>NC_044985.1:26060236-26372924 GCF_008728515.1 Papio anubis | reverse complement strand
TCGCTCGTGCTGGGAGTTGGAGACTGGAGCTGTTCCTGTTCGGCCATAGCACTACCATTTTTAAGAGCAATCACAGAAAATTAAATTGGTAATGATGATTACAAGAGAAATGAGAAATATTCAGATTCACAGTTATAGAAAATGCCCCTAGAAGCTGAGGCGGGACAGTGCAGTATTCTTGCTATTGCGTATGGTGTGAGAGGTTTGCAGCCGGGATGGCTGTAGAAGAACATGGTGTCTAACCATAATGAGTAGTGGTACAAACCCAGCGTTGCTGTTCTTATTTCACACAGGAATCCCCAGAACCCTTGCTCTCCACTTGTGAAAGATATAGCAAGGCCTGTCTTGGATTCCAGTTAGTTAGGTATCCATCAGAAAGTGTTCACCTTATTTATGACTTAGCTGTGTTGTATACCTGCCACTCATACCTCAATTATATCTGACTTATTGTGTTATCCCCAAGAAATAATTTTTATACATAAAAGTACAGCTTTAATGAGACATACATGTTTTTATTTATTTTATAATTGCTTTATGCAGTGGTCCCCCTTATCTGATGGGAATATGTTCTAAGACTTCCAGTGGATGCCTGAAATCACAGATAGTACTGAACCCAATATATATTTTTACTATATGTACATGCCTATGATAAAGTTTAATTTATACATTAGGCACAGTAAGAGATTAACAGCAATACATAATTATAAAATACATCAATTATAATAATATACTGTGACAAAAGTCATGTGACTGTGATCTCTCTCTCAAAATATTTTATTGTACTCTAGTCACTCTTCTTATGATGATGTAAGATGATAAAATGCCTACGTGATGGGATGAAGTGAGTCGAACGACCTAGGTGGAATAGGATATATCAGAAGTCCAGGATGGGGATCATCTGCTTTAAGTGGTCCTGGATCTTGGAGCCATTATGAAGTTGATAATTGGATGTCAGGAGCAGACAATGTCAATAACTAACAGGTGGGTAGCATATACAGTGTGGATGCACTTGACAAAGGGATGATTCACATCCTGGGTGGGACAGAGCTACACAGCATGAGATTTCATTACACTACTCAGAAGGGCACATAATTTCAAACTTCTTTTTTTTTTTTTTTTTGAGACGGCGTTTCGCTCTATCACCCAGGCTGGAGTACAATGGTGTCATCTCGGCTCACTGAAAGCTCCCCCTCCCGGGTTCACGCCATTCTCCTGCCTCAGCCTCTGGAGTAGCTGGGACTACAGGTGCCTGCCACCATGCCCGGCTAATTTTTTTTTTTTTTGTATTTTCAGTAGAGATGGGGTTTCACCGTATTAGCCAGGATGGTTTCGATCTCCTGACCTCGTGATCCGCCCGCCTCAGGCTCCCAAAGTGCTGGGATTACAGGCGTGAGCTACCGTGCCCGGCCAATTTCAAACTTCTAAATTGTTTATTTCTGGAATTTCTCATGTAATGTTTTTGGACTCCTATTCACCTCAGATAACTGAAATCACAGAAAGTGTAATCGTGGATGAAGGAGGACTTCTGTACACACGTTTCTCCTATGCAATGAACTTCCTCTGACATTATGCAGGAACCAGCTTACTCTGATTCATTCTTGACAGCGTTTATCTCCCACTGTCTCTTCAACTGCCATCTGGCTGGGCTTCTCTAGATCTCAGCCAATCTTGCTTGACTTGGTTGCCTTGAAAAGATCTGTCAGCTCCAGCACAAGTCAAACCCTCCTGGTCCATGCCAGATCGGGCTTTCCTTGGGGGATGAAGGATTAGGAACTCTTAGTGCCAGTTGTACTTGTTAATGTCAAGTGAGGCTGAGTATGATTTTTCTTTTTTTCCCAAAAGCATGACTCCAGCAGAGGAGATAGTATAAGAACGAGCTAAGAGATGAGATGAGACCTTGGGAAATGTTTGTGAATGTTGTTGGAGAAGTGTCTTCACCTTCCCAAAACCAAGGGATTCACTTCTTAAGAATACATGCCCAAAAGAAAGACAAAGAGAATTTGGTTCTTCAGTGACTAGCTGCTTATCCAGAGCACTTGAAAAAGTGTGCTTGTATTACATAGGCAGAGAAATAGCGTTAGAAAGAAATGGAAGAGCAGAGAAGGAGGAAGCTTCCTGGAGTTGCTTGTCCTTCACATGTGGCAATATCATCTGGCCAGGCAGAAGGAACTTCTTTAGTGAGAGTCTGTGGGATAGACTGACACTGGTGGGAAATACATGGCATTGTAATAGACATAGGCAGACTCTTATTTTTGAGGTAGGAAATTGTGCTATAGAATACCCACTTGGAGGGTATTCTTATTAACTTACCAGTGTCGCCTACTCCTAAAAAAACCAACAGTTAGGCAATTGGTACATAGAAAACAAGAATAACCAGTTTTAGTTATCTAGAGAAATAATACAAATCAACCTGACCAGACTGACCCCTCAGCTGGATAAGCCAAGAAACATTTTCACTTCCTCTGTCCATCCCTCCTTCCTACCATAATAATTAGAACTAGAAAAAGAAAAAGAGAAAGAGGAATATGTAAATAATCATCCTGTCTGTTCTTACTTGGTCTCTCCTTGTTTTCGAACACCAAAACTGGCCGGGCACGGTGGCTCATGCCTGTATTCCCAGCACTTTGGGAGGCCGAGACTGGTGGGACACGAGGTCAGGAGTTGGAGACCAACCTGGCCAACATAGTGAAACTCCATCTCTACTAAAAATAACAAAAATTAGCTGGGCGTGGTGGCAGGCGCCTGTAATCCCAGCTACTTCGGAAGCTAAGGCTGGTGAATCATTTGAACCCGGGAGGCAGAGGTTGCGGTGAGCCGAGATTGTGCCATTGCACACCAGCCTGGGCAACAACAGTGAAACTCCATCTCAAAGGAAAAACAAATAAAATAAAATAACACCAAAGTCACAAGAGATTCAACCTGGACTGGTGAAAAGTGAAAGGGAGAAGAAATTTATAATCTAGTTAAATAATCAAGGCAGCATCTTCAATAATGAAAAACTCTTCTAATTATTGAGAAGTGACTAGAAATATATTGAAAACTTCCATATAGTAAGGGACTGACTACATAGCACTACATAGCAGTATTTGCATAAATAACATTATTTTGTGCTTATATCATCAGAAGTTGATATTCTTGTATAAACTGTCTACACAAATTAAAAGACCCTGGACATTTCCTTAAACTTTTTGAGCTTCAAAGTTTGAAAACATGGCTTTACATAAGTTATAAGGAATGGAAATTCATGAAGAATAGTAAAGAGCTGACGGGGTACAAATCATTTTCCTTCACTTTTCAGTCTGTAGAGAAGATAAAGGGCTCCACTGGCTAGATATGAAGGTCAGTATTGCATGGTAAAAACCCTCACTTCAACTTAGGACAGAAGGGAAACATCGAAGGAAGATCTATCTCAGACATTAGGAGACAGGAAATGACATTAAGTGGCCAATGCCGAACAAGATAGGTCATAAGCAGGGAGGAGAAGAACATGACAAACCCAAAACCAAATATCAAAGACAGAACAAGTTTTAGAATTAAGAAAACCAGAACCACAAGTCTTCAGAGGTCTGTAGTACAATTACCTTGAAATATTGCTGAAGCATGTGTTCTTTTCACTAAACGAGTTTCAATTAGTGTTGAACTTGCTCATTAATGGGGCCACAGAAGTAAATATGATACTGTCAAATCCTTTCCCAAAATTGCTTATAATCTAGAGAAATGGAAAGAGTTCAATGTTCCCTCTCTCACTTCCTGTCAATAAAAAAAGTTTTATAAACTTTTATCTTCCTAAGGAATTTCTAGTTCTCTTAATGCAGTTTATTTAAAACAAACTCATTTCAAATTAAGATTTTAATCTTTTTAACAGTTAAATTCTATCAAAATCCTTGTCACTAGGGCAAAGATTTTTACATGTAGCCAATCTAGACAGAGTCAAGGCTGAGATTCACTTAGAGAGCTGTGTGGGGTTTACCTGATTTTGTCTATTCTGGGTCATAGAATTCTTACTAAATAAGTAAGAGCTGTATTCACAGTTGACAGAGTTAGCCTCGCCAATGTTGCTCAATATTAACATTCTACAGGCTGGGCACTGCGACTCATGCCTGTAATCCCAGCACTTTGAGAGGCCAAGGCGGGTGGATCACGAGGTCAGGACATTAAGACCTTTCTGGCTAACACGGTGAAACCCTGTCTCTACTAAAAATACAAAAAATTAGCTAGGCGTGATGGCACGTTCCTGTATTGCCAGTTACTCGGGAGGCTGAGGTAGGAGAATTGCTTGAACCTGGGAGGTGGAAGTAAGCCAAGATGTCACCACTGCACTCCAGCCTGGGCGACAGAGCAAGACCTCATCTGAAAAAAAAAAAAAAAAAAAAAAAAAAAAATCTACAGCTATTCTGTAGTTTGGGGATTATTCAAGATGCAATTAATATATGTTGATAATGACTGAGTGCAAACTATAGGAGTAGGATGAACTGTATCCATGTCCCTTCAGCTATGTCCTCCAGTAAGGCTCTGATTTCCATGTCACAAAATATGTGATGAAAGCTCTTAGTGACAAAGTCTAAGGGCTGGGTTTCTGTAAATCTCTTTTTAAGTGATGTTTTTGTCTGAAATGCCCCAGTACAATTATTTCTCTTTTGGTTTCCATATTATTCTGTGTTGCTGTACAGGAGCCTTATTACTTCTTGCAGACAACTTTCAGTCCTTGCATTTGCATTTGTTCAAAATGCTGCCCTTTAAGTACAGAAGTTTTACTTAGTACCACAAACTTCAAAATGTTAGCTGTTTGGTTCACTCATTGAGAATGACTGAAGGTGCATTCCTCTCTCTCTGTTTCAGGTAACCATGCTGTTCATACTCTCTTACCTACATGTTTCTCCCTGCCACTTTGCCATACTGCATACTCTGGTGAAGGACTCCTCGACACAGAGTCATTTACAGCTTGAAGTTCCTTGATGAAAATGGATTCCTCAATGAATTTGTGTATTACCATTGAATATTCTTCTTTATGTGATACAATTGTGCATCTCGCCGGATGCCTTTCAGACTGACACATTCATTTCTCCAGTAGGCAAGTGTACTGGCTGTAGAATATTGCTTTACAACTTTTTCACTTTGGAAATTATCCTCAGCCTGAGTTAGCTGCCTCACAGGTTTATTCTTTCCTGGGGGCAGCTTGCATCCTAGGAGTGCTACACACAATTTTCCAAGACCTGGGCCTGTTGTGCTAATTTGTGATCATTCTGAGAGGCCAATTCTTCCATGGGTGCCCATGGGTCTGGCTGTGGCTCTTGTGTCTGTATTGTAGTTCAGCTTCTCCCTCTGCCAAATCCTGGTTCCTTATGGGTGTCGTTCCAATGTGCCGTCCCTTGTGCAGCTCCTGCGTGCAAATATCTATCTCATACACTGTTTCTGAGGACTCTGAACTAAGTCAACTTCTGCCAAGATGGGTTCTAAAGAGAAAACTGCAAAATGAGATATTAAATCTGTTTTATCCACTGGCTGACTGGCATTATGGATCCTATTACTGGTAGTGGGAAGAGTATTGATAAGCCTTGTATGCTGGAGCTATGCAATTATTGAACCTTAATCAGTAGTGAACAAGTGGAAAGTAAGGCACTGGGTATTACAATATCAGAGGCATTTAAAAATTAAAATTGAATAATTTATTAAAAGGTACAGCTCTTGCTCGGTACTATCAATTCATTAGAAAAGACAAAGAAAGGTAGAGTGTGATTGATCATTATTTTAAGGTGGAGTGTAGTTGATTATTATTTTTTTCATTGTTATGAAAGTCACAATGCCCTTTAGCAATATAGAAAGACTCTCCTTTTCTGATGCTTGAGAGTAGAAAAAGCTGAGGATCAGGCCCAGAATTGAATTAGATGGGTAGAGAACCTTAGAAAGTGAACTCTGCTATCGTCTGCTCTTTAACTGGGAAAAAGTGGGACTGTGAGATTATGGATGTTGATATCTGGGTCAATGGTCTCTGGAACCTTGACTCCTGAGATCACCTCAATTTCACTGGGCTTTCAGAAGTGACCCTTTCCTTCCTGTTTAAAGATTAGCATTTTATCCATGCTTAAAGGTGATCAGATTCCTCTGCTCGCAAGACAACACATGCCTTTTACAGGACATTCCCCTGCTTCTGCTCCATGCCAGAAGACTCTTAAATAGGGTGATATCGCAGGATAAGTTGGGTCGGGGAAGTACTGGGCCTGTTCAGGGGAAAAATGACTAAGTGCCAAAGAAACTGTGGGTCCAAGCCCACATTACAGACAGGACCCAGGAAAGTATATATGGGATTGATCTGAGGGGGCTGGATCAAAATCTGCAGACTATGAAGTAACATAAGGGAGAGTTTCTTCATATGGGAACACTCCGCTGTTATACAGAATTTAGCACTCTGACAAGGACCCTGTGAAATGGTGCTAATATACTAAGGTGGCTTCTGAAAGCTCAGAAAAAGTGATTGACCTCACTAAATAAAGAGAAATACAGAAATGCCCTGGAAAACAGTGAGAAAAGGCCAAATGCTCACAAACATGGGTGATTTCAGTGGATATATTCTATAAATCTGTGAAACCCATTGGATATCTATGTGTCTATGTCCTGTGGAAGGCCCTGAGCACTAGCAAAGCAGTAAGGAATGTGCTGGTGAGATATGCACAGCATTTTTGTAAGTAAGTATGTGTCATGGATATCCTAGGTGGGCTAGAAATGATTCTAAAAGATGATGCAATAGAAGGGACTCCCTGATTTCAAGAAGAACAATGGAAAGACAAAATAATAGGGGCCAAGTGGCAGAGCTTAATTGTCATGAGAAAGATGAGTAAAATTACTGAAATATGCCTCAAGGTCAGAGTGGAAATTTGAAAGCCAGAGGGCAGACTAATTGTCACTATGGAGACTGTTAATAGAACACAGTGCTCCTGGGAATAAACTAGATGAGTTGGCAACATGTTGTTGCTTAATGTATGAAGCCAGGAAAAAAAGAAGAAAGAAAGAAAAAACTCAAGAGGTTGAGGGAAACTGTCTCAATAAAAAGTCACAATACTTCGCCCTGTTTCCAGGCTCCAGCTGATTTTCTGATCAAGAACCCATAGACTAAATGGGAGGCTTGGTCCACAGCATGCTGCAATATTATAGGAAATATGTTAAGTAATAATTCCCCAGTTTTTCTCCACCAGGTAATCATACCCTGGTGATATATGGTGGTAAAATAGTAAATAGAGTTGTGGATAAGCTTCATTCCACTTACTTCCTTGGGTAGCATTTGCTGGTGGCTGGTGGCTGAGAGTTCAGCCGAGGCTGTCATCTAGACTAGTACATGCTGATTCTCTGCCATGGTATTATTAGGGTATTTGGACTTTTTACGTGGGAGCTGTTGTCCACTAGAGCAGGCATCCCACAGGGAGCAGGTAGACACTGCATGACCTCCTCTGAATTAGCTTTGAGAGGCATGTAACAGCATTTCTTCCTTCATTCTACTAGTCACATCAGTCACAGACCATCAAAATTTAAAGGAAAGGAGGTAGGTGCAAAAATGTTGAGGACATATGCTAAAGTTGCTTTATCCTCCCATTGATTCCTGTGATATAAGAGTTATCATAATGGGAAAAGATAAGAGGAAGTTCCTGGGACTGTCCCTTCACCAACTTGATCAAAGTAGTAAATAAAAATCAATAGTCATGTCCCAGGAGGCATGACAGAGATTAGGATCACCCTTGGAGTCTTAAAGGGTGTAGAGGATATAGTCCTCATCATGTTCCCATTTAATTTATTACTGTCATCCCTATGAAAGCCAGATGGATGCAGGAGTTTGACTGTGGACTATCAGAAATTCAACTAAACAGTAGTCCCAACTGATACTGTTATGGTAGACAAGGCTGAAGCACATTAACAATAACTTTACATATATTCTATATATTTATCAATCTGAAGAATGTTTTTTTTTAATCTATCAGAAAGTTGAATCCAAGGCCGTCGGTTTTCATGTTGAATGGACAGGAGTTATATTTATGATTTTGCCCTATGATAGGCTAACTCCTTTCTGTCATACTGTAGTCCAAAGAGACATGGATTGTATAAATATTCTATAGAATATCACTATATGATTGACATTTTGTTAGCTGGACATGAATGAGAATTTGCATGTTGTAAACTTTGGTAAAAATCACCTTGTCCAGTAGGTGGAATTTAAAAACCTATGAAGATTTAAGAGAGACCCGTATTAGACAAGTATTTATGCATCCATTGGACTGAGATATGTCAAAGTATACCACCCATAATGAAAAACAAATTTTTGCAAACTATCACCTCCCATCACTACAAAAAAAAAAAAAAAAAATCAGTTCTTGTTTGGCCTGTAGAGATTACAGAGATAGCTTCTTCCATCCTTGGGAATACAGCTGTTACTTATTTAGTTGGTGACACAGAAGCCAGCTTTGGATGAGGGGCTATGCAAGATAGGACTTCATAGCAATTGCAGACTATAGTACAAACTACACAGTGAGCAGGCTTGATGCTTGAGCCATACAAGTAAGCAGACATTATGGCAGGCCTGGAAAAACTATGGCAGGCCTGGATAAACTATGGCCCTTACACCAAATCTAGCTAGCTGCCTGTTTTTATAAATGAAATTTTGTTGGAACACCGCAGTGCCCATATGTGTGCATATTGTCTTGGCTGCTTTCTCTGCAATGGCAGGGTTGCATACAGGCAGCCCTTGCTTTGCATGCTTCTCATGTGCACAAATTTCAGTTAGCAGTTAAATAGGCAACCTTTCAAGAACATGGTTCAAGTGTCAGTTCCATGGTATCTTAACTACAATTGCTTAAAGCACAAACTTTACTGAGAGCTCCGCAGTTCACAAGTCATTTTGCAAATAATACAGCCCCATCGTAGTCAGTGACCAATTAGCAATGGTCATTAAGCGTCAGCTCTTCAGCTGACACACAGACAGCAAAGTATGTAGCTGTGTGGCCTCTTTGTTTCCTAGTGCTAAACTCATGTAACCTTTTATAAAAACGGATAATCAAGAGATAAAAAGTATGAGGGTACACCAACAACAAAAAGTGATAATGCCAGGAGTGAAATTTGATTATAACATAGAGTTAAAGAAGTTAGAGTTCAACATGGGAACATCGACACCAGAGATATTAGAGAGAATGTTGGTATGGCCCAAAAAATATGGTGAAGGAGAACCTATTAATGGAATAAGAAAAGTGGTTGTGACAAAAAGATAATGATGTCTCAGAAGAAGTGATGTCAGAAAAAATCTTCACCATAAAGGCACTCACTCTTGGAGATATATCCTGACATTGAAAGAGCAAAGGATAAAATGGTAGAAGCTGATCTGAACTTAGAAAGAAGTTTGACAATTCACAAAGACAGAGAAAAGATGTTCACTTTATATATCTAGTTGTATAACAAGCAGACAGCAAGCATTATTCAAATCACTCTTAATAAGTATTTTTAATCAATCTGTTTCTTTAATTTGAAATTATTTTAAGTTCACATGCAGTCATAAGAAATAATGCAAAAAATCCCATCTACCCTTTACCAAATTTTCCCCAATGGTGACATCTTGCAAAATGTTAGCACAATATTACAACCAGAGTAATATATGTTTTAGAAGGAATTAAAATATTTTAATTATTAGTATTTCTAGTGTTTGAAGTCACAGTGTATTAAATAAATATTAGTTTTACTACTTTTCTGTGTTCCTATACACTTACCATTGACTGGGACTCTTCAAAGTTTTGGCAAAAATTTTAAAGGCTAGAAGCAATAACAATTTATTCATTAATGATTGAGATTGCTTTGCATGGCTTGCATAGTCATTTTTATGGCCTCTCACTGTCAGGTAAAATAAAAATTTTCCAAAGTTGTAACAGAAAAATAGTCTGTAAAGCCTTATCTACCTTGCCCTTTAGAAAAAGTTTTCCAACTCTTGGTCTGTGGTATTTCTAGGCAATTGATGACCTCTGAAATGTTTACATTTGACAAGTTATATCACATGACATAATGCTAAATTTTTGTGGAAAATTTTTAGGAGCTGCCAAAAAAGTCACATCTTAGCTATAAATGAGCAACTACTTGAAATGAAAGATATTTGAAGATGTAAAACTTCTAGCATTACAGAACATTACAGTGTTCATTAAAATAGAGTGGCTTCTGTTAAATAGTTGAATTAATTGAGTTTCTCCCTCTACACAAACTTTTATTAGAATATATCTGGAATTCGGTGGCTTACACCTGTAATCTCAGTACTTTCGGAAGCCGAGGTGGGCGGATCACCTGAGGTCAGGGGTTCAAGACCAGCCTGGCCAACATGGTGAAACCTGGTCTCTACTAAAAATACAAAAATTATCCAGGCATGGTGGCAGTTGCCTGTAATTCCGGGTACTCAGGAGGCCGAGGCAGAAGAATCGCTTGAACTCAGGAGGTGGAGTTTGCAGTGAGCCGAGGTTGTGACATCACACTCCAGCCAGGGGGACAAAAGTGAGACTTCGTCTCAAAAAATAAATAAATAAATAAATAAATAAATAAAGAATATATGTGGAATTATTTTGTTTTTGCCCTTCCTGTCATGTCTTTACAAAAAATAAAATAAAATAAATGTGGTAACATAAGAAATGCCCAGTACTGAGAGTTTACGACAGTTCTTTTAAACTTTTTTTTTGCTAATCTCTCTAGGTTAATAAAGGTAATTACATTTCACTTGTAAAAATTGTTCTAAGATTGAAAGATTTATGCTTTCCTTACTTTGCCTATACAATATCTCTAACAAGGAAGTTCATTTTATATACTTCAATTAAGACACTGAATAATTTTGAAAAGCAGAAGAAAACTCATTTCACAGAGCATATGTTTTATTAGTCCTTGTTTTTGAGTATTTATGTTAACTGTATGCAAATTTATATTATTATTTGGCATTTTAAAGAATATCGCAAGTTAAAGAATTAATAAATGGCTTTACTAATTTTTAAAAACGAAAATTAGAGTTGTGGGGGCGGAGCAAGATGGCCGAATAGGAACAGCTCCAGTCTCCAACTCCCAGCACGAGCGACACAGAAGACCGGTGATTTCTGCATTTTCAACTGAGGTACTGGGTTCATCTCACTGGGGAGTGCTGGATGATCGGTGCTGGTCAGCTGCTGCAGCCTGACCAGCGAGAGCTGAAGCAGGGCTAGGCATCGCCTTACCTGGGAAGTGCAAGGGGGAAGGGAATCCCTTTTCCTAGCCAGGGGAACTGAGACACACAACACCTGGAAAATTGGGTAACTCCCACCCCAATACTGCACTTTAAGCAAACAGGCACAACAGGAGATTATATCCCACACCTGGCCGGGAGGGTCCCACGCCCACGAGCCTCCCCATTGCTAGCACAGCAGTCTGTGATCCGCTGCAAGGCAGCAGCCAGGCTGGGGAGGGGCGCCCGCCATTGCTGGGAGGCTTAAGTAGGTAACAAAGCCGCTGGGAAGCTCGAACTGGGTGGAGCTCACAGCAGCTCAAGCAAACCTGCCTGTTCTGTAGACTCCACCTCTGGAGACAGGACAATAAAGTAAACAACAACTAAAAGCAGCAGAAACCTCTGCAGATGTGAACGACTCTGTCTGACAAAGCTTTGAAGAGAGCAGTGGGATCTCCCAACACAGAGGTTGAGATCTGAGAAGGACAGACTGCCTGCTCAAGTGGGTCCCTGACCCCTGAGTAGCCTAACTGGGAGACATTCCCCACCAGCAGCAAAGCCCGACACCCCACACCACAGGGTGGAGTACACCGGAGAGGAAGCCTCCAAAGCAAGAATCAGACAGGTACTCGCTGTTCAGCAATATTCTATCTTCTGCAGCCTCTGCTGCTGATACCAGGCAAACAGGGTCTGAGGGACCTCCAGCAATTTCCAACAGACCTACAGCTAAGGGCCCTGACTGTTAGAAGGAAAACTATCAAACAGGAAGGACACCTACACCAAAACCCCATCAGTACGTCACCATCATCATCAAAGACCAGCAGCAGATAAAACCACAAAGCATGGGAAACAGCAGGGCAGAAAAAAGCTGGAAATTCAAAAATAAGAGCCGCGATCTCCCCAGCAAAGGAGCACAGCTCATCACAGCAACGGATCAAAAGTTTGACTGAGAATGACTTTGACGAGATGAGAGAAGAAGGCTCAGTCCATCAAACTTCAGAGCTAAAGAAGGAATTATGTACCCAGCGCAAAGAAAACTAAAAATCTTGGAAAAAAAAGTGGAAGAAGTTCAGATGGCTTTTGTGAGTAATTAATGCAGAGAAGGTCATAAACGAAATGAAAGAGATGAAACCATGACACGAGAAATACGTGACAAATGTACAGTTTCCCAGTAACCGACTCGACCAACTGGAAGAAAGAGTATCATGATTGAGGATCAAATGAACGAAATGAAGTGAGAAGAGAACAAAAGAAAAAAGAAGAAAAAAGAAATGAACAAAGCCTGCAAGAAGTATGATTATGTAAAAGACCAAATCTATGTCTCCGATTGGGGTGCCTGGAAAGTGAGGGGGAAAATGAACCAAGTTGGAAACACTCTTCGGATATCATCCAGAGAACTTCCCAACCTAGTAGGGCAGGCCAACATTCAAAATCCAGGAAATACAGAGAACGCCACAAAAGACAATTCTCGAGAAGAGCAACCAAAGACACATAATTGCCAGATTCACCAAAGTTGAAATGAAGGAAAAATCTTCAGGGCAGCCAGAGAGAAAGGTCGTGGCTACCTACAAGCGGTAGCCCATCAGACTAACAGCAGATCTCTCTCTCGGCAGAAACTCTACAAGCCAGAAGAGAGTGGGAGGCCAATATTTTAACATTCTTAAAGAAAAGAATTTTAAACCCAGAATTTTTACATATCCAGCCAAACTAAGTTTCATAAAAGTGAGGAGAAATAAAATCTTTTACAGATAAGCAAATGCTTAGATTTTGTCACCACTAGGCCTGCCTTTACAAGAGACCCTGAAGGAAGCACTACGGAAAAAGAACAACCGTACCCAGCCATTGCAAAACATGCCAAAATGTAAAGACAATTTAGGCTAGGAAGAAAAACTGCATCAACTAACGAGTTGTAAAATAACCAGTTAATATCATAATGACAGGATCAAGCCCACACATAACAATATTAACCTTTAAATGTCAATGGACTAAACGCTCCAATTAAAAGACACAGACTGGAAATCGGATAAAGAGTCAAGACCCATCAGTCTGCTGTATTCAGGGAGACTCATCTCACACGCAGAGACATACATAGCTCAAAAATAAAGGGATGGAAGAAGATTTACTACAAATGGAGAAACAAAAAAGCAGGGTTGCAATATCTAGTTCCTGATAAAACAGACTTTAAAACCATCAAAGATCAAAAGAGACAAGAAGGCCATTACATAATGGTAAAAGGATCAATTCAACAGGAAGAGCTAACTATCCTAAATATGTATGCACCCAATACAGGAGCAATCTAGATTCATAAAGCAAGTCCTTAGAGACTTACACAAAGAGACTTAGACTCCCATACAGTAATAATGGGAGACTTCAACACTCCACTGTCAACATTAGACAGATCAACGAGACAGAAAGTTAACAAGGATATCCCGGAATTGAACTCATCTCTGCAGCAAGCAGAGACCTAATAGACATCTATAGAACTCTCCACCCAAATCAACAGAATATACATTCTTCAGCACCATATCGCACTTATTCCAAAATTGACCACATAATTAAAAGCAGTTACCCTCAGCAAATATACAAGAACAGAAATTAAACTGTCTCTCAGACCACAGTGCAATCAAACTAGAACTCAGGACTAAGAAACTCAATCAAAACCGCTGAACTACATGGAAAACTGAACAACCTGCTCCTGAATGACTACTGCGTACATCACGAAAATGAAGGCAGAAATAAAGATGTTCTTGTAACTAATGAGGAACAAAGATAAAACATACCAGAATCTCTGGGACAGACAAAGCAGTGTGTAGAGGGAAATTTATAGCACTAAATGCCCACAAGAGAAAGCAGGAAAGATCTAAAATTGACACTCTAACACAATTAAAAGAACTAGAGAAGCAAGAGCAAACACATTCGAAAGCTAGCAGAAGGCAAGAAATAACTATGATCAGAGCAGAACTGAAGGAGATAGAGAGACACAAAAACCCTCCAAAAAATCAATGAATCCAGGAGTTGGTTTTTGAAAGATCAACAAAATTGACAGACCACTAGCAAGACTACTAATAAAGAAGAAAAGAGAGAAAGAACTCAAATAGATCTAATAAAAATGATAAAGGGATATCACCAACGACCCCACAGAAATACAAACTACCATCAGAGAATACTATAAATTCCTATGCAAATAAACTAGAAAATCTAGAAGAAATGGATAATTTCTGACACTTACACTCTTCCAAGACTAAACCAGGGAAGAAGTTGAATCCCTGAATAGACCAATAGCAGGTTTGAAATTGAGGCAATAATTAATAGCCTACCAACCACAAAAAAAAAGTCCAGGACCAAAAGCTGAATTCTACCAGAGGTACAAGGAGGAGTTGGTACCATTCCTCTTGGAAACTATTCCAATCAATAGAAAAAAAGAGGGACTCTCCCTAACTCATTTTATGAGGCCAACATCATCCTTGATACCAAAGCCTGGCAGAGACATTAACAAAAGAGAATTTTAGACCAATATCCCTGGAAGAACATCGATGCAAAAACTCAATAAAATACTGGCAAACCGGATTCAGCAACACATCAAAAGCTTATCCACCATGATCAAGTGGGCTTCATCCCTGGGATGCAAGGCTGGTTCAACATTCGCAAATCAATAAACATAATCCAGCATATAACAGAACCAAAGACAAGAACCACATGATTATTCAATAGATGCAGAAAAGGCTTTTGACAAAATTCAACAGCCCTTCATGCTAAAAAACGCTCAATAAATTCAGTATTGATGGAACGTACCACAATAGTAAGAGCTATTTATGACATACCACAGCCAATATCATACTGAATGGGCAAAACTGGAAAATTCCCTTTGAACACTGGCACAAGACAGGATGCCCTCTCTCACCCTATTCACAGTGTTGGAAGTTCTAGCTAGGTAATCAGGCAAGAGAAAGAAATCAAGGGTATTCAGTTAGAAAGAAGAAGTCAAATTGTCCCTTCTTGCAGATGACATGATTGTATATTTAGAAAACCCCATTGTCTCAGCCCAAAATCTCCTTGCTGATAAGCAACTTCGGCAAAGTCTTCAGGATAAAATTAATGTGCAAAATCACAAGCATTCGTATACAATTCAGTAACAGACAAACAGAGAGCCAAATCATGAATGAACTTCCATTCACAATTGCTTCAAAGAGAATAAAATACCTAGGAATCCAACTGACAAGGGATGTAGCGACCTCTTCAAGGAGAACCACAAACCACTGCTCAGTGAAATAAAAGAGGACACAAACAAATGGGAAGAACATACCATGCCTCATGGATAGGAAGAATCATTATCATGAAAATGGCCATACTGCCCAAGGTTATTTATAGATTTCAATGCCATCCCCATCAAGCTACCAACGAGTTTCTTCACAGAATTGGAAAAAACTGCTTTAAAGTTCATATGGATCCAAAAAGAGCCCACATCTCCAAGACAATCCTAAGTCAAAAGAACAAAGCTGGAGGCATCACGCTACCCGACTTCAAACTATACTAAGGCTACAGTAACCAGTAAACAGCATGATACTGGTACCAAAACAGAGATATAGACCAATGGAACAGAACAGAGTTCTTCCTCAGGAAATAATACCACACATCTACAGCCATCTGATCTTTTGACAAACCTGAGAGAAACAAGAAATGGGGAAAGATTCCCTATTTAATAAATGGTGCTGGGAAAAATTGGCTAGCCATAAGTAGAAAGCTGAAACTGATCCTTTCCCTTACCTCCTTATACGAAAAATTAATTCAAGATGGATTAGAGATTCTAAATGTTAGACCTAATACCATAAAACCCTAGAAGAAACCTAGGTAGTACCCATTCAGGACATAGGCATGGGCAAAGACTTCACAGTCTAAAAACACCAAAAAAGCAACGCAGCAAAAGCCAAAATTGACAAAATGGGTTCTCTATTAAACTAAAAGAGCTTCTGCACAGCAGCACCACCATCAGAGTGAACAGGGGCAACCTACAGAATGGGAGAAAATTTTTGCAATCTACTCATCTGACAAAGGGCTAATATCCAGAACCTACAAAGTACTCAAACAACTTACAAAAAAAAAAAACAACCCCATCAAAAAGTGGGCAAAGGATATGAACAGACATTTTCAAAAAGAGGACATTCATACAGCCAACAGACACCTGAAAAATGCTCGTCATCACTGGCCATCAGAGAAATGCAATCAAAACCACAATGAAATACCATCTCACACCAGTTAGAATGGCAATCATTAAAAGTCAGGAACAACAGGTGCTGGAGAGGATGTGAGAATAGGAACACTTACACTGTTGGTGGGATTGTAAACTAGTTCAACCATTATGGAAAACAGTATGTATGATTCCTCAAAGATCTAGAACTAGATGTACCATATGACCCAGCCATCCCATTACTGGGTATATACCTAGCTGAGTAAATCATGCTGCTATAAAGACACATGCACACGATGTTTATTGCAGCACTATTCACAATAAAGCAAAGACTTTGGAATCAACCCAAATGTCCATCAAAGACAGACTGATTAAGAAAATGTGGCACATATACACCATGGAATACTATGCAGCCATAAAAAGGGGATGAGTTCAACCTTTAGGACATGATGCAGCTGGTTCCACCATCATTCTCAGCAAACTATCACAAGAACAGGAAAAGCAAAACACCAAGATGTTCTCACTCATAGGTGGGAACTGAACAATGGAGATCACTTGACTGGAAGGGGAACATCACAATCGGGCCTATCGGGAGGGGGAGGGTGGAGGGATTGCATTGAGTTATACCTGATGTAAATGACAAGCTGATGGGTGCTGACGAGTTGATGGGTGCAGCACAGCAACATGGCACAAGTATACATATGTAAGAAAACCTGCACGTTATGCACATGTACTCAGAACTTAAAGTATAATAATGGGGTAAAATAAATAAATAAATAAATAAATAAATAAATAAAATTAGAGTTGTAGAAGAACAGGGGCAATATGAGTTCTGTGTGTTTTACCATCTATGTGCTCATCTCTGTCCATGATAACTTATTGTCATCATCAGAATCTGTGTTGGGGACAGCATAGGATGAAAAAGAAACACCATGAGAAAGCATTGACTTGGGCAATCCTTCTTGAGCAATATGAATATTGAGTTGGAGCCACAAGAAAAAGATGAAGACGAATGGAAGAGATTTGACCCATGTAGTATTCATACCACTAAGAATCCTATTGAGACTTTTACTTTCATTTATTTTCACCTTGCTGTGTGACTTTGGACAATGCACTCAACATCTTTAATCAGCAGTTTTCTTGTCTGTAAAATGGAGGCAATAATAGTGTTTATTGGAAATGTTATTATGAGAATGAAAAGAAGTACTGCTTCTGAAATGCTTCATACAAAGCTTAGCAAAATGTGCTCTGATAGTTATAACGTTCTATATATGAGCTCTGAGTTTAACTGGCAGTCATTTTTCAAAAGGTTAAATATAAGATGGCACAGTAAGTGTTACAGAAGTCATTTGATATAGTAAGCAGGCAGAAGTCACTTCACCTATTGACTGTGATTTGCTTTCTGAGGCAGTCAGATGAATAGCCTCACATGCTTTGTATCAAATTGGTTTCCTTTTGTCTCAATAATGCAAAAATATTAGGGACGGAATAATAGGAGGGTATCGTAGATTAGGGAATGAAGTCAATAAGAAAAAGTGCAAACACAGATACAAGTCAAGAGAGTAGTATATTACGTGTTGCAGCTTTCCAAACACAGTATCTAGCTGAGGAAAACCCAGAAGAAAAATTTCTCCTTTTGATGGTCATATCGCCAGTCTTTGGAAACAGGAGGTCTTTCCTCATTCTGGCTGGATCATCATCAGACCAGATAAATTTGATTTGTAGTTGCTTCTCTTTGTGTGTCCTTCGGCTTTAAGTCTCAAATGTAGCAGACCGAAAAGAACCAACAAAAATTAGCCACCCAAGCTCTGAGAAGCATCAATCAACCTAAAATGAGAAACTATATAGCACCAAAAAGGATTTCGCTAAAATAAGTTAAATTGGCTCAAGATGAAAAAACAAACGTTTAAATTATATTGTTATTTAAAAACAGACAAAAGTTAAGACTTGCCTGTTTTTGTTTTCAATAGATACCAAATTATCTATTTTGCCAAATAGCTAAAAGGTGAGATGATGAAATAATTGAATGCAGAGTTAAGTATGACTGAGAGAAAGTGAGCTGGATGAACAAAGAGTATTAAAATAAAAAAGGAGAATTAATGACTGCATTAGCTATATGAAGGTAGAAATTAAGATATTAAGTAACCAGACAAGCAATGTAAAGAACAAAACTGAGATGCTCTCCTGTGAAGATAATAGGACAGAGAAACTTCAATGATCAGAGGCAGAATAAAGAACTTCTACAAATCAATAACAAAATAGATTTCCCAAAACTAAAATGAGCAAAATAATTCAATAGGGACTTTACCAACAAAAGATACCAAAATGGTTAATAAATATTGGAAAAGGTGCTGAATATCATCATTTATCAAATAAATGCAGATTAAAACCACAAAGAAATACCACTGCATACCTATTGGAATGACTAAAATGTTAAATAACTCACAATAGTAAGCATTGGCAAGGATGTGAAGCAAATGTCATTCTTGCACATTGCCAGAGAGAGTATTAAATGACTTAATACATACTACCATTTTGTAAAATGGTTTGGCATGTCCTAAGAAACATGTAAACATGTACCTACTCTATGACACAGCAATTTCATCACTCGGTATCAAGATAAACATCTTTATGGTTACAAAAATATGTGTACAAAAACGTTCACAGAGACTTTGTTCCTAATAGCCCCAAACTGAAATTATCCCAAATGTCCATCTATAGAAAAATGGTTACCTAAATTGTATTTATACAGTGGAATATCACTCAGTGATAAAAATAGAATACATTATGGATATACACAACACAGATGAGTCTCCCAAAGATCATGTCAAATAAAACAAGGCAAACTCAAAAGAATAAATAATGTATGCTTCATATACGTGAAGGTCAAGAACAAGCTGCACTAATCCACAATTAGAGAAATCAAAACAGTGCTGGTATACAATTGTACTGTTTCATAATGTAGCCAATAGCCACATGTGGCTAGTGGTCACTTGGCATGACGATGTGCCTTGGGCATAGGATACACTGTGGGTTTTTAATCTTTAGTACAAAAAAAGAATGTAAAACACTATAATTTTTTAATCAATTATGTTGAAACTATAATATTTTATATACATCTAGTTACAGAAAATATATTATTAAAATTATTTTCACCTGTTTCTTTTTTTCTTTTTGAATGTAGCTGCTAGAAAATTTAAAATACATGTGGCTTGCTTTACGGCTCTAATGAATAGTGCTAGTAAAAACATTGAATGGAATGATGAGCATAATTTGTGTTAAGTCTATCATCTTGTAAGTTTGTTTTATCTTTGTCCTATCTCTTAATGTCCACGTCTATTTTCTTTGGTGTTTTATTTTGTTGTTGTTGTTATTTTACTTTAATTTCTGGGATACATGTGCATAACGTGCAGGTTTGTTACATAGGTATGCCTGTGCCATGGTGGTTTGCTGCACCTATCAACCCGTCATCTAGGTTTTAAGCCCCACATGCATTAGATGTTTGTCCTAATGCTATCCCTCCCCTTACTCCCCACCTCCCAACAGGCCCTGATGTGTGATGTTTCCCTCCCTGTGTCCATGTGTTCTCATTGTTCGACTCTCACTTATGAGTGAGAACATGTGGTGTTTGGTTTTCTGTTCCTGTGCTAGTTTGCTGAGAATGATAGCTTCCAGCTTCATCCATGTCCCTGCAAAGGACATGGACTCATTCTTTTCTATGGCTGCATAGTATTCCATGGTGTATATGTGCCACATTTTCTTTATCCAGTCTATTATTGATGGACATTTGGGTTGGTTCCATGTCTTTACTATTGTAAACAGTGCTGCAGCACACATACATGTGCATGTGTCTTTACAGTAGAATGACTTATAATCCTTTCAATATATGCCAAGTAATGGGATTGCTGGCTCAAATGGAATTTCTGGTTCTAGATCCTTGAAGAATTACCATACGGTCTTCCACAGTGGTTGAACTAATTTACACTCCCACCAACAGTGTAAAAGCATTCCTATTTCTCCACAGCCTCGTCAGCATCTGTTGTTTCTTTTTTTTTTTTTTTAATTATTTTATTTTTTAAATTTTTTCGTAGATGAAGTCTCTCTCTATTGCCCAGGCTGGAGTGCAGTGGCGCAGTCTCAACTCACTGCAAGCTCCACCTCCCGGACTCAAGCGAATCTCCTGCCTCAGCCTCCAGAGTAGCTGGGACTACAGGCGCCCTCCACCACGCACAGCTATTTTTTTTTTTTTTTTTGTATTTTTAGTAGAGATGGGGTTTCACCATGTTAGCCAGGATGGTCTCGATCTCCTGACCTCGTGATCTGCATGCCTCAGCCTCCCAAAGTTCTGGGATTACAGGCATGAGCCACCGCGCCTGGCAGTTTCCTGACTTTTTAATGATTGCCATTCTAACTAGCGTGAGGTGGTATCTCAATGTGGTTTTGATTTGCATTTCTCTAATGACCAGTGATGATGAGCTTTTTTTCGTATGTTTGTTGTCCACATAAATGTTTTCTTTTCAGAAGGGTCTGTTCATGTCCTTCGCCCACTATTTGATGGGGTAGTTTGTCTTTTTCTTGTAAATTTGTTTAAGTTCCTTGTAGATCCTGGATATTAGACCTTTGTCAGATGGGTAGATTGTAAAACTTGTCTCCCATTCTGTAGTGTGCCCGTTCACTCTGATGATAGTTTCTTTTGGTGTGCAGAAGCTCTTTAGTTTGAGTAGATCCTGTTTGTCAATTTTGGCTTTTGTTGCAATTGCTTTTGGTGTTTTAGTAATGAAGTCTTTTCCCATGCCTATGTCCTGAATGGTATTATCTAGGTTTTCTCCTAGGTTTTTTATGGTTTTGGGTTTTACATTTAAGTCTTTAATTCATCTTGAGTTAATTTTTGTATAAGGTGTAAGGGAGGGGTCCAGCTTCTGTTTTCTGCATATGGCTAGCTAGTTTTCCCAGCACCATTTATTAAATAGGGAATGATTTCCCTATTGCTTGGTCAGGTTTGTTGAAGATCAGATGGTTGTAGATGTGTAGTGTTATTACTGAGGTCTTTGTTCTGTTCCACTGGTATCTGTTTTGGTATCAGTAGCATGCTGTTTTGGTTACTGTAACCTTGTGTTGTAGTTTGAAGTCAGTCTACCTCTATTTTCTTTCCAATTAATTGAGTATTTAGGTTTCTGTTTTATCTCCACTATTGGCTTATTAGCTATACATGTTTGTTTTCTCTTTTCGGTGAATTAATCTCAAGTTTATACCAGATGTGCTAATTGATCCTAGCCTACAGTGAAATAAATTCTATATTTTCACATATACTGTAAGCACCTTATAACAGTATACTACTTCCTCCCACCTTCTGCATTGCTGTTCTCAGGTATATATGTAAACACTAAAATATCTTATTATTTTTGCTATAAATAGCAGTTGTATTTTAAAGAAAATTTTAAAAATAAGAAATGTCTTTTGTAGTTAAACACATATTTAACATTTCTGGTATTCTGAATTTTTCTTCTGCCAGAGTAATCTCTCAAACGTATCTTGTAGTGTAGGTCTGCCAGTGATAAATTCTCTTACCCTTTATTTGCCTGCAGAGTTTTTATTTTGCTTTCATTTTTGAAAATATGTTTTTTGCTGGATTTAAAATCCTAGGTTGGCAGTTATTTCTTTCAGTACTTTAAATATTTAACTTTAGCTTCTTCTGACTTGCATATATTTTGACAAGAAGACTGCTATTACTTTAATCTTTTTTCCTTTGTACTTATGTTTTTTTGTTGTTGTTGGGTTACTTTTAGATTTTCTCTTTTCACTAGTTTTTAGCAGTTTCATTTTAATGTGCCATGGTGTAGTTTTATGGTTGTTCAGCTTTGGGTTCTTAGATTTCTAAGAATCTCTGGGTTTATAATATTCCTACAATTTTGAAAAAAATCCATGATATAGTTTGACTGTGTCTCCACCCAAATTTCATTTTGAATAGTAGCTCCCATAATTTCCATGTGTTGTGGGAGGGACCTAGTGGCAGATAATTAAATCGAGGAGACAGTTTCCCTATTCTCATGGTAGTGAACAAGTCTCATGAGATCTGATGGTTTCATAAGGGGAACCCCTTTTACTTGGTTCTCATTCTCTCGTCTGCCACCATGTAAGACATTACTTTCACCTTCTGCCATGATTGTGAGACCTCCCGAGTCACGTGGAACTCTGAGTCCATTAAACCTTTTTTATCTTTATAAAGTACCCAGTCTTGAGTATGTCTTTATCAGCAGTGTGAAAATGGACTAATTAAATCCAGACATTTATTTATATCCTAATACATACTTTTTCTCTGCTTCCTTTTCTCTCCTTTTATGGAGAAAATTATGAATATTATAGTACACTGATATTTTTCCACAGATCATTGATCCCCTAGTTTTTTGTTTTTGTTTTTGTTTTGTTTCTAATTTTTCTTTCTGTACTTTATTTTGGAGAGTTACTAACAGTAGGTCTTTAATTCTACTGATTTATTCTTTAATATCTAGTTGCTGTTAATTTCATCTATAGTTTTTCACTTCCAGCATTAAATTTTCCCTAGAATATTTTTGGCTTTTTTTGTATCATTCTTTTTTTTGTTTTGTTTTGTGCTTTCCTCCACTTTTCTGAACACATAGAAAACATTTTTAAAATCTCTGCTTAACAATACATTTTTGGTTAAAACTTATAACTTAAACATTATTTATGTACTTTTGGGGTCTGCCTGTATAAATTGAATTTTTCCTGGTTATGGGTTATATTTTTCTGCTCCTTAGCATGTCTGATCATTTGGATGTCAGAAAGTATGGATGTTGCATGTTGGGGTTCTTGGTAGTATTGCATTCTTTCAAATAGTGTTGAGCTTTTTCTGGAGTGTAGCTAAATTACTTGGAATTTGTTTAATACTTTTGAGGCTTGCTTTTAAGCTTTGTTAAGTTAGTGCCAAGCAATCTTTAAGCTATGGCTAATGTGGCTGTACTACTAAGGTGGTATTTTCTGCAGTCTGTCTGATAGCTTGTTTACTGAGATTTTTTGACTCTAGCTGGTGGTAATATAAACTGCTTGGATGTCTGAGCTTTGGAACTTACTGAACCTACCATTTTTTGGTAGGTCTTTCTGCAAGCTTGTGTAGTTCCTTTAACACGTGCATTGATTAGTACTTATCCATAGAATTGAGGGGACCTTTTGGTAGGTCTCTGTACCCTTCTTTCTGTGTAACAACTTCCTCTCCATTTATTGCGCCACATATTATAGCCAACATGACTTCCCTAAACTCTGATTTCTGTCTCCTCATGTTACTGACCGCCAGGTTCTTTGTAGGTTTCCTCTTCCTGCATTACAGCCTAGAAACTGCCTCTAGGCAAGAAGCTGAGGCAATCACAGAATGGTCACTTCATTTATTTTTCCTTACTCAGGCTTTCCTCCACCTGTTGCCCGATATCTGAGAAATGCTGTTTTTAAAGTTTTACTCTGTTTTTCAGGTGTTTGAGGCAGGAACATAAATTCAGTTCCTTTGAATTTATCCAGGCTTGAAGTGAAAATTAATAATTATTTTTTGATTAATTTTTTTCCCATATTCAGCTGACTTTACTGAGATACTGTTTCTAAGAGGCTCAGACATTCTTATTAATTGATGCAGAGAATTCAGGAAAAAAATGCGTCCTAGGAAACTTTGCAAACTTTGAATAGAGAACAATAAAAAGGAATTAAAACGTTGGAAAATAGGTTGATAAGCATTTTAATATTTGCATGAATAATTTATTAGTTTGTCACTTGGTGAAATTTTGGATTAGATATGAAGAAGTGCTTTTGGGGGTAAAACCTTTAAGAAATAATGCAGATTGCTAAGGTACATGGTTTCAATATTACTTTTTCCCTTAGGAATTGTTAAATTAAGGAATAAACTTTTCTTCTGTAAATGCTTTAAACAAAGCTCTCTGAAAGCATAAAGCTGAACAGGATAACTGAGTTTCTCTAAGTTCTGTATTTTTATGATTCGCTTTTCTCTCCCTCATCTAAGAATGCTTAATCAGCTAATTTGTATTTTACCTGATTAGCTCTCCTTGTGCCTGGCTCACTGAATAATCCAGTCACCATCTATATTTTGACAGTAATGACTCATGACACATATTCTCTCTACCTTTCTCCTGCTCTACGGTGCCCTATTCCCCAAAGCCTTTTTTATGAAAAATGTGCTTATTTATCACGGTATATTATGATTTAAAGTGTCAGTGAAAATGAGTATTCTACATGATGGATATTTTGTTCTCTGTTTACCCACACTCTAAAATGCTCATCAGCTGTGTTTTGCATCTTTTTCACCTCTTAAACAAAATACTACTTGGTATTTTTGATGTCAGAGTTACCCACTTGTGAACATCAATAACTGTGATATTCTCACATGCAGTATATGACTTTCTTGACTCATTTTCATATGGCTAAATTTAATTTCTGGACGAATGTTAAATCTCTGTCTAGGTGAATGCCTATAAAATGGTATACAATGCTTTTATTTATTTATTTATTTTGAGTCAGAGTCACACTCTGTCACCCAGGCTGGGGTGCAGTAGCGTGATCTCAGCTCATTGCAACCTCCTCCTCCCAGGTTAAAACTATTCTCCTGCCTCAGCGTCCCGAGTAGCTGGGACTTCAGGCGTGTGCCACCACGTCCTGCTAATTTTTTTTTTGTACTTTTTCAGTAGAGACGGGGTTTCCCCATTTTAACTAGGATGGTCTCGATCTCCTGACCTCATGATCCATCCGCCTCAGTCTCCCAAAGTGCTGGGATTACAGGCATGAGCCACCATGCCCAGCTGACATACGATGCTTTTATCAGGGGAATTAGTAATGGTATTAACAGTCATATTTGTTAACCTGTGTATTCAATAACTATTGAGTGCCTACTATGCTTCAAAGACTGTATGTCTGTGTATATAACAATAAATATGAGTACCGATTATAAATATTGAGGCTTGGTTCACATTCTTACCCTTGTTTTTAAAGTTGATTTAGTTTTTATAATGAGTCAACTATATCATATTTAATATATGATAGTAAAATTGTAGTTTCAGTCAAGAACTTTTTAACACTCTTATACTTCCAAGCATAAAATATGAAAGGGCTTAGAGTCAGGATTTGGATAGTTTTGAAAAATGAACTCAAATAATGATTGAATGTAATATTTTTCTAATTTGCTAGAAATTTTTTTTAAAAGATGTAAGCAAGATTAACCCAACTGCAGCAGAGGTGCAGCCCCACCTTCATTTTGATAAGTTACCCCCACTTCATGCTTGAGAAGATCCTTTGGATAGTGTGTTTGAGTGCTAACATCACTGCTGGAATAACATTAACTGATGAAGATGGGTTTTATGCATCTAATAAGGGGTAGAATTAGGGAGAAATTTCCTTCAGCTAACCCCCTTCTACAGATGTGATCTGTTTTATGGTGGCTACTTGGCACTGCATATTTTTCACCGTCAAGTCCTGAAAAACCATCGTGATAGAGCATTTCTCTAAGTGGTTTCAGAGAATTATTTATGGCCCTGCAAGGATGCCAGATTGCCTCATTTTGAGACAATTAAAACAGAAATTTAGGCAGCCGTTATTTGCATCTTTAGGAAGAAATCCCATTAACACAAGGCCAGGGGATCATTGGGGCCCAGAGAAGCTACCTTGAATAATAATCCTCTACCTGGATAAATTGTAGCAAGCAGAGTAGGTAAAGCCTGTTAGAGAGGTCTGCATGTAGATAGGCACAGAAACAGAAGCTGAGAGTCTTTTGGGGTGATAACTAATATATTTTTTATGAGACATACAGAAATGAGACTCCAGAGAGAGTGACAGAAAAGACTGATCAGAGAAAGTAAAATTGGTGACAAGAAGATTGGAAAGTAGGAGTAAATGTAGAGCACATAAATCATGGGGAAGCCTGTGCATGGAGATACAAGAAAGCAGACTATCTGCCAGAAATTCACATTTTTCTAGAGCTCAGCTAAGTGAATTATCAATGAAAATACTTAAATTCTTTAATATTTTACCACATATGGGAGAAAGCCAGTTGTTAGAAAAGAAAATGTTATTCCTCTGCCAGAGGTCCAATACCACATCAGGAAATAAGTGTGCATAGATTTGGAATAAGTAAGACAGGAATAATTCTTTCAAACAAACATTTCATCTGTTTTGAATTAATAGTCCTTGGTCTCCACATTAGCAACTGACATACAAATTGAATCACTCTCACAGTTTATATTGACATTGATATGCCCACTTGTTGAAAGAGAGATTTAACTAATGTCAGATGAAATGAGACCAATCTATTTTAAGAATGAAGAGCAAGGTATTCTAGTAGGGATAGATGTGTTAAGAAACAAAGGTACAGTGAAGAGGTATTTTTTTTTTCTTCTTTTATAAAGTATCTCCTATTTTGGGCTGGGCCACTTTTTTAAAAATTTTTTTAAAATTTTATTTTAATTTTTGATAGAGTCTTGCTTGTCACCCAGGCTGGAGTACAGTGGTACAATATTGGCTCACTGCAACCTCTGCTTCCTGCGTTCAAGCCATTCTCTCGCCTCAGCCTCCCCAGTAGCTGGTATTACAGGCATGCACCACCATGGCCAGCTAATTTTTATATTTTTAATAGAGACGGGATTTCACCATGTTGGCCAGGCTGGTCTCGAACTCCTGACCTCGTGATCTGCCCACCTCGGCCTCCCAAAGTGCTGGGATTACAGGCGTGAGCCATTGCACCCAGCCTGAGCCACTTTTTATATGAAATTCCACAAAGAAACTGTGTGAAAATTCACTATGTTCGAGTATATGGAAGGTAGTGGAACCACAAAAATATTAAATTTGGTCTCTTTCCTCAAAGAGCTCATATTTGAAGGAACATATAATCAAACAGTGGGAATTGTGTTTGATATGTACAACGTATGCCTTAGGTCTCTGGGCCAGCAATAAAGAGGTAGACATATGGAATAAAAACATCTCTTTTTCTTCTCCATGAGTAAGAATACTTGCCTGAAGAGTCAGAATACTAAATCATTTTATCAGCTCAAACCTCCTGAAATGCAGTAAGATCAAGTCAAAATTAAACAAACAAACAAACAAACAAACAAAAACTAGGATTGTTTATTTCTAATGAAATTCAGAGAAAGTTTAACAACTTTCCTAAGCTATTTATTCTAAAGTCTACACATACTTCTAATTAGAAATACTAACCTAAGTCTCACCTCCTGTAACAAGTTCATTTCATGTTGTTCAATCTTCATTCAAAAAAAAAGGAAAATCAATCAATAAATGACAATAGACAACTTGACTGGATTTGTAACTTCAACTTAAATGTGATTAATAAATAAATTGTGTGGTGTTTTCACAGAACTTTAAGATTCTAATAAATATATCAGTAGATACAAGACATATATATGAAATATTTCTTTTGTATTTTGAAACAATGCAATATAATCTATGTGTATATATGCACATATATACACTTATGTATAAGTGTATATATTATATATGGTGTACATATATGTGTGTGTGTGTGTCTGCGTGTGTGTGTATATGGACACACATCCACACATTTATGTATGATGGAAAGTGAAGTTAGAAAACTGATGAACTTACTGCTTAATTTAAATCATTTTAACTCATTAAAAATATGTGCTTAATATACTTTATACCACTCTTGAGGAACTCTTTAGATCAATAATGTAAAATCTTATATGCATAATTTATTCATAGCATCTACAAGTCTAAAGTACCCTACTATAATTATGGAGTGGTTAGTTATTCCACAAATTTTTTAAATCATTTTTTGCTTCATACATTTTGAAGTTATGTTAACGCTAATAGGTGTATAAAGATGACTATACTCTAGTTTAGAGACTGAGTAGATGCTCACTAATCCTGTTACCTCTTACTGAGAACAGAGGTTGGCTACACAACTCAGGGCCCCCTGTAGTTTATTTGAGTCTACATACTGCCTCTGGCCGAAAGAAGAGACATCTGGACCCACAAAAAGGCCAATAATATTTATTTTAGCTCTTTCTCTTACTCATCAGAATGTAGAGAAGAAAAAGGACTCTGGAGGAAGGTTGTAAAAGATGGAAGTACTAGCAATGGAGGCACTTGGAACACTTAAATCATTGCATGGAAGCCTACCATGAAATATTAGTTGGACTAGAACTTCACTAAATAAACTTCAAAGCCTTTAAAAACATTCCTCTGTCTTTTTCATGTTAACCACCAAACCAATCTGTTGAATTCTGTTTTGCTTCTAGATAAAGTAAATTTTGGTATTTGGGAATAGTAAGGTGATGGTTAATATTGAGTGTCAACTTGATTGGATTGAAGGATGCAAAGTGTTTTCCTAGGTGTGTCTGTGAGGGTGTTGCCAAAGGAGATTAACGTTTGAGTCAGTGGGTTGGGAAAGGCAGACCCACCCTCAGTCTGGGTGGGCACCATCTAATCAGCTGCCAGTGCAGCCAGAATAAAAGCAGGCAGAAGAATGTGAAAAGACTGGACTGGTTTAGTCGCCCAGCCTACATCTTTCTCCAGTGTTGGATGTCCACTGGGATCTGAGTCTGTGGCCCTTAGTGCTCCTATTGTGACATTCTATTTATAGTCTTCATGCTTCTACTCACTGCTGGGCAAAGATCAAACCGATCAGTAGTTCCCTTGAACATTGGACTCCCACTTCTTCAGCTTTTGGACTCTTGGACCTTGGACCACAGGCTGAAGGCTGTATTGTCAGTATCCTTACTTTTGAGGTTTGGGGACTCGAACTGCTTCCTTGCTCCTCAGATTGCAAATAGCCTATTGTGGGACCTCACCTTAATTGTGTGAGTCAATACTCCTTAACAAACTCCCCTTTATTTTTACATCTATCCTATTAGCTCTGTCCCTCTAGAAAACTCTAACTAATACAAGCAGTATAAATTTAAGTTTTGTTTCCAACCTCAAGGTTGAGGGCATCTCCAACCTCAAGGTTGAGGGCAAATTTATCAAGGGGACTACTGGTTGGCCTGACTTCTGTCCAGCACCAACCAGAAGACGAAGAAGAATTTAAATAGAATGATACAACAGGAGCACCAAGGGCCACAGACCCAAATCCCAGCGGACAATTATAGGCCCAGAGAGGCAAAATCTAGAACCAAACGAAAAAATAATAGAGCCAACACTGATTAGCTCTTATCACCGAGAAAAGCAACTTTCCCATCAGACTTGTTTGTTTTATAGTTATGCTGTGTTCAGGTGGCAGAGCCTATGACCCTGTGGCTCAAGGGAGCAGGTGCAATTGATGTACCATAAAATACAAAGGGAGCAGATATTTATTTATTTATTTATTTATTTATTTATTTTATTATACTTTAAGTTCTAGGGTACATGTGCACAACGTTCAAGTTTGTTACCTGTGTATACATGTGCCATGTTGGTGTGCTGCACCCATTAACTCATCATTTACATTAGGTATATCTCCTAATGCTATCCCTCCCCCACTCCCCCCTCCCTACAATAGGCCCCGGTGTGTGATGTTCTCCTTCCCGTGTCCAAGTGATCTCATTGTTCAGTTCCCACCTATGAGTGAGAACATGCGGTGTTTGGTTTTCTGGTCTGCGATAGTTTGCTGAGAATGATAGTTTCCAGCTGCATCCATGTCCCTACAAGGGACACGAACTCATCCTTTTTTATGGCTGCATAGTATTCCATGGTGTATATGTGCCACATTTTCTTAATCCAGTCTGTCACTGATGGACATTTGGGTTGATTCCAAGTCTTTGCTATTGTGAATAGTGCTGCAATAAACATACGTGTGCATGTGTCTTTATAGCAGCATGATTTATAATCCTTTGGGTATATACCCAGTAATGGGATGGCTGGCTCAAATGGTATTTCTAGTTCTAGATCCTTGAGGAATTGCCACACTGTTTTCCACAATGGTTGAACTAGTTTACAGTCCCACCAACAGTGTAAAAATGTTCCTATTTCTCCACATCCTCTCCAGCACCTGTTGTTTCCTGATTTTTTTAATGATTGCCATTCTAACTGGTGTGAGATGGTATCTCATTGTGGTTTTGATTTGCATTTCTCTGATGGCGAGTGATGATGAGCATTTTTTCATGTGTCTGTTGGCTGTATGAATGTCTTCTTTTGAGAAGTGTCTGTTCATATCCTTTTTCCACTTTTTGATGGGGTTCTTTGTTTTTTTCTTGTAAATTTGTTTGAGTTCTTTGTAGGTTCTGGATATTAGCCCTTTGTCACATAAGTAGATTGCAAAAATTTTCTCCCATTCTGTAGGCTGCCTGTTCACTCTGATGGTAGTTTCTTTTGCTGTGCAGAAGCTCTTTAGTTTAATTAGATCTCATTTGTCAATTTTGACTTTTGTTGCCGTTGCTTTTGGTGTTTTAGACATGAAGTCCTTGCCCATGCCTATGTCCTGATTTAAATCAGGGTTCTAATACCAGTTTTTCTGCTTATTAACTGTGTAAACTTAGAACACTATTAAAACCTGTGTACGTTTCTCAAATAGGGAAAATATAACTATGATCCCATTGGATTATTATGACAAGTGGAATATTAAAGGTAAAGTAAGTAATCAAGATTTAATGCATTCATTCCTTTCCTCTCCTCTGAGGAAATGGATTTTTCAGGGGCCTCTTATGGTCACTGGCTGCTGATTTATTGATATTCTTAGCAACATTAAAAAAGTTGTGTTACAGTGGAAGATCCAATAGGCAAATAAATACTATCTGGGCTGAATTGCTACATCTGGCAGTAATGTAATTCCTTCCAATTTGAACCCCAACTTTTGTGGGTTTCACATATGTGATTAAGGGATAGGGAAATGCTGTAGAGATAAGAGTTGCTGCTCAGCATAAGTGAAAAATGCCTGCCTGTCTCACCTCCCGGCCAACTGGCTTGTCCAACTCATAATGTCTCTGTGGTTTTTTACTAAACCTCAGCACTTCATTCCCTCCTGTTTCAGGCAGGAAAAAGATAAATTTTTGTTTGAATATCATCTTAAGTAAATTAGTGCATATAGGCATGATTTGCATAATTACAGCTGTTAGTAATTAGTGTACATAGAGATCATGTCACAACTAGCAAATGTAATTAAATCACATAAGAAGAAGTCGAGAAAAACCTACCTTTTGTGTAGGAAAAGAATGCATTAGATAAATTATAAAACTGTTTTATAGAAAACACTTCAAACACATTGTACTTCATATCTAGGCACAAATAATTGAAAAAGAAGGTTCCTTAGGAATATTTTTGTGTATTTTAAATAATTTTTTTAAATCAAAGAAATGAAATAACCAAAATGTAAACTTTATTTCACACTTTCTTTTTGTTTTAATGCGATTTATCCCTAAGTAAAAATCCAGGTATAAGTCATAATTAGAATGGCTCCAAGAAAGCTGTGTTTTACACTGTTTCTTTGAAGGAAGTTTTGCTTTGATTTTAGCATTAAATGATTTCACCCTTCTAAGTGCTCTGACGGAAATTACTTTTTTTGTGTGTTTATCATTTATTACTTTATGTTGCTATTTAAAACCAATGTATGAATGGAAAATTTATCCACTCAAGCTGCAAGCTAAGCTGGAAGCTACAAGTCTTACAATTTTTCTATTCCTCATGTTCCTAGCCCCAAATGTGAACTTTAAGTAATTCGTAGTTGCTGTAAATGTTGCTTAAAAAGTGAGAGAAATGTTTAAAGCAGTAATATTTATTTAAGTTTAATTTGTTTCAAGAGATAAACTAATATAATCAAAGGATAAAAATTCTTTGTTTGGTATTTTAGAGTTTAGAAAATGTTTTCTTCTGCACTACTTCTTTGGCCCTTTTAAACAGGCTCATGAGCCAATTATTTATACAGATGAGGGCAAAACCCGAAGAGGTTAGAGACTTGTACAAAATCATAGAGGGCTCTCTGAAATACAGCTAGTAGAGGTATAAATTAAACTCAGGAACTTCAGCTTTTAAATACCTAAATACCTGAATCCATTTAATTGCAGGTTCGCTATATATCCTGAAAAGGTATAAAATTGCACTTACCTTAAAAAATAAACCTAATCATTCCTATGACTGACAGATACATAGTGAAAATACCACTTACTCAAAAGAAAAAGCTCTATGTAGTGGATTCTCTTTACTGATGCCAGTTATATTCTATAAAGTCACTGCAAACACTGCATTAGCCAATACTGAATCACAGCTCCTGGGGAAACACAGAGCGAGACCCCTGCAAGTCTTGGCCACAACATTTTCACAAACCAATCAATATATAACCCTGTTTTACATGTGTTTTTGTTTAAAGACATCTTATGTAATATAGATTGTTGATTCATTAACTCGAACTCAAGGCCAATAGCACTAAAACTCATGCCTGAACAAAGCTTATCTAATATATATTTTCTCCATAAAATATGTCACAGCATTCTTGTACTTAGGAAGACTAGATAGCACTTCAGCACTATGCTTGGGGCCATTTAAAACAGCAACATCGGCAATAAAAAGCACAAAAAAGTGTGAAAAACACAGCATTATGTAGACCATGTAAAGGACACATGTCTGTAGAATGGAAGCTGAAACAAGAAGAAAGATTGCCTACTTGATCACCCTTGGTTGGAAAAGTATGTGCTCGGTGAGTCTCACCTCTCTGTACATGTGCCTGTCTTCAAATGATCATAAAAGCATTGTGATTCTTGATTTGGGATTTACAAACAAGTTTCTGTCAGTAGGTCAATTTGCACATACAGAATCTGAGAATACAGGATCAACTGTATCAAGTTCCCAAATGAAATGTTGTGCTAAGCATGAAAGATACGAAAATGAATAAAATACTAGTTCTGATTTTGAGTTGAGAAGTTCAAATTCTCTCTGAAGAGATGGATTATCAACCAAGAATGATAGTTCAATGGAATTGTGTTCTTATTTCTAGAGAATCATGAAGGAGGAAATAGCTCAACTTTTAGTTTGCATGTCTCTCACTCTTTTTTTCAATATTAGACATTCAGAACAGGATGGCTAATTTCTACCACAATTCTTATCACTTTAAATTTAAAAACCAATTATTCCTTGTTGGTATGAACAAAATTCACAGAAGCCTGGCTTATTGTTCCACTGTCATTTTAGTGCCCAACAAGGCAAATAAAGGCTTCATGGAAATCTGAATTTGGAAAAGTGAAATAGTCCTTAAATCCCTGTATTACTACTGTACATCCCATCACTATTATATCTTTCCACTGAACTAGTTCTATAAACTCTATTAGAAAAAAGTCACCAATACCCTCTTTCTTCATAAAAGGCAGTTGTACACTACCACTGTATTATCGTTTCCCTTTTCTTCTTTAAGAGAAAATTTATCTTCAAAAGAGAGTATTTTGGAGTCACATATAAATATGTTCTATGTATTTCCATAAAGTCTAAAATTCCTCGTCTACTTCAACTTCCCACTTGATTATATTTCTTTGGGTACTATAGTGCTTTCTAAAAATTGTATTTATATGTATAGATTTGAGATCTAATCCCATAAGAATCAATTCATTTCATACTTGTATATCAGGAAATCTAAAATGCTAGTTGTGTTTTCTAATTGTTTTATCGGGTTCTGCACCCTGAAAAATAAAACTGCAATTATTATGTTAATTTTTCTCTGTAATATACCTATTTTTCTCTAGATTCTACTGGTTTTTTCTCTTAATTTTCTCTGAGAACTGTTTCTTCTTCCAATGCACTTTTCTTTATATGTACACACTCCCAACAAAACACAACACCAACAACAATCTCAAAACTATTAAAAACTCTATTATTCACATGTATTAATCCATTTTCACAGTGCCATAAAGAACTACCTGACATTGGGTAATTTATAAAGAAAAGAGGTTTAATTGACTCACAGTTTCTCATGGCTGGGGAGTTCTCAGGAAACTTACAATCACGTTGGAAGACAAAGGGAAAGCAAGGCAGTCTTACATGGTGGCACGGAGGACAGAGCGATGAGGGAACTGCCAAACACTTTTACACCGTCAAATCTCGTGATAACTCATTCACTCTCATGAGAACAACATGATACTGAGTGATCCAGTCATCTCTCACCAGATCCTACCCCCAATACATGGGGATTTGCAATTTGACATGACATTTGGGTGAGGACACAGAGCCAAACCATATCATCACATAAATAAGAGTCCTTTGTGATTATCTTCAGCAGAATTCTGTCTTTTGTTAGAAACCTTTCATTTAGTCTTACCATTAACCTCACTCCTTTAGATGGCAGAACAGGGTTCAAGCTCAGTTGAGTGTAATGAGAATTAATTTTCAAGTTTCTAAATGCTGGTTTGCTGTTTCTAAGAGACCACTATTACCTATCAACCGAGTTTAAATTTCATGATGAACTATGGACCCCTTTTTACCTGTCCTAATTTTAAATTGCCTCTCATGTTATTATTGTGTACATTTCTTTTTCTTATAAAAATATACATAGTTTTTGATGTTTCCACTGAAATCAGCTTTCTATTTTCACTGCTCTAATACAAAGCTTCTCTGGGTTTGAGTCCTGTAACTTTGGAATTAACTTCAGCTAATACCTGGGAAAAGTATTTTTAGGTGACCTTGAAACATATATTTACTTTCCATTCTACAATACTGAACTTCCAAAAAAACCAGCCATACTACCCTCAAGATTGTAAGCTAAAACGCTTGGAATCTTATTTTCTCACCTATCTAAAAGAGTTGTTATTTGATCTCATTTATTTGTTGAAATGAGATTCTTTTTGGTCAGAACTGAAGACTTTTTAATTGATATTTGTATACATTTCTAATTAAATTTGGTCTCTTATGATCACCTCTGTGGCATAGAAATAGATTATGTACTTTGGTGAAGTTTGTACTATAAAACCTCACTGATTATTTACCAGTATTCTCTCATTTAGAAAATTAAAAATTGTTCTGGGATGTGTGGGCAGTTAAAATGTATTAATATTTTATAGTTTTGGGTCATTAGAGGGAATAGAGGCTTTTGAAATATCATCTTGTTAATCAGTTGATCTTTCCCCTCAATAATTAGATCTTTCAATTTACTTCTGAAATTACTGGAAATGGTATTTTCAGGTAATGTAAAGTAAAATTCATTTAATAAAAAAAGAGCTTTGAAAATAAGACATTTTTTCTTACATTAAATTCAATTCTCTCACCATTTTGGTAGCTAATTCATTGCAAATATCATTTAAAATTTTGATCTTCTAATTTTTAATGGTTTAAAATTGAGATAATTTGAAAGTACATGATAATGACTAATTAGAATATGAACATCATTATGCCTGAAGCACAAATAATGAGTGGAAAATGTGTTGAATTTTTTAAATGTTTGGAATTATATTGATATTTGAGAAATGCAATTATCATTTTCAATAGCAATTTTGCTGATACAAAGACATTTTAGAAGAATTGCAGCTTGAAACCTCCAACTTTGTTCAAATGTGTTAAGATCCCACTATGTTCTTTTAATTTTGATATATCTAACTGGTGAATTTGGAGATGAGATTTCTGTCTATTTGTACAAAGGAACATTTGGGGTTACGTTAAAATATGTATCACATCTCATTTTTTGAAATGTATTAGACAGCAGACTGATTTATTATGAACCAATTTGTTAGCCTTTGTGAGGCTACTGAGTGAGTATTCTGTAAGATATTTAACTAAATTAAAGTTCTGACTTTTTACTTGTCTTCTCACCAAATGATTATAAGCTAAAATTGTATTGTAGCAGCTGCATAATATATTTATGCAAAGAGATATTTGGTAAAATTTAATAGTAAAGAATGTGGAAATACTTGTGAATTTGGATGAATTATTGGTCATTAGTAAGGATGGTTTGGGAATTGCAGTTAGATTGTAATCATTGTTTTGCCACTAATTCTATCTTAAAGTTTTAGATTAGGCAGATTTCTATTAGTTCTGGTGGCCAAGACTGAAATCACTGGAAGAGCTAATGTTATAAATTGTTCAAGTATTTCAGTAATGTCTAATTTAGGGTTGCTCAACTTTCTGACTTTCCTGTATGACATCTCCATGTTTCTAATTTCAGTCAAACTCATAGTATGCAACTGGAATTATATGTCCTAGAAAAAACAAGAAGTATGAGACTACAAACTTCAATTAATTTGATTTTCATAGAAAAAAAAAAAGACCACTTATAAAATCTCTCTAATACATTGCATTAATTCATGTAAGCATTTATAAAAACCTTCAGAAAGTCCCCAAAAAACCTGCTATTCATAAATATTTTTTTCAAATAAACTTCAGCTTTACGGTATAAACTGTCTTTAGTTTGTCTAAATATTAAAATTAAGGTGAATATTTTCTGAATTGGACAGATAACATTGTATTTTATTTCCATTTTGCTTTGAAAATTGACCAGATCCCCTAAATTATGTGAACAGGAAGAAACTGAATGAACTGAAAAACAAAGAAACACAGAATATGCACTTTCGAGCAAACTGAGAAAAAGGTGATGGTGTTACCAGCTTCTATTTCTTACTAAGTGCTAGCTGGAAGAAGAGAAAAAAGATGCCAAATCAATGAGGTTATCTCTGATATAGCCATTGTCAAGAACTATAACAAGTTTCACTGGAAGTGACGACATTTTCGTCTAACCATAAGCATTTGAATGTCTATATGCATTTCCTTCTGAGTTAATAGAAATTTAATGTAAGCATATTTATTGTGAAATTTTATGCTTTTGAAATTTTGAAGGCATGAAATATCAGAAATTACCTATATATAACACTCTATCTATCCAACCTCACTCTGGTATCAACAGAGGAAATCAGGTTGACAACTTGAGTAGATAGGCCTATCTCACGTCCCAACATCAAGCCCAGGAAATGAGAAATCTGAAAAATGGCAATACATCAGAGTACACTGGAAAATAAAAAGGGATTAACAGAGAAAATATAAAATAAACATCAATAAGATGCCTGAATAAAATGATATTATGAAAAAAATGCAAATTATCTATATTGATTCACAAATCAAGAGAAAATCTGATTGTCAAAATAACCATACGAAAAGAATGCAAATGAAAATCAAGTTTTGTGTCTAAATATACATTGGTTCCCAGTGGTTATGGCTGAGTTTTAAAATCCTCAAAGGAATAGGTAATTGTTAGGTTGTTAAGTCTAAACCAAATCACTCTCTCTATATATACTTGCACTATCAATATGTAAGAATTTCTGTTCATTCTTTCTCACCAATATTTGATATTATATTCATTTTTGTAAAAAAGGAGGAAAATGTCACATTCTCTTTTTCAATTTATATTTCCCTAATTACCAGTAGGATTGAGCCTCTGTTCATATGTTTACTAGTCATTACTTTTGTTAACTGGATATGTTTTTTAATGCTACAGTATATAGGATGTAGTTAATAAATACATTCACTTTATTTGTTGAGTAGGAACAAAAAACATACATAGCAATAATAGTCACCAAATTCTGCATCATGATTATCTCCCAGAGGTCTTAAACTAGCGTGAGCTTCAACTATACTGTGTAGATTAGACATTTGTTCACAAACATTCACTTTCCTCTCTCTCTGACATCCATGAAAAGAATAAATTCATTACCCTGTTGATTTTGGGCTGGGTCAGTTGATCTGATTTGACTAGTAGAATGTGGATGGAAGTAAAATATGTCAGTCCTTAAGAGAAATTCCATGTTTCCACTCACCTCTCCCAGAGTGGTTATTTCCTACATGAGAAGTAGATGTTTCAAGCAGCCATTCAACCAACGTCCAAAATTGGTATAGGTAGAATAGACTCCAACTGCATTGCAGCCTTTAGCAGAGTTTACCCGGCCACTACTCAGACACATGAGCAAGAAATCTATGTTATATAAAATATTTCTACAATCAATTAAAAAATGACAAAGAATATCAAGGGGGATATTGCAGAAGACAAAATATAAATAAGCACCATAAAAAAAAGTTCAACTTTGTTAGGGCAATGCGAAAAACATCAGGGAAATTATAGTCAAAATTTCAAAGCAACATTTTTCTCCTACCAGAATGGAAAATTGATAGCTTGATTAGATAGTATTAGTAAAGGTATTAGAAATTAAGTATCATGTACCTTTATTGGAAATGTTAATTATTACAATATTTTGGAGCACAATTTGGCAGTATCTGTTGACTTAAAAAGAGTTGCAAACCTAGAGCATCAGAATTTCCACTTCTAGGAATCTATCTTTGAAAAATCCTCATGTACACACAGGTAGACTCATATAATACTCTATTTATTATAGCTGTATTGGTAGAATTTAAGCGTATCTTCCTGTCTCTTCATTAAACGACATTGAGAACAGACAAAACGACTTAGCTACTTGCTTCAGGAAGATAAGACTAAGAATCTGATACAGGCCGGGCGCGGTGGCTCACGCCTGTAATCCCAGCACTTTGGGAGGCCGAGACGGGCGGATCACGAGGTCAGGAGATCGAGACCATCCTGGCTAACACGGTGAAACCCCGTCTCTACTAAAAAAATACAAAAAACTAGCCGGGCGAGGTGGCGGGCGCCTATAGTCCCAGCTACTCGGGAGGCTGAGGCAGGAGAATGGCGTGAACCTGGGAGGCGGAGCTTGCAGTGAGCTGAGATCCGGCCACTGCACTCCAGCCTGGGTGACAGAGTGAGAGTCCGTCTCAAAAAAAAAAAAAAAAAAAAAAAAGAATCTAATACAATAGCTTAGCTATCAAGAATAGCAGATTTCTCATCAAAAATTTATTCTTGACACTCATCTCTCTAAGCCCAGCAATCTATACGTATTAGATTATGAATTCTGCCCAGTTCCACTCAGTTCCTCACCATATAAAGCCTTCTAAAAAAAAAATCACTCGCCCAGGCCCTAAAATCCCGATCCTCCTTTTCTTAGACAGTCTCTAAGATTGTCAATTTGATAGCTTTTCTTACTATAGTCAATCTAATGAATTTACAATTACAATAGCCCCCCCTTATCTGAGGTTTATCTTTCCTTAATTTTAATTACCCACGGGCAATATCTTCATGTTGCTGGATCATCCAAAACATGGGATCCTATTAATGTATTGTCCGAAGGTAAATAGTAACCTAACACTATGTTACAATGTCTACATCATCACTTCGTTTCACTACATGGCATTGTATCATCTCAAATCATCACAAGAATTGTGAGTACAGCACAGTAAGATATTCTGAGAGAGAGGTCACATTCATATAACTTTTATTATAGTACATTGCTATAATTGTTCTACTTTACTATTAGTTATTGCTTTAATCTCTTATTAGTTATTTTTGTTAATCTCTTACTGTGCCTAATTTAGAAATTAAACTTTATCATTCTAATGTACACATAAGAAAAACAGAGTGTATATATGGCTCAGTACTATCTAGGGTTTCAGGCATCCACTAGGAATCTTGGAACATATTCCCATGGATAAGGGCATACGGTATTTGGTTATAGATTTTCCTGGTGGTCTTTTGAGAGCTGAAGGTCAACATTTGAAATAGTTTGCTAGTGAAAATCATAGCTCTGGAATCAGGTTTCCTGGGGTTAATTACTGAAATTACATCTTTTTAGCAGTGTGAACTTGACAAAATGTTGCTCTTGACCTGTAACATAGGGATAATAATAGAATTTATTTATAGAATTCTTGTGGGTTATGGACTGCATGTCTGTGTCCCTCAAAACTCATTTGCTGAAACCTGTTCTTGTGAGGGCTGCTCTCTGCTTCCAAGATGGCACCCTGCTGCTGCATCCTCTGAAGGAGAGGAATGCTGTGTCTTCACAGGGCAGAAGAGAGAAAGCAAGGGAACCCACTCTCTCAAGCCCCTTTTTAAGGACTCTAATCCCATTTTAAAGGTCTCCACCCTCTTGTGACTTAATTACCTACTAAAGGCCCAACCTCTTAATACTATATTGGCCATTAAGTTTCAACACATAAATTTTAGGGAATACATTCAAACCTTCGCAAAACTCTATTCACCTTGATGAAATATTAGAAGGTGGGATGTTTGGGAAGTAATTAAGTCTAGATGAGCTCATAAGAATAGAGCCCCCATGATGGGATGAGTGTCCTTACAAGAAGAGACTTAGAGTTCTCTCCTTCTGCCGTGTGAAAATATAGCACAAAGGCTGCCATCTGCAAACAGAAAAAGTGCCTCCACCAGACACTAGATCTGCTGGCACTTTGATCTTGGACTTCCCAGCTCCAGAACTGGGAGAAATATGTGTTTGTTGTGTCAGCCACTGAATCTATGGTATTTTTGTTATATCCTGAACTAACTAAGACATTGTGAAAAGTAAATTAGTTTATTTATTTAAACCACTTATGGATAAAGAGTAAGAGCCCAAAAGGTGTTGGATATAAATACCAACAAGTAAATAAATGACCTAAATCTCTATCAACAGAATAACTAAGAACCTAACATATATCCATAGTATGTAGTAATCAAAAAGAATATGAATATGTAGTTTTGCTGGCAGTGAAAGACAGATTGATAATTGAAGAAAAGCAAGTTGTGAAACAAAACATATAGTGTGAGTATTTAAGTGAAGATATGAAATAGCTATACATTTAATATGCAGTCAATGTATGGAAATGTTCTGTAAGGATCTCTTCAAATCACAAACAGTGTTCATTTCTAGAGAGAAATGAGACTAAAGACAGCTGAAAGTGATTGCAACTTACTTTATTCCCCCACAGAACATATTTATTAATGTATTAATTGTAGTAACATTTATGTTTTATGTATTTATTGATATTTTTACAAAGGACATATTTCAACTGAAGTGTTTTTCAACATTATGGTGATGAGAAACTGTATATATAGTACTTGGAATGTTTTTAATGTATCTAAAATGACTACCTTTTTCATTCAAAACTTTCAAGTAATCTGTAAATTAATAAAACAAAGTAGCTTCAAATATTGCTAAATTTATAATTTTCAAATGCTCCCCCCAGTAAGGAGACTCAGCAGCTGTTTTTAGTGAAGCACTAAGCAACTTTAAGTTATAAAGTGAAAAGTACTTCTTTAACCAATGAAAACGTCAAGAGGAGTTTAGGTAGGCAAAATCTCATTCTGCCTGGATGGTTAGATTAAACGTTGCTTCATTTAATTTTTGGCAAATTGACCCATATTGCTGTAATGAATACATTTCTGGAAATTATATAATATTTTACATTTGATTGGAAGAAAATATTTTCCTCAATAAATCCAAGCAGCACATTTTATCTGGTCTTCATTCAGAACAAGGAGAAAGAAATTTAAACCTTTACACTTTAAAGATTAAAACAAAAATCCTATAGAGCTTTTATATGTATCTCTTGAATACGTTTTTATACCATGTTATAGATAAGATAGCTATTCCCAAAGGTAGTTTATGGATTTGTGTTCAATTTTGTTTCTTAAAAATGGTAACTCATTGCTTTAGAATTTACAAATCTTCTCATTAAGAATCTTGTTTGATCTGTTAACACATGCAATGCCAGTGAAACGTAATTTGCAAAGACAGTAGCTTTAAAGAAACATACTGATTAGAGAACACTGAGTTCTATATTTAATTTTTCTAAATACTGGCTCTACTATGCAGTTTATAATTTTATTTCTGTGTACTTCAGTTTCCTCATCTTGATATAAACTTTAGTCTTCCTTCTTTTTTTCTTCCCTTTCACAAATGTGTAATTAAGTTTATGAAATACTAGGTTCTGGGAATGTAAAAATGTAAGATGTGTTCTCTCCTTCCTGGTTCTTAGCTGCTGAGATGGATATCTTAATCAATCATCATTAAATACTAAAATATATGATTTTCTCAGAAGTATGATCAAAACACTGTGGGAGCCCAGAGAAGGGAAAAGTCTAGCAGTCAAGGAAAGATTAAAAGTTTAATATCCAATTTACCTTCATATAAGCATGGATAATATGCCAGCCATAATAATGTCAGGAAAAAATGACACTCCAGGCATAGAAAAGTGCATTTGCAAAGGCATGGGGTTAAAAAAATGATGATGAGATGTTTGGTGAGACCAAAATACAGACTGAAGGAGGACTGAGTTAGTGACAGAAAATGGAGCTAGTGACAGATAATGAAGCTGGAGGAGATTAGAGGTAGAATAAAGAGGAGCTTGTGCATTATACAAGGACCTGTAGTTGAACTTACCCTAGGGACAATTGAGTCACCTGAACACTTTCGGGAAGTCATATGATGATTTTTCCCCCTAAAGACTACCAGACAAAAGTATAGATGAGTGCTAACGAGACCAAATGCAGACAGATTGCAAAGAAACTGAGAGCTATGAAATAGGCCTATGGAATACAGAGTTAATTATATACTGAAATCTGAATACCAAAGTAATGTGTGGATTTCAGACAAGTATAGAAAGGCCAAGAAAGAAAATAAATATATCCTCAATCTCACAGCATAGATATCCATGATTAATATTTCAATATATTTATTTCTAGGTGGTTTTCTATATGTACATGAGCATTTTAAAACACATATGACATCTATGTGAAATATTCTGTAGATAAACAATGTTCTGAGACATCAAAATTGGATAGATATCATTTACACGAAGTACTATCCATTACTTCCATTATTAGAAATAGAGGGGTTTTACCCTTTGGAAAACACTGTGATAAACATCTTTGTGCTTACACATTTATGCCATCTCTGACTACTTAGAATAAGTGATCAGATGTAGAATTTCTGGAGAAAAGATAATATACATCTTAAAGGTTTTAAAAAATATCTATTCAAAATTTCTTTTCGGAAATCAATTTACATTCCCACCAGTACTCTTTTTCCTGCAGCTTTTACAACAATGAATATTTTAATTTTTTCCTGACAATAGGCAAATATGATATCTCACCACTTTATTTGCATTTCTTTGATGACTTATGAGGTTCAGCCCTTTCATGTTTATTGTAACTTGCCTGTTCTGTCAATTTTCTTATTGGGGTATTTCTAGTTTTATGTTTGATTTTAAAAGGCTGCAGGAGCTTCCTGTTTAGGAAGAGTGCAAGAGTGCAAGATAACAATTGGAATTAGTCATCCAATCATAGAGCATTTGTAAAGGCAGTTCAAAAAGTCTAAATGTGTAAAAAACAGAAACACAGCAAAGCTTCAGATTAAAAAAAAAAAAAAAAAAGATATGTGTGCAAAATTTTGATGGAGAAGTCACAGCTATGCAAACTTCCCAAAGACATGCCATAATGAAGTTAAGACATGAACAATTAGCTATTTTCTTTTTTTTATTTTCATTTTTTAAAATTATATTTTGAATTCTAGGCTATTTTGAAGGTTCCAGGTGAATGACGCAACAGAAGTAAGAATCCTTGTCCATGTGAATGCAAAGAGCTCCCCTAGGGTTTAGGAGAAAAGGGGTATACCTGGATGTGGGTCAGCAGCTAGTTAGCAATGGCAATTTTCTGTACTTCACTTCTCTCTCAAAATGCTTATGAGAATAAACAACAAAGTGCCAAATTGCAATAACCTTGAAAACTACAATAGTTACCGGCCATCTACGAAAGTTCAAGAGAGATAAAGAAAGCTAATCAAGGAAAAATTATACAAGATTAATTCATATCCACCCTGAATGTTAGTTCCTTAAAATGTGGGCAACTTGTTGCACAGAAAGTAAGCAGCCTCTCCTGAAATTCTCATAAATGATTTTTTGACATGGTTAATAACATACAATAAAATGTACTGACTTGAGTAACCATTATCACAATCAAGATTTGAAAAATTTCTAGTATACCCGAAAGCTTCCTCATTCCTCTTTGTTTTGCATCACTATGGGTTAAAGTACCTTTAAAAAATGTCATGTAAATGGAATCACAAAGGATATACTCTTTCTTATCTGGTTACTTGTGCTCAATATGTTTTTGAGATTCATCCGTGTTGCTGCATACCTCAGCAGTATGCAGCAATGATATGTGTTTTTATTGCTATATGGTATTTTATGGTACAGATATACCACAGATTATTCACCAACTAATCAGTTGCTGGGCACTTGGGTTGTTTGCAGTTTGGGCCTATTATGAATGAACTTGCTATACATACTCATGTACAAATCTCATGTCTAAATGTTATTTCTCTTGAGTATTTACCTAGGAGTAGAATAGCTGGGTTCTATGTTAGGTATAGCTTCAACTTAATATATATATTAATATAGTAATTAATATATATTAATATATTCATCTTAATATATACATAATAACATATATATATATATGCTGGTTTTTCAAGGTGACTATACCATTTCACTTTCTCATCAGAAATACATGACAGATTGAGTTCCTCCACATCCTCAACAACACTTAATGTAGCTAGTCTTTTCATTACGGCCATTCTTATTGTTATGTACTGGTATCTCATCGTGTTTTTAATTTACATATCATTGATGATTAATGGCATGGAAAATCTTATCTCCTTTGTTAAATGTTTTCTAAGTATTTGTCTGCATCTTAATTGTTCGTATTTGTTTGGTTTGTTTCCCTAATTCTTTATAGGACCTAGAAACAAATTGCATGTCAGATAACCATATTGCAAATAATTTTGCCCAATCTGAGGCTTATCTTTTTATTTTTGTAATGAAAAGGAGGAGAACTTAGTTTTGATAACATCCATTTTATCAATCTTGTTATTTTATATTTTGTGCCTTATGTCCGATCTGAGAAAGCTTTGTCTACCACAAGGTCAAAAAATTTTCACCTCTGTAGGATTTTATAGTTTTAGATTTTTACATGGCAATCTGTAATCAATTTTGAGTTAATCTGGCATATAGTGTTAGGTAAAGGTTGGTGCTTATTTGTTTGTTTTTATTTATATATGAAAATAGGATAGAAATAATAATTGAGAATTTAGAAGAGGACAGCTTACCTCAGCTAAAAAGTAATTTGAACCTCCTGATTTATTAGCTAAAATGTGCCAATATCTAAGTAGCCTGGTGAAAGCTTAAAAATGTCCGAGTTAAGAGAGTGCCTAAGTACATTTAGGCAGGACAAAATAAAGTTTACACGGACAAGAATAATATCAAGTTGATATCAAACTCTTTCTACATTACTAACTCCAGAAGATATTGAAATATCAAAAGAGTTTTCAGGGAGAAATATTGCCACCAAGAACTCTATAACTGCTATGTTTAAAGGAAAAAGAAAACAGTTCTCAGATATACATGTCTCAACAAGGTAATTTGCATGCTTTTAAAAGGAGGGAAAAAAACCCTCAGACATATTCCAGCTGCTTGAAAGATGCATCAAAATAAAGAAGTTAAGAATTTGTAAGTCGGCCGGGCATGGTGGCTCAAGCCTGTAATCCCAGCACTTTGGGAGGCCGAGACGGGCGGATCACAAGGTCAGGAGATCGAGATCATCCTGACTAGTCCGGTGAAACCCCGTTTCTACTAAAACAAACAAACAAACAAACAAAAACAAAAAACAAAACAACCCCCCCCCAAAAAACAAACAAACAAAACAAAACAAAACAAAAAAAAACTAGCCGCGTGAGGTGGCGGGCGCCTATAGTCCCAGCTAGTCCGGAGGCTGAGGCAGGAGAATGGCGTGAACCCGAAAGGCGGAGCTTGCAGTGAGCTGAGATCTGGCCACTGCACTCCAGTTTGGGCGACAGAGCGAGTTCTAAGGTTTGCCTGAATTAAAAGATACAAGATGATCGGGCGCGGTGGCTCACGCCTATAATCCCAGCACTTTGGGATGCCAAGGTGCCTCACTTGAGGTCAGAAGTTTGAGACCAGCGTGGCCAACATGGTGAAACCCCATATCTACTAAAAAAGATGCAAAAAATTAGCCAGGCGTGGTGACACTAGCCTGTAGTCCCAACTACTCGGGAGGCTGAGGCAGGAGAATTGCTTGATCCCAGGAAGCGGAGGTTGCAGTGAGCTGAGATTGTGCCACTGCACTCCAGTATGGGCAACACGGCGAGATTTTGTATAAAAACATTAAAAAAAAAAAATTTAAAAAGATGCAAAGTGCTAAGGACATTGCCTATTTATAGTAAGTGCTACATCCATATTGTTATGTAAAGATTTTCCACTGGAAAACGTTTGGAAAGAGATAAGTAGTACCAGGTATAAAGTCATCAAAACTATGCTTGAACTGGGGCTGGCTGGGTATTCAGTTTTTGATGTCAGGTGCAGAAATTTGTTTCTGAGAGTAATAGCTCCAGACACCCAGTAGGGAGGCACTAGAGGCTCTGATAAGATTTTCTGAAGCTTTGTAAACATACACCTGAAATAGTACAGAATTTGAGGGGCCAGAATAGGAAGATTTGGAATTGGAAGGCTTTAACATCATTATATCTGGTATAGTCTGTTCCACTGAGGGACTTTGAGACTAGAAGATATCAGCTATCAAGGACCAAAATAGCTGTTCAATTGACAGATGAGAAATTTCAAATGTTTTCAAAGGAGAACAGAGAATAGTTATTTATGATGTTTGAACAAGCAAATAATTATCTTCTCTTTAAGAAAATACAAAGATAATGAATAATGTCTTGGATGCAAAAATGCTTCATTTGCCAGTGTGACTGGCATCCTCTGAATGAGTGGATGGGAAAAGAAAGAAAATGAACTGGGAGTGAGGCCTCAGGGCCTATTTAGCTTCTGCTATGATTATGGATTGAGTGCTCCCTTTTAGAGAAATGCATTCCACTTTTGAAAGCAGACTAGTGTAGAGATGAGAAAAAGAAAGTAATATGCAGATTACATTTGTAACATAAGCCTTTGTGCTGATATTTCTCCGACTGAGAAAAAGAAAGGGGGGAATATTTAATACATATAAAAAGCATGCCGGAGAATTTTGAATGAGTCAACAGAAGAAAATACAAAGTGAGAAATCTGATACACAAAAGTCATATGATTTATCAAAATTAAAGAGCAGTAAAAATACTTTTCATGCGTATGGATAGGAAAGGGATATTAAATACATTTAGAAAAGAGTGCTGAGTTTTTTGAAGTGGTGTATTACCTGTGGTTCACACCCAGATAAGCATTAATTGTCATGAACATTAGTTACGGGTGATGATATCAGCTTCATGCAGTGTTCTGCAGACTCTCCCTCCTCAAACAGCAGGACAAATTCAAGCAAGTTGCAGTTTGTATGCCTGCCTCTGAAGGTATAGGGTTAAGCAGAATCAATACATACGTCTGCTGCAGTGTAACTTTCATGTTTCAACATTTAAAAGGAAGACATAATGACTAAAGGGAAGTTTCTAATTCTTCCTGCTCGTGTTGAGCCTTTTGTGAGGGGAGTACGCTGACGAAGTAAATATTATTTAGAATGTAAACAAGTGCAGATTGTATTATGCAAATGAAAAAGTAGAAAATTAAAAGAGAGAAGAAGACAAATTTTGTACTTTGATAGCGATTAGGAAAGAATGATCTGAGGAAGTGGAACTTTCAAACCTGTCTAAGAGGAAGAAGGAAATCAGAGTAAGATGAGAAAGGATGGTATATGGCTTCTTAAAACCTTCCTATATTTTGTGTTTCAGGAAAATGTAACAGCTTGAATGAAAGATTGCAGGTCATGGGTAGTAGAAGGGGATAAAGTAACTCAACCTCTGAAGGTAGTAGAGTATAAGACTTTTAGACCCAGTTACTTCAATAAACAAAAATAACAAACTACAATTACAAAGAAAAAATCTGCACAGGGGAAAGGAAAGAGATGCTAATTGTAATTTGAGACTAAATACTCTGTGTAGCATCTACAGGCAAACAATGCTGGGAGATAAATGTTTCTGAAATTAATTAATTAGTCAATTAATAAAACAGAACAAAGAATAAAAAAGTTAAAGGAAACAAACTTTTAGCACACAGTTATTTAATTTTAAGTAATTGATATTCAATTTCTGTAGAAACTTTGTTGGACTGGCTTATGGGAGTTGGATTGTAAATATGCATAATATGTAAATAACTTTTAATATACTTGAAGGATTTAAAAAGAAGGATAGTAGATATGAAAGTGCTGTACAATGAATATCATTACAGACACTGGGAATGTTGAAAGGAATACCCAAAGAACATTTCCAATTCTTGTCTCATATCATCTACTTATACGTATTTAATGTCCCACAGAGGGTCACTTTTAAAATATAAGCCATTCCTTATTGAATTTACTTTTTCAACTTATCTTCTTTCAAAGCACTACCTCTTAGGATTTTTATATAGTGGGATTCATTTGCCTGCTTTTCTATGTTTATGTTTATTGCTTTTGTCATCCAAAGATTCTAAAAGGCAGGAAGCATAACCATTTACATTGCCTAGTCCGGAAGAAATAAATATTATTATACAATAATAATTGTCAGAGACTAATTTACTAGGTGATATTTAAAACAATTCCATTTTGGAAAAGCAATTCAATTTCAATTTCTTATCCAGCTTTCATCTTCTAGTAAAATTCATGGTCAAACTGGGTAAGTCTTTTTAACATGTAGTCAGCTCTCAATTACCCTACAAATCTTGCTTGTAAACACTGAATATTCTTCCAAAGATGTCACTTTGACCATATTTTAAGAATCCTCAATGGCTCTCAGTCACTGAAGAAAAGTTTTTACAAAATATGGGTCCCAAATTTATGGCTTTAAAAGAAATACCCAACATCACCACGGCATAACTATGAAACTCTTTTTCGTTTTTACTGTGATTCAATTTTGCCAGAACTACTCATTATAAAATTTCTTCAGCCAGTCTTATGTACTTTTGCATGCTCATTATTTTGCTCAGAACCCACTTGCTGGAATAGCACATTATTGCAATGTTTCTTCATGTCAGTGATAATCCAAAAGTTTCAACAGAATAAGCATCAGTTCTGCATATTGATATTTTAGAACAAATTTTATAATAGAAAAGATCAAGATTATCTTAAATGTACATCAGAAACTAAGATTTGGGGAAGGAAAAGAGAACAGGCAATACTCTCAAATGGAAACTGAATAGTGACACAACCGCCAAGTTTTGTCCATTGGACTTCATAAGAATCTCTACACACTGCACTGTCAAAAGGATAAGACCCAGCATTTGCGTTATAGTTTCAAAGTTCATTCCAGCAAAGCTCTCTCCAGTAGGCAATTTCTTCTGCAGAGAGCATGTGCAGTTTCATTTTATCTGTCTTCAGACTGGCACTTTGCTCATTATAGTAGTAAAAAACACAACCCTGGATGGGTTTAATTTGCTAATGAGACAAACAATGTATGAATAAGCATATACAGCCGTGTATGTGCACCCAGAGGACCACCCAGAACATGCTTACTAGTGACACTTCTCCCCACCCTCTTATGAATAATCATGTAAGATCCCCATAAAGGGAGTTTCCCCAGAAACAGTCAACACTGTCTCATCCTTAGGAGCAGCCTGTCTGAATTGTGTCTCATAATGTACTATCTATTCTGTGCCAAAAACTTTCAGAGTAGTCTTTGTTCTTTGCAATAAATTGCACTATACTGCATTTCTTTGCTGAGTGTCTCTTGTTTAAATTCCTTTAAACCAAGAAGACAAGAACTGAGGTTTAACAACAGCTGTCAACAACTACAGACCATCATCGTTTCTTGCCTGGATTCATGAAGAACACTTTGCTATCTGGTTCCCAGTCACTCCTCTGTTTCTTCTGTGAACTCTCTGCCTTCATCCCTCGGTGCTATTGGCAGGTGGCTGAGTCAACCGTGTTTCCTATCCTCTCCAGGCATTTGCCCATCCTGTTTCTTCTGTGTGTATTGCCTTTCCCAGTGTTGCTTTCTTTCTACTGTTTTCATCCTTCAGGACTGGGCTTAAATACTACTTCTTCCAAGAGCAAAACAATGTTCCTAGGGTTGCTGTAACAATGTAACACTAACAGGGTGGCTTAAACAATAGAAATTTATTGCTTCACAGTTCTGGAGGGCAGAAGTCCAAGATCAAGCTATTGGTGGGGTTGAGTACTGTGAGGGAGAGCCTGTTCCATGCCTCTTTCCTGGTCTCTAAATATTTGCTGACTATTTTTGCCATTTTCTGGCTTGTAGATGGATCACCCCGATCTCCATCTTCATCTTCATATGATATTTTCACTGTGCATGTGTCTGTCTCTGTACATTTCTCATTTTTACAAGGGTACCAATTATATTAGATTAGGGCCAACCCTGTAGAAATCCTATCTCCAAATACGACCACATTCTTAATTACTGGAGGTTAGGGCTCAAACATTTCTTTTTTAGTGGAGACATAAACACAAAACAAAGAAATGTACTAATCCTTCCAGGAAACCTGCTAGATTGCTATTTAAATTGCAAAGCTTTTTTATTGTTATTGTTCATATATCTCAGGATTGAAATTATCTGCTTATATGTTTATCTCCCAAGTAGACGGTAAGAAGGTTAAAAGAGAGAAGCTACTGTAATGTTTATATTTTTTTTTAGCACAAAAGGGGCAAAAAACATTTGCTTAATAAATAAATAAATGGGACCTTAGAATTTCAAATAAATTTTAGTTTACCTTGAAAAGTTTTATAAGATATTACAGTAGAAGGATTCATGGGGTGGAATTCAGAGTAATTTCCATCACAACATGACTTTTGATCTTGGCAAGTGGCGTGCCTACATGCGCTACATGGACATGTCTTAGAGGAAACATGATGCATAATTATGTTAGTTAAACTTTAGCTATATTTTGCTTTTCCTTCATTAACAGGGCAATTCAAAAGCTTTTTTAAGAGGATTTGGAAATCGCAGGACTGCTAACAAACCAGGTGTCGAGACTGGAGTTAAGAGGTGAATTTGTATTAGCATCTTCTGGATATTATTAACTGATTTCCTCTATTGGGCTCAGTTTATTTTTAAAAAATATTCATGTTCTTATGAATGTGTATTCTCAAGAACTACAGGATTGTCACAGTTATGAATACATAGAGTGAGTATGGATGTATTAAGTTGACGATTCAGATTTTGAGCAACATTCAAAGAATCGACATGGCAGCTGGAGTGTCCTTGTCCTTAAAAATCTACATTACATTGATTGAACCCCCACTTTATAAGACCAAGAAAATTCACACTCCCCACTGTTTTAAAATATTGTGGGGGATTTGTACTCCCATAACCAATTCTAGCTGTATCCCTATTTCCAAAGAATTATATCAATTTATGAATTATGTTTCTCTTAACTAGGTGTGGTCTGTATTCAGTTGTGAATTGTTGAAATTGATATAAAATTTACTCTCCCTTAAGATTAAGAATCAACACACACACACACACACACACACACACACACACACACACACCAGGCCCTGTGCCATTGGAAAACCTTAAAAATGTTCTGGGGACATAGAAGAACATTAAACATTATATAGGAAAACAGATATTCTTCTCTTAAACCTTTTCTCAGTTGTGAGCCTTGAGGTGCTCTCACTTGCCCTCTAATCACATCGAAAACACAGTGTTTTCCCCATCCTTCTCCCCATCCTACCACTTCACCCCTCATTCTCTACCTCCACATTCATCTCAAATTCTTTATGTGTTACACTAAAATCTACTTCCTCCAGTTCAGACGTGTAGTTTCAGCTTATTGTTGCTTACGTAACACCCATCAGAATATCTGTGCAAACAAAAGCAATAATCTGTTTAGCAATGTGAAATCAGAGACTCTGAAGGTCTCAATATGATCACTGTATTAAAAAGGACCTAGGGTAGGAAATAGATTATTTTTCTTTTCTTAGAATTAGAAGCCAAAATTTTGATTTTGTTTTTCCTCAATGTGTATACCTTTGAAATATGCAAATATGAAACAATAAGACATAGTTACTTTTGATTGCTCTTAACTAATCCAATTCCATGTCTCATCCACTTCTATGCTCCAGCACCACTCCCAGGAAACAAAGAGCTTTGACTGTCAGGTTCTCAGATCTCTTTATAGGTAAAGAATTAATCAGAGAGTAGGATAGAACTAGAGAAACCAAAAGCAAAGAAGGGAGGATTTAGCAAAGAACATAGATCAAACTATTTAATAAAGAATGAGGAGAGAGCAGAGGAGGAGAGGCGGGAAAGAGAAAAAATATATGGCACTTGCTGTAAATTGAAAGACAGCCTCGCAGGAGCAGACCTCAGCAGCTGCTAAGGATAAGCACTAGGGAGGGAGAAGAAAGCTCCTGAGCAGTCTTGCACTGTAATTTGGATCTCCTTTAATGTTCTTAGAGACTGCAAAGACTGCAATTTTCTTTTTAATTATGACTTCATGGCTCAGCTGTCCATCTTTGAATGTAATTCCACAGGTGAGAACAGGACAGAAGTCTCTCGGATTTATTAGAATCACCTTTATAAGGCCAGGACAGAGGCTCACACCTGTAATCCCAGCACTTTAGGAGGCCAAGGCGGACATATCACCTTAGGTCAGGAGTTCAAGACCAGCCTGGCCAACATGGAGAAACCCCCATCTCTACTAAAAATACAAAAATTAGCTGGGAATGGTAGCAGGAACCAGTTAATCCCAGCTACTCAGGAGGCTGAGGCAGGAGAATCGCTTGAACCCAGGAGGCAGAGGTTGCAGTGAGTGAGATCCCACCACTGTACTCCAGCCTCGGTGACAGAGCCAGACTCTGTCAAAAAAAAAAAAAAAAAAAAGAAAAAAAAAAAAAAAGAAAGAAAAGAAAAAAAGGATTAATAAGTGCAATAGAGAAAATAAGTAAATATGTATAATTTACATTTAGAACAATTACATTTACTATATTTGGAGAGGATATTAATTAGGAGAAACATGTTATAGAACTGTGAATAAGCTATGGTTTATATTTTTCTTTTGTGACTTCCAGCAAACTTTGAAAGAGCATTGTGGTAAATTCGTAGCATATAAAATATCGTTTATATTTTTCTTTTATGAATTGTATGTATGTATGTATGTAGGTATGTGTGTATGAGACCTCACTCAATCAAGTTGTTTGTACGGATTATTTGTTCTCGCCAGTGCTCTTGTGCCGCATGACTGACCATTTTCTTATGATAAAGAAAAACTTGCTGTAGTTGTAGCATATCGCAAAATTTGACATTTTTATGGACCTAATTTCATAATTAGGAAGTAAAAATAAAAACAGCAGATGGAAGAGAAGATGGAGACAGCAGACTTCGGCAGCATCCCTTGGATGGCTGGTTGGGCAGATTGGAGGAAACTGGAAAACAGTGACTAAATTGCCAATGATGGAGTCACCAATCAGTCATAATCAACTGACTGTCAAACCACAACCCTGTCCAGGTTTCTCATGGACTTCAGTCCCTTTCTTATTTTTGTGAATTAAACTCCAACAAGGCAAATTTTTTAGTGAGACATACCACAAGTCAAAGATTTAGAAATTCTCTTTACCCCAGTGCTTTCTTGTATATTCACTCTGGTCTTTAAAATTCATATCATTCTTGCCAAAAAGTCAAATTTTTCTGGTTTGAAGAAAATTGTGCTCTTTACTTGTTTACTGTATCATTTATGTGGCAGAAATAAATTCCAAGTATCTTATTTTGGTGTGATATGTGATTCACATATTATGGGATTAAAGGAGAAAATTAAGTTATTTTTGCCAATAAAGGCTACTGCAAAATTGCAGAATGTATAAAGGAATAAAAAGTAATAAGCACAGCCAGTTTTTCAGTCCTAAAATTCACTTTTTACTCCTTTTAACAGTATTTAAGAAATATTTTCAAGCATTTATTTCACAATTATTTATAATATTCTTATTAGGCACACTAAGTAATCTTCTAGGCCCATAAACGCAACCCACCCCTTCCAAAAAATTATTTGGAACAAAAACTGCAAGAATCACAGTAATTTACAGTATTTCTAGATGAAGGCTAAACATGAATCAGATTCCTAATGTTAAATTAAATGTGACCACATAGGCAGGGACATGTAAGAACATGGCAACTCCCAGAGGAAAGTTGTTGATGAAATGGCAGTTCTTTTTTTTTCTTTTCTTTTCTTTTCTTTCTTTCTTTTTTTTTCCTTTTTGAGATGGAGTTTTTCTCTTGTTGCCAAGGCCGGAGTGCAATGGCACGATCTTGTCTCACTGCAACCTCCACCCGCCGGAGTTCAAGCGATTCTCCTGCCTGCCTCGGCCTCCCAGCTAACTGGGATTATAGGCACACGCCAACATGTCCTGCTAATTTTTGTATTTTTAGTAGAGATGGGGTTTCGCCACGTTGACCAGGCTGGTCTTGAACTCCTGACCTCAGGTGATCCACCTGCCTTGGCCTCCCAAAATGCTAGGATTACAGGTGTGAGCCACTACGCCCGGTCAGGAATGGCAGTTCTAAGAAGAGGCATGCTAGCCTAAGAAGTGGGGAAGCAAGGTAGACGGCAAATTAATGTATGTGCACAAATGGGTTAAAGGAAACTTACTGAAGAGATAGGCATTGTGAAAGGACCGGGACACAAGTTAATACATGTTCTTCCTACACTAGATACTAAAAATGGTAACATTTATAATGATTAAAACATCAGCTATTCATTTAAATTTCATTTAAATTTCATAATAACTTGATGAGTAGGTGTTGTTCTTCAATTTTACAGATGAAGAAATGCATATTTTTTGTGTTCAGGCCATGTATTCAAATTTTTGTGTTCAGGCCATGTATTCAAAATTATAGAGCTAATAAATCACAGAACTCATAAGTATCTCAGTCTTTTCCTTTGATCAAGCTGCAACACTTTCTACTTGTAGATATATGTAGACATATAGCCAGACTTTTGAGATTCCTGCAGAACTAACTTAAGCCCATGGTACATGAATAGAGAAAGATACCAATAGATACTGGAGCAAGCTAATAAACAACATGAGAATGGGAAGAAGGAGGACAGGGAGCGGGGAGGGGGATGGGGCAGAAAACAAGTCTTAAGCAAAGTATTATTTTAGAATTTCCATTTTTTTAACAGTTAAACAGAAGATTGATTGTGATCCCAAAAACAAAAAAGACTATCCATCTGAAATTTAAAACAAACAAAAAACTGAAACACAATCTTCACCTCCTTATATGGTAGGATTATCTTTAATGTGTTGGCACCACTACTAGGTTTCCTTTCCAATAACCTACCACCCTGGAACTGCCTCTTGTTTCTTCCCTTGGAAACAACTTTGTCAGTCTTCTCTATAATGCAAAGGCCAATAAAAATAATTTACATACAGCATATCATATTAAACACAAGTAACTCTATTCTTATTTGAAATACTAAAAGCTACCTCGAATTTTATTTGTTTTCAGCTAGTGATTTAGATAGTACACTACAAAATGAAAGTTTTCCCTTGGATAATTAACTGTTTTTATTCAATTATCTGATTTATCTGTCTAACCACTTTGGAAAGAAATGCTTCTGTGACGTACACAAAATAGATGCCTCCAAAGTGTCCAATGAATAAATCATTGGTTGAATAAATGTATTTTGAAAAGGAAACACTTTGTTATCCTCTCCAAGCATGCGCAAAACAATGCATACTTTCCCTGATTAATCAAAGTATTCATATTACAGAACAGTTATCATTCATTTTAAAGACTGTGTTTTATTTTACTGTAAAATAAGTATGGAGCAATAAGGAGTTATGCCTGCAGAAAGGAAAAAATATATATATTGCCATCTTAAGATGAATTGAAAGAAGCGTAACGTAACCTAGCCAAAGAAGATTATTTGTTTTTTATGCCAATTAAGCAATATATAGTAGAGTAAACAATAATTAGGGTCAAAATTGATTATCACAGGAATTTTCTACCTTCTGTAAAAAAACAGAAAAAGACAGGCCAAAAAAAGAAGGAAAACTACCTATCTACCTGTTGAAATTATATTACAAAAAGTTAGTAGGTGATACTTGCAACAGATATCTTCCTCAAATTTTACCCATCTGATCCAGGGGAGGGATAAGGATTTAGAATTGAGTAAATCTTAGGGATATCTGAAGCACAATTTACACATAACAATAATAAAATACTGTTCATATATTTCCAAGTGGGGAAATCAAATCATCAATGCTTTGCATTTAGAAGAGTTTTTTTGGTTTATAGCAGATTCATTTTGACAAGGAATATTTTTAAAGTTAAGTACTAGGAAAGTAAAATTATTACAATAACTTGGGTTTTCAAAATCTGTGGTGAGGAGAGAGGGAGAAGGTTTGAGCCACAGCTAGTTTTTGTTTGTTTTAATTGTGAAATGCAAAAGATACTGGCAACCTGAGCTATCAAGTTCTAGAAAGCACAAATTATTGTTAGTTTTAATATTGTTATCCTTCACTGAATTTACTGTAAATATTAGAAACTCAATAATTACCGGTTGAATGGATTGAAGGATGTGTTTAGAGTAAAGAGATTCTATGTGTAAAGTGAGTACCTGAGTAACTTTACTCTTTACCTTTACAGGGTAGAGATGTTAGTGTGTCAACCAATTTCAGCTGAGCTGGAAAAGTTTTTTAAAGCTGGTCCTCAGCAGTATCTTGATAGCTAAACAATTGTTGTTGTTTAGTTCTAAAAGGATTATAATTGTAGCTATAATTAATTTGCAGGGTAGCAAAGATGTTTTATTTTTTAAGAAAAAAATTCTATTGTTGAAATTTACTTGAAGGATTAAAGTAGTAAGACTTTATAAAGTCAAAATTAGCTTCATAATATGTGAAAAATATACCACCAGGATTTTCATGAATGTTGAGTTTTATTGACTTATTTACTCAGGCAACAAAATTCTTAGGAACCTACCATATGTTGGGCTCTATGAGTCAGATTCTATGCAAATAAGAACTATTCTGTCTTCCAGATATTCCCATAATGGTAAAAGCAGTTAGGTAACTTTAAACATTATAGGAACCTAATACAACTAGAATAAAATTGGAGATGGAGGTACTATAACCAGAAGAGGATGCTGATGCACCAAAGTTGGCTAGGAGAGGTCAGCAGAGACTCCCCAGAGAAGATGACATTTAAACCAAGTCCTTGTCCACAAAGAGTTGATGTTTACCAGATGGACAATTAGAAATTGAGAAGTCCAACCAGAAGTTAGGTGAGAATGAACTGCTTTCTCATTGAGGTGAAAGATAGCATGACTCCTGGCAGTGGATAGGAAATTTGGCAGCTCTAGAATGTAAAGAAAAGGTAGAGAAGAGAACAAGAGTATGCAAATGTGGATAGGAGATAAATGAACAGATTGTGAAAGACTTAGGATGTCATGGTCTGAAGTTTGTACTTTGTACTGTTATAATAAAAAGGTATAGAATGATTTTATTCATGAGAGTAATGTGATCATATCTGTGTTTCAGAAAGATTACACAGACCCAGGGTAGTGGCCAGTCACATGGAACAGGATTGAAAGCAGAGATCTTCTTAGAAAATTCTTAAAAGTAGTACAGATGTGGAACGATGACAGCCGAACCAAGGCAGGGCAGACATACTCATTTTGATTGTTGTTGTCAATATAAGGAGAAGTTTGGGGAGATATGAAAACTTTTCTACTGTGCCTTTTCTAAATATAAGCTATGACATTTGCACTGAAAAAAAATATCATCTTATTATATTTTATTTTTTGAGACAGAGTCTCTGTCTCCAGGCTGGTGTTCAGTGGCGTGCTCTTGGCTCACTGCCACCTCCACCTCCAGGGTTCCAGCAATTCTCCCGTCTCAGCATCCTGAGCAGCTGGGACTACAGGCGTGCACCACCACGTCCAGCTACTTTTTTGTATTTTAGTAGAGACGGGGTTTCACCATGTTGGCCAGGCTAGTCTCAAACTACTGACCTCATAATCTGCCCACCTCGGCCTCGCAAAGTGCTGGGATTGTAGGTGTGAACCACTTGCCCAGCCTAGTCTTATTTTAATTGTGACCCTGTGGAAGTTGTTTCTACTACCATATCTGATAGCTAAACATGTGAGATTATGTTCTAGATATATTACTATTTTACCAAAGAATGAGAAGCAGCAGGAGTTCAACTTTTCTAAAAGTGATACACTCAATGGTCTTATTACGGGGAAGGGGCAACATAATTACATTGATTAAAACAGAGCATCTTTACTCAGAGATCAGTGAGTACACCTTGACAAGGTAATAATATCCATTTGCTCTTTATAACCTTTCTTTTTTTTTTCTCACTAGGTTGGGTTCCTTTATTTCTACCAATACAAGGCATTCATTCCATGTAGCTAAATATTGCTGTTTATTCTTAAAGTGTATCCAAAGTTTTCGAATATTCTTTTTTAAATGTTTTATAACTCCCAATACTCTTGATTCACCCACAAAATATTCTAATTTTCATAACGTCAGTAATTTAGGCTATTTCTTTCTCTGCGTGTATCTCCTTTAACTAAGCACAGAGATTTTACCTCAGTATATGTTACCTTGACTCAGCCCACTAGTGTTTGCGCTGCTCCCATTTCTTGAAAAAAATACTATTTTTGATGTTTAGCCTTTGTAGACTATCCACAAAACTAAGCAGAGAGAGCAGAGTCCCTGAATGTATCACCTATGTTTTTATCTTAAAATTGCTATCAAGGAAATTAAGTCTTAACCACTAGATTTAATGTTACCACTAATTATGCATTTCTTCATTTTATAACTCTACTACACCTAATTTTATTCAGTGGAGACTGAAAATATTCTAGTCATAATAGAACATTGGAAATATCTATTTTATATCAACTGATCAGAGAATTATAAAAATATATAAATATATATTAGTTAATATGTGTTTAATGTGAAATAGTTCATTCTAAAGAATGTCCATGGTGGATGATATGCAGTTATAAATTCTTTTTAAGATTCTAGGGAGATGGTTCACAAATTTCTATAAAATTTTCATCTTGTAAGAAATATTTCTTGATCATATATTTGCTTCTCTTATTATGTTGACTCTACAGCTTTTCAGCAAGAAAGTGTGGTTTCAAATATGTAATCTTTTTATTACTTTCTCATTATTTAATAGGAATGTGGTGATGTACCAGTTATGTGGAATGTACTTCAAGAAAGCAAAACATGTTATTTGCTCTTAGAAGACCTTGAAGTAAGAAAGAAACAAAATGTTATATTACAGGGAATTGCACAATCCAAATGGAGAATAATAGTACAATAAGGAAAGAAGAGAAGTTTACAAGTGAAGAAGGAAAAGTATTAGATAATGTGTATGCTCTAAATCCCTGGCACTAGTATTTGCTAAAACTTTATAAACTATTTTTATTATTATTGCAAAGATTTTCTGAAACTGCTTATTTCTTCTTTAGAAAAATATTTGAAAATATGTAAATACGAAGTATTTCATTGATTAGAGTCAGATATTACCATATAAACCAAAAAGAAATATTTATAAACCTAGTTGCTTCATCTATATATAATGCTTCTAATAATACAGTAACATGAATGTCTACTATTTGTGTATAAATAGATAAATTAGAAAATATTACTTCATTTATTTTATGGATTAAGCATAGACTAATTTAAAATGCCTGTAATTTCTATGTGGTATATAATTTTTCAATTTCAAAAACTGTGAATATTTGTCAACAAAATGGTGGTGCAAATTTGTTTTTAAAATACTGTGCTATACAAAGTGATTTAAAAAATGCTCTTCAATTTCATCTCTTAAATCACCAGTGTTGCAATGAGCTTACTTTATGTGACTTTAAAACATACATTTTTTCATATTTTTTTATTTTTTATAATTTGACCAAGTTCATAACTTGCCAAGTCACATATTTTATAAACTGTTATATTCTGAATCATTAAATATACCAAGTGCTAATTCCCCAAACATGGAATCTTCAATAGTTTACACTTCTAAAATAAGCTGATAACTACTTTTTTTTTTTTTTTTTGGCATTGTTTTGGTACTTTCCAATACGTGGTATGATGCGTGTTTTCATATCGTCCTTGAAATTTTTTTATTCAATTTTTGAGATGTTTCCTAGCAACAGACTCAATACTTCTCTGAAAGAAAATTTTTGAGACGGAGTCTTGCTCTGTCCCCCAGGCTGGAGTGCAGTGGTGCAATCGTGGCTCAGAGGGCAGTTGCTTTTGTGGGGCAATCAAACATAGGTGGTCTTTTTGCTGTTATATTTTTTAAAGTATATATATCTGCTTATTAAAAAAATAAAGCATCAGACTGAGCTCTGTGTACTTGCTTTTTTTTTTTTATTTTTTGGAGTAGTAAATGACAGTTTGTGTAAAGCGCTTTGTACAATGCTTTATACAGAGTATAAAAGCACAAAAACAATTGCTAAAAAGAGATGAGGAAAAAGTTCTGTTTTTCTCATAAACTTAAATTTTCAACATGGAAAACTTAAATTTGAGTATTAAGTTTTCTATATTCAAATTCAACTAAGTACAAGATACTTTGAGTCGAAAATGTCCCCAGAGTACTGCCTCATTCACCAATAGTAAAGTTTTTTGCCACCACACACAAAATATCATATTATAGAGTAAAAAAACCTGTTTTGCAAATTAAATTGCAATGTTTGTTTTAAAGTCATGTAGTTGTTGCCCATCCTGTTGAAGGAAAATATGCCTATTTTCTATATACTTTAGCTTAATTTCTAAGACTTCTTTCTTCTGCTTGGTGAGTTGAAGGAGCTTTGAAAGTTAAAGATAGAAGCACAAATATTTAAGACAAAGACAAAATTTGCAGGTAATTGCAGACTCTATTAAAGTCTTAATTAAAGGGCACTAGGAAAGCAAATTAGCACATCTGAGATTTTAATCAAACTGCTATTTCAACCAATTTATTAATTGACTCCAGGATTAAGTTGTAATGTGCACTGTTAAGATGTATGTGCGTGATCTGAAAACCCTGGGACTGCGTGCACTCTTGTTTCAGGAACAACCAAATTGAAATGTGCATTTAAAAATGATCTCCTAGTTCTACAGGGATAATTGTAAATCTTGTAATAAGCATTAATATTTTGTGCCTACAATAACCAAACCTAATATATACAATTTGGAATTCAGCAGACACTTGTTGAATGGCTGAATGCTTACAGATACCTCTTGATTCATTTAAAGACAAAACTTCTTGAACCTGTTACATTCTTGATTTGAAATATGGTTCAGTCTTAATAATATTTACGAATTAGATATAAATAAAATTGAGTTTCAAATATCTTAAAGCTATTTGTACTAAAACCAAAAGGCATTGTTTAAAAAATATCATAGTCTTATACATTTCAATCTGAACATTGTGCATGGGGCTTATTTTATCCTAAAGGCTTCAATGAAGATTACCCTCTGTATTTTTGAATGTACAATATTAAAGGTGGAGAGAAACAACCTCACATTGTCCTCTTCATAGAAACGTATTATGATAAAGTTATTACAAGCTTTAGAGTGAAATATATTTTCATCTGCTGTAGATTATGAGTTAATTTATTTGAATTACAAAGGTGCAAACTCAATTCTGTTTTAAATTTCTTCTCTACCAGATGATTTTAAACACGAACCCATGTTCTTATTCCCCTAGGCAAACAGGAAAAGCCATTCACCTTTACTTTAAATGTAGCTTTTTTGAATTCGTGGTGTTAGGGTTGGTGAATATCCAAGTTACCAGCGGTGAATCTGTACAGGTCTGCAGCAGCCTGAATTCTTGCCTCCTCAGAAGAAAAAAATTGACTGAGGAGCATAAGGCAGAAGAAGAGACCGCGGCAAGTTTTACAGCAGGAGTAGAAGTTTTTTAAAAGGCTTCAGAGCAGGAAAGAAAGGAAAGTACACTTGGAAGAATCCAAGCAGGCACCGTTGAGGTCACGTGCCCCATTTAACCTTGAACCTAGGATTTTATATGCTGACCTATTTCAGTGTCCTTCACGCCTTTCCCTTCGTTCTTCTCTTAGGGTAAGCCTCCCGCATGTGTGGTGCCCCCCTGCGGTTGGGAAGTGAGTGTGCAATGTGTTTAGGAAGTTGTACGCATGCTCTCCTGAGGCTTTCTTCCCTTTTCTGGTGGAATGCCACCTGCAAGTCTTACTCCGCCGTTTTGTCTCTTAATGTGCATGCTTGAGCCCATTCACTCAATTCCTGATATCTTATTGGAAGTTGCTGATTACAAATTTCAAGTGTTTTCATCTATTGGGAAATTGCCTCTCTCCCTGGCACCGGCTGCAACCAATTATCATTTTAGTATGACAACTGCATGACCATCACCTGATGGTCGCTTAACATTCCTGATTGGTGGGGGGCGCCCTCTCCTTCCCCACTGAAGCCTGACTAGCTACTTACTGCAACCGTGATGTGTTTTAAGAAGTCACGGGAAAGCAAAAGCAAAGGCAATTATAAATTTTCTAGTTTCTAGGCTCTCTAAACTTGAGAGTACTGCTAGTCCAGAAATCTCTAGTTGTTGTTAAGATTAACCTCTTGGGCCCTGCTGTAAGGAAGAACAGATTTAACTGTTTTTGTGTTTATTTTTTGAATGATTAAACATAAAGGTTTTGACATTGATGAGTTGTATTATTCATGCTTTTTTATTTCTGTATTTCTGATGCTTTGACATCTGAAACCTTGCTAATTCTGAAGAGACTGCTCCTCCCAGAGCTAAAGACAGTAAAGGACTCACTTGTGAGCGCTCCTTTCATATACAAAGCAATCAATCCAGAGCCCACAATTCAACCACCTTTTAAAGAATCAGGCTCTCTTACAATCTGGCCCACTATTCTCCTGCTCTAATTACCCCAAGATAAGGTCCTAAACAACTAGAGACAGATGGTACCCCCTAAAGCCCGCTAAAATTATTCAAACTAGCCAAACATAGGGCTGCTTACCCTGACTTGCTCCTTCCTTGCTGCAGAACCCACAGCAAAGGTTCTTGCCCATATTTTCCTCTCGCTCCTGTGCCTTCTGACCTCCCCTGGTGGTTTCCTATGTGGCCTCTGCATAACTTGGCAGGCCCCCTCTTCTTGGGAACTGTGAGTAGCAAACTGTCTTTTTAATAACAATTATCTCCTGATCTGTTTGCCATACCATACCTGGATAATAATAAAATCTGTGTTTTAAAACAATGAAAAATGGTTGTGCTATTTAGAAAACAGATGGGTCGTATCTCTTCTGTTAATAGGTGAGGTTCGACCTTCTAGCCACCTTAATAGTAAAGTAAAAATGTTGCTTTAAGCAAATGTCTTTAAAAGCTTTATGCTATCTAGCAATCCATCAAATGCTAGAATCCTTGATACAAATATAATTAGTTTGTGTATTTCAACAGCAACTCATAATGCACATGGCTAGGTGCACTATGCATAATCAAATTTCTCTTTAACATTTCACAGCAGGCAACATTTAGCAGGGTCTTACTTTAAGAAGTAAAGATTCTTTCACGTCCACTTATTTTATTTATTTTTTATTTTTTTGAGACGGAGTCTCATTCTGTCTCCCAGGCAGGAGTGCAGTGTCGTGATCTCGGCTCACTGCAAGCTCGGCCTCCTGGGTTCACACAATTCTCCTGCCTCAGCCTCCCGAGTAGCTGGGACTACAGGCGCCCGCCACCATGCTAGGCTAATTTTTTATATTTGTTAGTAGAGGCGGTGTTTCATCATGTTAGCAAGGATGATCTTGATCTCCTTGACCTCGTGATCCGCCCGCCTAGGCCTCGCAAAGTGCTGGGATTACAGGCGTGAGCCACCACATCCATTTATTTATGAGTATAAACAGTTGAGATGCCCAGATCCAGTGAGTACTTCTTTATATATAAGGATGTTCTAATTTAACATCCTTGCTGTAAAAATAACATATAAGAAAACAAATCATAGACTTTCTATCTGTCATTCTTTGGCATTCAAAGTAAACCTATTCTGTTTCAATTGCACTTTACTATTCTAAAAATCACCTTTTCCTATTCAATTCTACAGCTTTCCGTTTTTAAGGCTGTCATTTGATCCAACCATATTCAGGTTCAGATTTCTAATAAAATGTAGAGCAAAAATGATTTTCTCATCCCTTATTGTGCCTTCACACAGACCATGATGACAAAATATACAATAAAACTTAATATAGTAGGCATCCTGTGTTAGACTATTTTATATATTATCTTTTCAATAAGTTTAAGTTCAAGACCTGATTGACACTGGCTAATTGCTGGCATTGATGGATATATAAACCATTTATGAATTATTTTATAAACTTTTATAGCCACCACTTCTCTTCATCATTATTAACAAACCATGGCAAGGCCATTCATTTTTCCATAGTCAGTTAAATAAAGAAAACTGCATGTATTTGAGCAGATCAATACTATTGATTCGTTAAATAAGATTGATATGTTGTCTATAATGAGTCTAGAAATGTTTCAAGACTATTATGAAAATATTTGCCCATCATCAGTGTTTCATTAAATAGCACAATAATCGACCAATTACCTATTGATAATGATCTGAAAATTGCTACTTCATTTTGGACATCTTCATCTAATGATAAATCAATTTTAAACTGTCTTAATTCAACCTTTTTAGTTTATCTTGTTCTAATCTTCCCCTCACTGCAATAGCTTTCTAGATAGTCACTCTACCTATATTCTTATCCCTTAATAAATTATCCTTCACAGTGTTGCCAGAAAAATTGGGCTAACATGTAGTGAGAAGCAACTTTTTTCCCATGCTCAATATTCTTTAATGATTGTTATTATTTACAAGGTTTTGTACCAACTTCTTAACAAATTGAAATCTATTGTCTACAAACATTTTATACAGTATAATCCAATAATGTTAGACTGTTGTAGATTCCCAAACATGGAATACTAGTTTTTATCTCTTTCATGTATTACTTTTACCTTTTCAAGTGCCTTCTAACCTATACTTGACTCACAAACTTGGTCATGACATTTTTGCTGAGTTCTGTAGGTACATGTTGGTAATTTCTATAATTCCATTGGCACCTGTGTATACTTAATGATAAGTATTATTGTCTTTTTTATTATGGTTGTGTGTATGTTTGCTTCACTGATAGGTTCCAATCTTCCTGTGTATAGTAAATATAAATTTTCAAAATATTTATATTTGAAAATATAAATTTTCAAATATTTATATTTATGTTAAATATATACAAATTTATATATAAATATATAAATATAATATATATAAATATATATAAATTTATTAATATAAATATAAATTTATATTAAATATAAATTTTCAAATACTACTTTGACACTACTCCATGCATGTAATGTGTTTTCAGTTAATACAATCATCTAAAATAATTGAATGGATGAATGTACATAGGGCCCCTGAAGAATTATAGTGGCTGAGCAAGGTTCAATACAATTTTTAATCCCTTTAAGTCTAATATACTACTATCTAGGTAAATTTCAAGATATCATGGTTTCTGAACTTCTGAGTTCCTTAAAGGCAGAAACAATGTATTAACAGTCAACTTCTACAACACAACACCAGAAAAAAACAGTAAATTGAGTAATGCAGTATGGAAGAACACCATCTTAACAGAGTCTTGTTGTATCTCAGAAGAGGAGGCCATGGGAGGGCATTTGCAATGTTTTTAGTCCTGGCCTGGCTGGTTGACTTCAAGGTGTATCCTGCAATCTGTGGAGCCTCTCAAAGTGCTGGGATTACAGCCGTGAGCCACTGGATGTGTTTTCATGATAGAGATTATTGTCTTTTAGTTTCCATACTTAGAACTACCTTGAGCATTTTTTAAAACACTGGTCTAGTGTTGAATTCCCTCTTTTGCTTATCTGGGATATAACTTTATTTCTCTGTCATTTTATGAAGCATATCTTTGCTGAGTATAGTATTCTTGGTTAGAATTTATTTTAATTACTTCACATATATTATCCCATTTTCTCCTGGCCTAAAAGGCTTCCATAGAGTAAATATGTTGTTAGTCTAATATTAGTCACTTATATGTGACTTGACACTTTTATCTTGCTGTTTGTAGAATTATCTCTTTGTCTTTGATGTTTGAGAATTTGATTATAATGTGCCTGAAGAAAGACCTTTTTGGGTTGAATCTATTTGAGGATCTTGGAGCTTCCTGAACCTGAATGTCCATGTCTCTCCACAGACATAGGAAGTTTTCAACTCTTATTTCATTGTATAAATTTTCTATGCCTGTATTCTTTTCTTATCCTCCTGGAATTCCCAGTTCACTTAATGATGTTCCACAAATATTGTAGTTTCTTCACTATTCATGATTCTTATTTCTTATTTTTCTCTAACTGTATAATTTCAAGTGACTTTTTTTCAGGTTCATAGATCAGTTCTTCTACTTGATCAAGCTTGCTGTTGAATCTCTCAACTGTATTTTTAAATTGCATTCACTGAATTCTTCAGCTGTAGAATTTCTGTTTGGGTCTTTTTAAAAATTTTCTCTTTGTTAAATTTCTCATTCAAGTTGTAAATGGCTTTACCAATTTTGTTAAATTGTATACCTGTATTGTCTTCTATTTCATTGAGTTTCTTTCAGATCATTATTTTGAGTTTTATTTTCTGGAATTGCATCAATTTCCTTTTCACTGGGATCTGTTACTACAGAGTTATTATGCTCCTGTGTTACTGTCATGTTTCCTTGTCATTGTATGTTTCTTGCATCCTTGCATTGATGTCTACGAATCTGGTTCTAATAATCACCTCTTCCAAACTTTATACAATGGCTTTTGTAGAGAAAGACTTTCCACTGAAGTTGGGTTTTACTGTGCTGATTGAGAAGGGTGTAGTAATTCTGTTAACAGATAGGTGCACTGCTACAGTCTCCATGCAGCAACAATTGTGGGTGCCTCAGTGACCTATGCTGTAGAAGTTTGTGGCAGTGGCAGTGGCAGCACAGCTTACTAATGTCCTCAGTGTTAAAGGCTTTTAGGGTTCTCTTATTCTCATTTTCCCCACAATAGGGAGACTTAGTTTAGGGGATCCCTCTTGAAGGCCTGACATGGCCTACCAAAGGGTACAATGGTACTGGGGTCCCCGGGTAGAGGTGCTCAAAGCAGCTATGGAGCCAGGGGACTAGGCACAGGGTCTCATGAACCTATTGTGGCACCTGGGTCTTGGGGAGCAGGTTTGATCTCTGTGGCAAGATTGGATTTACGTTGCTCACAGAGCCAGAAGCTGTGACTCAGAGGTACCTTCTCTCTAGCAGCTTGGGCCCAAGGGTCTGGATTGTAGCTGTAATTCTACCTTGGAGGGGCAGAGCACAACACTAGCCTGACTGTGGGGAAGAAAGTGTGCTTTGGAGATTTGGTGTGGTTTCAGTTCTGGAACTTGTACCAATAGGGTTCACTGGCAACTTGGTTCCCAGGAGGTGAAACACTGTGTAGTAGTAACTGTAGACTCTAGGACAGTGGCTCTTTCTGGTGTCCCAAACTCTATGAGGTCAGGTGAAGTGGCAGCAAGCCCCCAGAATGGTGAAGCACAGCTGTTGGTTAAGCCCTGGGGAAGCAGGGAACATCAGGATGATGACTCCACTCCCCACAGGAAAGTATGTCTCAGCATCTCAGACTCGATAGCGGGTAGTCTAGCATGAGGGAGGCAGAGTACTAGAGTTGTTTGCCTGTAGGCATGGTGTCTCAGTTCAGCCACTGCTCTGTTTCCCTGGGATGTGGGGTAATCTGTCAGCTCAGCCCTGGGATGCATGACTGCTCAGCTTAGCCAAGGCTCTGATTCTCCAGGGGGTGATGTGCCACTTCAGCTGAGGCCTGGAGACATGACTGTTCCGGGCTGTAAGGTGTTGCTTCAGCTTAGGCAGTGAAGAAGTATGATTGCTCTGAATATACCACTTCAGCTCTGACCCAAGGGGGAAGGGGAAGAGGTAGATGAAGTGGATACAACTCCACTTGGCCCCATGGGAAAGGGTGTAAGAGTTGCTTGCAGCTCAGCTTGAGTATGTCAGGCCACTGGGCTGCCATTCAGTGGAGGCTTAGCCTTGGGGATGAAGGAGAGCTGTGGCTTTTCATTTCTGGAGCAAGATACAGTAAAGCCATGGTTCTTATTCCAAGATGGCACACAGCAGTCGCCCTATGGGCCACAAGGGGCAGGGCACAGTATAGTATCATTTCCTTCTCTGAGAGAATCCCAGCTGTGAGGACTCCAGACAACTCCCTCAGCTGGACATAGTACCTTTGAGAACTGCAGGCGATCCTAGTTGTAAAGTATTTAGGGTGTCCAAGGTGTGAATGGTGGTTGTTGGGATCCACTTGCCTACTTTCCCATCATAGGGAGAAATTCCTCCTAGATCCCACCTGATCCCAGTTAGGGGATGGTGGTTGGAGGTTACACATTTCCTTCTATTCTCCATGTGGCCATCCATAGTTTCTGTGAACATCAGGGTTTCTGTTACTTCTTTGATGTACCCCAACACCCTCCTTCAGTTATTTTTGTTTAAGCATAGGTGTTTATTCATTGTTCTAGTTGTCTTTCCCAGGGGGACAGGTGCTAGGGGCATCTAAGTTGGCCATCTTGCTGATGTCACTCTCCTCCACATGATTGCTGGCAGTTACAACCATTATGTCATGTACATCAAACAAACAACTGGAAATGGATTGAGCTTTGTGTTTGTGTTGGAACAGAGGTTACAGGTGGTGGACATCTTGCATAGCAGCTACTTAGTTTTAAAAGACTAGTAAATGAGATACACCAAAGATGATTATATTTCCAAATCAGGGAAAGCTAAGCAAGATCCATTTGTTTTCTGGTTAATAGAACACAAGTGTCTGTGTGTACCAAGAGGTATAATTAATTATCTTTAATGACTATTGCATTAGTCTGTTCTTGTGTGGCTATAAAGGAATATCTGAGACTGGGTAATGTGTAGAGAAAAGAGGTTTAATTGGCCCATGGTTCTGTAGACAATACAGGAGGCACGATGCCAGTATCTGCTATTGCTGAGGGTCCCAGGAAGCTTACAATCATGGCAGAAGGTGAAGGGGAACAGGTCTGTCACACAGAACAAGAAAGGGGGATGTGCAATATTCTTTTAAACAACCAGATCTGGCATGCACTCAGAGTAAGAATTCACTCATTATTATGAGTACAGCATCAAGGGGATGGCACCAAACCATTCAAGAAGGATCTGCTCCCATGATCCAGTACCTCCCACTAGGCCCTATCTCCAACATCAGGGATCACATTTCAACATGAGACTTGGAGGGGACACACATCTAGACTATATAATTCTGCCCCAGCCCCCAAAATCTCATGTCCTTCTCATATGGCAAAGTTCAGTTATCCTTTTCCAACAGTCTTAACCTCTTCTACCCCCAACTCAAAAGTCCCAAGTTCAATGTCTTATCTGAGTTTTTTCCACCAATGAGCCTATGAAATTAAAAACAAGTTGTTTTATTCCAAGATACAATAGTGCTATAGGTATCAGGTAAACATTCCCATGCCAAAAGGGATACATCAGCCAAAGGGAAGGGGCAACAAGTCTCATGCAAGTCTGAAACCCAGGAAGGTACACATTAAACCTTAAAATTCCTACATAATCTGTGATACCACGTCCCATATCCAGGGCACAATGATGCAAGGAGTAGTCTTCCAAGGTCTTGGGCAGCTCTGCCACTAGGGCTTTGTGGGTGCAACCCACACAGCTGCTTGCACAGGTTGGAGTTGCATGCCTGTAGATTTTCCAGGCTCAGGAGGAAAGCTACTGGTGACTCTACCATTGTGTAGTATGGAGGGCAGTAGCTGCCTTCTCACATCTCCACTAGGCAGTGCCCATATGGGGACTTTGTGGGCAGCTTTAACCCCACATTTTCCCTGGCATTTCCCTAGTAGAGAATCTCTGCAGGGGCTCTGTCCCTGTGGTAGACTTCTACCTGGGCACTTAGGATTTTTCATACAATCTCTGAAATCTAGGTGGAAGCTGACAAGCTTCCTTCACTCTTGCATTCTGTGCACCAGCAGACTTAACACCATGTGGAAGCTACCATGGCTTTTTGTGTCTTGTGCTCTCCAAAGCTGCAGCCTCAACTATATCTGGGGCCTTTTGAGCCATGGATGGAGCTGGAGCAGCCAGCATGCAGGGAGCAACCTTTCAAGGTTGTATAGGGCAGCAGCACCAAGGATTTAGCCCATGAAACCATTCTTTCCTCCTAGGCCTCTGGGTCTGCGAAAGGAGGGACTGTCCTGAAAACTTCTGAAATGCCTTCAAGGCCTTTTTCCTAGTATTTTGGATATTAGCACTTGGCTGCCTTTCAGTTATGCTATTTAGTACATGGTTGCTCGACAGCCCTCTTGTGTTTCTCTCCTAAAAATGCTTTTTTCTCTCTCTCTCTGCCACATGGTCAGGCAGCAAATTTTCCAAACATTTATGCTCTGCTTCCCTTTTAAATATAAATCCCAATGTTAAGTTATTCCTTTGCTTTTATATCTGATTATATGTGTTTAGGAGCAGCCACACCACTTTGTGAATGCTTTGCTGCTTAGACATTTGTTCTGCCAGATACTATAAGTTGTTAGTCTTAGGGTAAAACTTCCATAGATCTCTAGGACCTTGACACAATGCAGCCAAGTTTTTTGCTAGGATGTAACATGAGTGACCTTTACTTTAGTTTCCAATAAGGTCCTCATTTCCTTCTGAGACATCAGCCTGGACTTCACTGTCCATATTTCCATCAGCATTTTGATCATAACTATTTAACCAGTCTCTAATAAGTTCCAAACTTTTTCTTATCCTCCTATCCTCCTGGGCCCTTCAAACTGTTCCAACTTCTGCTCATTACCCAGTTCCAGAACTGCTTCTACATTTTCAGATATCGTTATAGCAACACTCTACTCCTGTTACCAATCTTCTGTGTTAGTCAATTCTTGCATTCCTATAATCAAATATCTGGGTCTGAGTCATTTATAAAGAAAAGGGGTTTAATTGGTCCATGGTTCTGCAGGCTGTACAGGAAGCATACATCTCTTTGGTTGACATCTCCTTGGCTTCTGGTGAGGCATCAGGAAGATTTCATTTATGGCAGAAAGTCAAAGGATAAGAAAGTGTATCGTGTAGTGAGAGCAGAAGCAAGGTTGGTGGGGAGGTGCCACACTCTTTTAAACAACCCGATCTCACGTGAATTAACAGGGTGAGAACTCACTCATCACCAAGGGGATAGTACTAAGCCATTCATGAAGTCTCTGCATCCATGATCTAATATCTCCCACTTGGCCCCAGCTCCAATATTGGGAATCACATTTCAACATGAGATTTTGAAGGCAGACATATCCAAACCATATCAACTATATTAAAGTAACATTTGATAATATATTTGGGGATGTCTGTAGATTGAATAAAGACAGAACTGAATTACCTTCTTATGCTGGATATGGCATTCATATTTTGGATGTAAATTTTTCTCCTGCTTAGTGACAGTAGTTTGGGATTTTAAATTTTTTATAGCCCAAAGAGTTTTAATTACTGCCACAAATGTTTATCATTTAGATAAACTTTGAAAAAAACATTTAACATTTTCATATTATATTTTTATAATCTATGAAAAGAAAGTATTACCTTTTCATGGTGTTATCATAAGGACTAGGGAAACAGTATGTGATATATAGTAAATGCTTAATGATTGTGATCAGTATTGTGGTGAGGACTGAAGAGGCTGTCATTTGGCCACCAAAAAACAATTGGTGAATTTTAAAGAGAAGTTCGATGGAATGATATTGACAAGAGGCAGATCGCTAGGGGTTATGGATTAAATTCTGCATGAGAGATACGGGGATAGTAATTGTAAACCATTTTTCCAGGAAGCTTGGTATTTAAAGGGAAGATATACAATTGAATTAGTGAAAGTCAGGTACAGAGAATTTGGTTAAAAAAGGCTTGTACATTTTTTAAAACAGTCAGTTAAAACAAAACAGTCATACTTTTGAAGTTGAGTTGTGACCGCTATAACCAATAAAAAAATGGTGGAAGTTATAGCCTACTCCTGAGGCTTGTTTACAAAAAGCCATACAGCCTCTGACTAGGATTCTTAGATTGTTGTTCTCTGGACATTGGTTCTCAGATCCCAGCCACCATGCCACGAGAAGTCTAAGTCCATGTGGCAATTCCAAGTGTAGGTATTACGTTTCAGCTGAATCCAGGCTTTGAGTTATCCCACATGCCAGTTATGGAAATCAAAAAGCCTCCTAGTGATGACAGCCTCCAGAGTTTCTGTTGGTACTGCCAGGTGCGAATACTCCCTTGCTGGAGCTTCAGACATTCTTGAGCAGAGAGAAACCATACCTTCTGTGCTCTTCTGAATTCCTGACTCATGAAATCCGTGAGCAAAATAAAGTGGTTGTTGTTTAGGCCACTGATTTATGGGTGGTTCTATTTAATATACAACAATAGATACTTGGAAGAAATAAAGCATATAAAATCATGAATATGAGTTTGTTTGTAAGCCGAGGGAGGGGAAAAAAAGACAGGAAGCAAATAAAAAAAAATGGTTGTGAGAAAATAATTGATAATAGTCCAGAAAAGAAAAACAAACAATAGAGGAAGGTTCTGGAGTCAACTAGCATGGCGGGGAAAATTGGGAATAAAAAGTTTGGCAGTCAGACCTCTGGAGCTCTATAGATAGCTGTCAGAAGACACTCAGAGCAAATCTGTTAACAACAAGAGTGGAAAAAGTATGCAATGGCAAGTACTAACAGAGTGCCTAGTGTGGTCTACATATAAATCACATACACACACACGTTTCAATTTTTGTCATTTTAATATTCTTCTTTGTCATGTTCTAGAACTTCCTTGACAATCCTGTGCACATTTAGAAAATCTTTTCAACAGAAAGCTTTTCTAATATCTTATAATTGCTATTCAAGATATTGTTGCATTTGATTTTTTTTAATTATAGTTAATGATGCCTGATTCATCATCCACTCATTGCTTCTTCCTCATAGACAGAATTAAATGAGGCTGCTGGTGGTTTACAAAGACTATTTGAGAAATGTGGCAAAATCTTGCAGTCAACCATCTGTTTGAGGAGCTGTTTCTTTTCATAGAAAACATAAGGCTTATCAGCAACTGAAACTCTTAATTTCTTACCAGAAGAGATTGGGTAGTGTCCAGTAAGATGAAACCACTTGCTCTTCTAATGCATTTTCAAAGTCAGTGAATAAAGTATGGCTGAGGCAGCACTTTAAAATATCTTGTAGGATAGGCATGGTGGCTCACACCTAGAATTCTAGCACTTTGGAAGGCTGAGACAGGAGAATCATTTGAGACCAGGATTCTGAGGCCAGCTTGGGGCAACATAGCGAGACCCCATCTCTACAAAATTTAGTAAGAAAATAATTAGCCAGGCATGGTGATGTGTACCTGTAGTCCCACTTACTTGAGAGGCTGAGGTGGGAGGATCACTTAAGCCTGACAGGTTGAAACTGCAGTGAGCCATGATTGCACCGCTGCACTACAGCCCAGGTAACAGAGTGAGATCCAGTATCCAAAAATAAATAAATACAATAAAAACAAAATATCTTGTAAACATTAAATCAGGTTCATTCTATACCTTCTCTTATACATGTTTCAGTAAAATCACTACCATGGACCTTTCTAGGTCATGGTACAAATTAACAATTCAATTTTCTGAGTCTTTGTTTCCATGCTGTCTTCTTGTAAAGGCTGTAACTTCACAGTTGCAGTAAACCTCTTCAGCTGTTAGCACAAAAAAAGTAGAGATACTGATCAGGTGCGTTGATTCACACCTATAATCCCAGCACTTTGGGAAGCCGAGGTGGGTGGATCACGAAATCAGGAGTTCGAGACCAGCCTGGCCAACATAGTGAAATCCCATCTTTACTAAAAATACAAAAAAATTAGCCGGGCGTGGTGGCGGGTGCCTGTAATCCCAGCTACTTGGGAGGCTGAGGCAGGAGAATCGCTTGAACCCAGGAGGCGGAGGTTGTAGTGAGCCGAGACTGCGCTACTGCACTCTAGCCCAGGTGACAATGCGAGACTCCGTCTCAAAAATAAATAAATAAATAAAGAAGAGATACTGAGCATAATAATCAACCCCATACATATGTTTAACAACAATGCAGACTTTTTGAAAACATAAAATAGAAAGTATCTATGTTATGTAAAGAAAAATCCAAGGTAATTCACCCTATTTCTTTTTCTCATTATATCCTCAGTGGACTAATGTGTCTTCTACCACCCTTTCATTCTTCGTAAGTAATGCTCTTATATTTTTCTCATTTCTGGCAACACCATTATGTAGAGAGGACATGTTTCCTTTTACTTGACTTTTTAAATATACAAATCCTTTGAGGGCTTCTTCTTAGACTTCTTTTCTTTAAAATTCTTCTTTTGAGAAATCTGTATCCTTTCCTACAATTCTGATTGTTGTTAATCTTCTGCTAATGCTGAAAATGTTAACACAGAGTTCCCAAACTCACATCCAGCAGCCTGCAGAACAAATGTGACTAAGAGTCGTGTTTTGCTTATTCTCCACAGTGAATTAATTGTATTGAGTTAATTTCCTTATCAACAATTAAAAACTGGGAAACAGTCTAAGTGCCTGGCTTGTCTTAGCAAAACAGGGTCTGCAATGGGAAGGGTACCAATCTATTGAAACTGAGTGGCAGCTACTTCCTTTAGAAAGGCATATTTTTTCCAGTGTGTTGCCTTCCCATTAATTTTTTGTTTCAAATGCAGCCTGTTACTTCAGTAGTTCCTGTAAGCATTTGAGTTTGTAAGCCCTGTTCTAATCCGTACTTTGAGCACTGAAGATCTAAGCCTGCATTTCCAGCTGGAAGTTGGACAGCTATATTCCAAACATCTTGCATTGATCCTTCTACATAAAACTTTCTGACTTGTTCTGGTAAAAATTCTCTCAGATACCAAGGCTGGAAGCTGTGTACTATTTTTTTTCCATTTGTTTTTCCTCTTTCATTGGTATTGATTAACGGTGAGAAAAGTCTTATAGATTCAGCTTCTATAATACATCTTCTCAGCAAGTCCTTCATTACCTCTTACCTAGGACCAGTAGTAGCCTCTAAGTGGTCTTCCCCAAAGAATTACTCCTCAGCATCCCCATTAGACCAATCTTCCAAATGTATAACTTTACTCATATTGCCACCTTGCTCAAAAAATGATTAAAAACAAAATTTTCAACCTTGTATTCTCGGCCATTCAAAACAGGAATGAGGCCAGTTGCGGTGGCTCATGCTTGTAATCCCAGCACTCTGGAAGGCTGAGGCAGGAGGATCACCTTGGGCCAGGAGTTTGAGGCCACCCTGGGCAACATGGTGAGACCCCTTCTCTACAAAAAAAAAAAAAAAAAAAATACCAAAAAAAAAAAAAAAAATAGCCAGGCATGGTGGTGTGCACCTGTAGTCCCAGCTACTTGGAAAACTGAGGCAGGAGAATCATTTGAGCCCAAGAGTTTGAAGCTACAGTAAGTCATGATCTGCCACTGTATTCCAGCCTAAGCAAGACAGTGAGACACATGACTAAACAATCAATCAATCAATCGAGTGATCAATAAGAAACCAATGTATTCTTTTTAGATCAGACCATTTTAGAACTGGCATGACCTTAGTCATTATCTAGTTTAATTCCTTCTAAGTGTAGCTGAAGAAACTAGGTCTTGAAGGGCTAAGTCCATAACCCGATAGATAGTTGGCAGTGCAAAGACAAAAACCCAGCTCTCCAGTATAAGTTCCCAAGGCTACCACACCCGTTAAGCAAAGCACTTGTTCTACCCAAGAGATTGGTTCCTGGCTTCTATTCCACTCATCACCATTAGGGGCTGAATAGGTGCTGTTGAGACAATCTCAAAAATCATGGTCCACTTAGTTTTATTCATCTCTTTCCCTTTCTCAGAGCATGAGGTACCTCCATATATTTTTATTTCTTTAATTAATTAATTAATATTTTTTTTCTTTTTTTTTTTGAGACGGAGTCTCATTCTGACGCCCAGGCTGGAGTGCAGTGGTGCCATCTCGGCTCACTGCAAGCTCCGCCTCCCGGGTTCCCTCAATTCTCCTGCTTCAGCCTCTAGCGTAGCTGGAACTACAGGAGCCTGCCACCACGCCCAGTTAACTTTTTGTATTTTGTTTGGTAGAGAGGGGTTTCACCATGTTAGCCAGGATGGTCTCGATCTCCTGACCTCGTGTTCTGCCCACCTCAGCCTCCTAAAGTGCTGGGATTACATGCATGAGCCACCACGCTGGCCACTCCATATATTTTTAAAATGCATTATAAATTGTAATCTTGATGAGGCCATAGCAAATTCACCATATTCGCTGTTACATTTCAGTATCCTGCTTTCGGCCCATCTACTACTTCCTTCCGGTCACACTGAGGAAGAAGACAATATTAGTCTATATTATTCTAGCAACCAGTGCAGCATCTTGGATCTAACAAGTTGGATTGCTATTGAACTCCAAGCCTGGACTCCTTTTCTGTCTATCTACATTATCTTCCTCTAAGGACGTCTAGTACAATCTACTAAATAGAAATTCCTACCCCTGCTCCAGGTTGCTTCTCTTCCAAATGGGTCTCCATGTGTTTGTTTGTTTGACATTTGCAAACGCTGGAGGTCATACTTTGGTTTGTTTCTCTTTAGCATGTAACTGATTTCAATACCCCTTCCCTCTCTTTGGCCTTTAGAAATATAGATTAGGAACAGTAACAATTGGTATTTTCAGTTCTATCAGCGATTTGCGGAGATTTATAAAACATTATCACAGGACTGAAGAGCTATAGGCAATATAAATTAAGATCAAGAATTGTTAAACCACACAGCCCTAAATCTCTGGAAGTCTACCAGGTTTGCATTTGTGGAAAATCTATGCTATTCCTTTGCTACTTGCTATTACAGCCTAAGAAATAAGCAATTTAATAGTTACTTAGCTTAATATCTATTACTAAGTAATTTTAATTTCATCAAACTGTTCATTCCAGTTATAGCTCCATGCTGTGTTATGAAATTTAATCAAATATTAATTTGAATTCAGGTCGTAACACTTCTAGTTATCTCCTTATAATTAAACTCTCGTTTCAAAAAGAATAAAAACAAAAGAATGTACTTATGCTTAGAATTGCCTGTCTGCTACTACTTGTTTTGTTGAAAACTGAAATAATTTATACTAAATATGATAATGATCTGTCATATATTTAGATATGCAGTGATAGGTATCTTATATTTTTATTTAAGATGACTGAAGTTGATCCAAAATAATCTTTTGACTTTAATCTATGCTATCATCTTGATATCTGCATATACAAAGCCTTATTTGATCATTATATTTAAAATTAAAATTGTCACTACTACCCATTCACTTAACATTTAAAAATACTTAACTGCAGGCATTTTTTATAAACCAAGGTAAATGTTATAAATGATTTAAATGACTGTTTATTTTCTTCATGGTTTCCATATCATTTTTCATTGCCTGCCAATGTTAAGGCCTTTCAAAATTATACTTTCTTATTTGGGGGAGACCTGATTTTACTTCCTATAAGCTCTCCTACAAGCACATCGAAGGCAGGTAGTCCTAGCAATGAGCACCAAGTTCTCCTAGCAATGAGCATACTGCCCTGAATTTAACAGGTGCACAAGGAATATTTGTTGAATTGTTCCTAAACCCCACATCCTACATTTTCTTCATCTCAATTTGATCTTCTGCAGTTTTCTATTCCTGCCTACTAGTAAGAATATTCTTCCCTCTCCACAAAACACTCACACACACACACACACACACACACTCTCCTATAATTTTAACCAAGGCCAGACACGGTGGCTCACGCCCGTAATCCCAGAACTTTGGGAGGCCAAGGTGGGTGGATCACTTGAGGTCAGCGGTTCGAGGCTGGCCTGGCCAACATGGGGAAATCCTGTCTTTATAAAAAATACAAACATTAGCCAGGCATGATGGCACGTGCCTGTAATCCCAGCTACTCAGTAGGCTGAGGCAGGAGAATTGCTTGAACCTGGGAGGTGGAGGTTGCAGTGAGCCGAGATCATAAGATTGTGCCACTGCACTCCTGCTTGGGTGAGAGAGTGAGACTCCATCTCAAAAATAAAAAAATAAAATAAAATAAAATAAAATTTTGACCAAGAATAAATATACAATTACAGTTCTTAGGAATATTGTATGTGCATAGGCTAAATAAATCAAAATGTGTTACATCCCATCCTTCAGTGTCCTAGATGACCTTAATTCAATAGATACCTATAATGTGCTTAGATGGTAACAGTATAGGTCTCAGGAATCCAAAGATAGTCTAAGACATGGTCCTGATCTTCAGGAGCTCATGATATACTGAGCAAAATAAGCACGTGTGTATGACAGGAGTGAAATGTACCGCACCACATGACAACACAGAGGAAAGTAGGAGCACATAGGCCTAAGAGGCCAGGGAATACAGCACTGAGAAGATAAGATTTGTGATATGTTTGGATGGAATAAAATGCTGTCCACTTGGGAGAAAAAAAGAAGGTGGAGGACATATTTATCTGAGGGAAAATTAGGAGCCAAAAAAAAAAGAGCTATGAGAAAGGAAAATAATAAGTTTGGCATAACCACAAAATAAGCTTGAGTGGAATTAAGAGCTGAGGCATGACAAGTCAAGAGACCACACAGCAGCTTGAAACATGGCTTTGTAATATTACATAGGAGACAAGGATCTATTGAACATCTCAAACATGGATAATTCTAAAAGTCCATCAGCGTACTCCAGAGTCAAAACAGGAGTTACAATGGAGAGGAAGATAGATGTTAGTTCATATGGAAGATGAGAACTTGAACCAGGGAAGATTTATAATGTGCGTTTTATCTTATTTATTTATTTATTTATTTATTTATTTATTTATTTATGTGTGTTTTATTTATTTATCTGTGCTAGATAAGGAACAGCAACAATAAAAATGTACATTTGAAAACATTTTTTCAAAACCACTCAAATTATTCTTTTTTATATTGCTGCCCATCTATGAAAAGTTTTTCATATAATCACCAATATTTCCAATAGATAGTACACCCAATATGTCAAAAATGAATAGAAAGTCTGAATGATAAATAAATGAGTTACCTGTTACTACAAGGTATATATTTACACCTATCTCCATGTAGAGATATTTATTCTAATATATTCCCAATTATACTAATAGGCACACCAGCAGACAGTCTATCCAATCCTGGTGTTTGCCAAATAGAATAATGTCCATTATCCCCCTTTCTCCCAGTGATTATAGTAAAAGAGAACACAGTAGCTTCTTAGTTCTAGAATTCTTATTCCTTAGTATGATCCACTGTTAATGACTCTCTGAAGGACTAGAGTTTTCTGTAATGTGACTAAGCTAGAGAAGTTTGAACACTTTTGATATGGATTCACTTAATGCAGGTGCCAAAAATTGTTTATCTGCTTAGTACCTATAGGGTACTTCCTGGTTAACACCATAATCCATCCTCAGCCAATAGTAATTCCAGATGGCAAATAAAACTGTCATTAGATTGGCTGGCAGACAATATGACATCAAATAGTATGTGTAAGAATGTTTGACATTTTAATTATGTGCATGTGGACTTCAATAATGAAAAATCAATGTTAGCGTCTTAATGTTTGATCACCAAAAGGAATATATCATGTTTATAATTTCCAATATTTAAGTAGAGTATTAATAATACTTCTTGCAAAGACAGTGGTAAGAAATAGAAGGCATATCTTGTTCCTTGAAATTACTTTAAATGTAGTAAGGAAACAAAGATACATATGCATATACTTAAAATTAATTACTAATTTTATAATATCTAAAATTTTATTGTTAATATTATTCAGTATTACTTAGCTTCATATTACTAATAATACTTGATGTATATATAAACATCAGCATATTTTATATATGTTATAAAATACGGTTATATATGTTTGTGGCTAAGAGTTGTCCCTCAGTCTGTCCTCAGGACTGAAGTATTTATTCCCAACCCCCTGGACATCGCCCTCAGCTAGACAGCTGCCTTACCTAATGAATTCTTCCTTCCCATGGGCAGCCTAAATCTAAAGACTGCTTGATATGGGAATCTCCCCTCTACGCAACGTAAGAAAACTGTGAAGGACCGCTGAGATTTCAAGGGCCCTTGCGGGTTGGCTGAGACCCATGTTGAGACTGCATTGCCTCCAACTTCTTCCTCTACTCAAAACTGCATCCTTCTATATAAAGGCATTGATCCTAACAATTTATAGTTGTCCCTAATAAACTTCCCACATACCAATATGAGTATTAGGTGCTCTTTCCTAGTGAACTCAAGCTGAAATAATGTCACTTTATAAAGAAATTCACAATATTATTTTGGATGATGAATCCATGTGGCAAATAGTAGAGCAAATGTGAAATAATCTTATTTAGAGCAATGTTTCCAGAGAAGGTGAATCTTTATGAGTTTTACATTATCTTTGTGAAGAATAGATGACTCGCTTTTCGTTTAAGGAAAGGCAAAAAGTTGGGGTGAGCTGAATCTAGTATGAGCAATAGACTTCAATCAAACCACAGTGGAGGGGGAGCCTCAGTTTCTCATCTATATTTTTAAAGAACTAAAACTATTTATTTTTTTCTTGGTGTGCCCCCCAGACTGGGGTGCAGTGGTGTGATCTCGGTTCACTGCAAGTTCCACCTCCCAGGTTCCAGCAATTCTCCCTGCCTCAGTCTACTGAGTAGCTGGGATTACAGGTGCCCTCCACCGTACCCAGATAATTAAAAAAAATTTTTGTTTTTAGTAGAGACGGGGTTTCGCCAAGTTGGCCAGGCTGGTCTTGAACTCTTGACCTCAGGTGATCCGCCCACCTCGGTCTCCCAAAATGCTGGGATTATAGGCGCACATCACCGCACCCAGCTAATTTTTGTATTTTTAATAGAGACGGGTTCACCATGTTAGACAGGATGGTCTCAATCTCCTGACCTCGTGATCCGCCCGCCTTGGCCTCCCAAAATGCTAGGATTACAGGCATGAGCCACCATGCCGGTCCAAACTCTTTCATATAAATAATTTATTGGGGATGATAACTTTTATTAAATATAGGGTGGTATTTTTATTATAAGAAACCCAATATGGCACAGATTATAGGGTATCCCCAACATTCTATATGCTTTCATATATGTAGCTTTCTAGTTAAGTTGGGAACATGAACTAGTTCTACACAATGGCTTGTGAAAATAAGTGAAATGTATCACTTCTGGTCTAATGTATATGATAAAAATGAGTCCCTACACTATCTCTTTCCTTGTTCCAGTAACTCTTTGATGCCTCATCAAAATAAGGAGGACACTTGAATGCTTGACTTACCAGATGAATTTTTAATCTGGATTATTAACCTAACCTACATATGACTTTGAGAAAGAAATGCATCTTTGCTATGTTAAGCCACTGAAATGTTAGGGTCTTTATGTTTCTGCAGCCTAGCCTAATATCCTGTCTATTTATCCTGTACATCTCATTGTAGCCCTTTTCTTATAAACATCTGCTTTAGGTTATTGTAATATCTGTGTTGATTTTTTCTATATGTTGACTTGAACGTGGTGAAATATGGTAACAACACAACCATAGTTCTTTCTGCACAGAGTACATTAATCTCTTTGCGGCAATTTGAGGACCATTGTTCGAAATAGATACTTAGATTCTTTGTATCACCCATACTTGATACAGGGCTCTGATTGTGTAGAAGATTTCTGATATACTTTGAGAGTACATTGGACACTCTGAGACACTTTGAGGTCCCCAAGCAATCAGTATGTTTTTCTCCTGAAATGATCTATCCTAAAAATACAATTTAGATTCTTATCTGAGGAACCCACACATTTTTCATAGACAAGAAAGTGGCTGTGTATGTTTTTGCTTTCAGTGAAATAACTCTTGGATGTGATGCATGTAGTATGATAAAGATATTATGATTATTATTCATTAAGTTAACAAATATTTACTGAGTGCCTATGATATGTCCTGGGAATATAGCAGTAAACAAAATAGACAAAACTCCTCATTCCTGAAGTTCACATTTTATTTGAAAGAAATCAACAGCAAAGAAGCAGAATATATATATACACACACACACACACACACACACACACATATATATATATATTCTGTGTGTGTGTATATATATATACACACATGACACATGAAACTGTGGTATGTTTTTAAGTAAGATAAAATATCATCCCCTGCATAAAAAGAGAGTGCTAACTGCCATCATTTAGAGAAAGACAAAATATTCCAAATAATAGATTCTTAATATTCTACAGGATAAATATAGTGACATATTTAAATTATTTATCAATAGTATTTCTTTTAAAAGAGACCTTTTTGAAGTGGGTTGTATTAATTCATTTACATGCTGCTGATAAAGACATACCTGAAACTGGGCAGTTTACAAAAAAAAAAAAAAAAGAGGTTTATTAGACTTACAGTTTCACATGGCTGGGGAGGCCTCACAATCATGGCAGAAGGAAAGGAGGAACAAGTGACATCTGATGTGGAAGGCAGCAAGCAAAAAGAGAGCTTGTGTTGAGAAACTCCCATTTTCAAAACCATCAGATCTCGAGAGACCCATCCACTATCACGAGAACGGCACTGGAAAGACCCGCCCCCGTGATTCAATCATCTCCAACCAGGTCCCTCCCACAACACATGGGAATTATAGGAGGTGTGAGATGAGATTTAGGTGGGGACACAGAGCCAAACCATATCATGGTTTAACTGGTAAGTATATTACCCAATGAACCCTCCTCTGCTGAGTATTGTGAGGTCTCATCTCCTCTATTGGAGGCTCATGAAGACTCCTCTTTTTTAGCTAAGGATCATGAGATTACCCTCCATTCAATTCTTGGAAGCTTGCATAAACTGCCTTCCATTTGGGGGCAAGGAAAGTGTTTCCCAGCTTTCTCTGAGTGCTCCTCTCTGTCCTTCCTTCAATGCAGTTTTTATAAAGGGCAAAGTCTTGCTTGTAAATTCAAAATCGATGGGAGATTTTTCAAACACAAGTAACAGCAAAGGAGCATTAGCCATATAACTCAAACTGACAACTTGTATGAATAGTTTAGAATTCTCAAGTGGTGTCTTTACTGAATACTTTTCCCTTATCCATTTAAAAGCCCCCTTCAATAAAATATCTCAGTTAAACATGATTTTTTAAATTATTTTATTTTATTTTTATTATTATCTTTGACAAAGTCTCACTCTGTCACCCACGCTGGAGTGGAGTGGCATGATCTCCGCTCACTGCAACCTCCGCCTCCCGGGTTCAAGGGATTCTCCCACCTCAGCCTCCCTAGTAGCTGGGAACACAGGCGCATACCACCATGCCTGGCTAATTTTTGTATTTTTAGTAGAGAACGGATTTCATTGTGATAGGCTGGTCTTGAACTCCTGACCTCAGGTGAACCACCCGCCTCAGCCTCCCGAAGTGTTGGGATTACAGGCGTGAGCCACCGTGCCCTGCCTAAACATATGATTTAATCATCATAAGGGAATATGCCAGAAATGTCTTTAAATGTCAACACTTGTAGAAAAGCACCAAAATATAAGGTATAAAAATACTGAAACGAACATGATAGAGCATCATAATTTCTCCTCTTGCCTTCTAGCTTTGTCCCACCTCCTTTAATATCCTTTTTGCTATCTCTCTCCCATGCCTCAGGAACCTTGACTAGCTTATAAACCACAAGCATGCAAAAATAGTCCTGGAAAATACCATTTTGATAGTTGTTGTGACCCTAAGCAAAAGGCACAAAAATAGGAACAAATACTAGTCATGAATTTCACTAATAGTCAAAAATTGCTGCTCAAGTCAAAACCATAAAGGTAACTCCTCGAGTGTTTCCTGTCCTATCCAAACCCTGACTCTACTTCAATCAGCAAGCCACTTCATCTTCAGATATTCTCTCTGTCGTATACCAGCTGAATACAACCTTTACCTCTATGAGCCACTTAAATTTATTTTGGAAATTCAAGATCAGAGAGTTCAGGGCAAAGGCACAAAATTTTTCTTTAAGGCTTAAAGATAAATAATAGGCATAGCATAAGACTTCAGGACTAAATTATGTTATGCAGTAATATAATTTTTTTTTTTTTTTTGAGACGGAGTCTCGCTCTGTCGCCCAGGCTGGAGTGCTGTGGCCGGATCTCAGCTCACTGCAAGCTCCGCCTCCCGGGTTCCCGCCATTCTCCTGCCTCAGCCTCCCGAGTAGCTGGGACTACAGGCGCCCACCACCTCGCCCGGCTAGTTTTTTGTATTTTTTTTAGTAGAGACGGGGTTTCACCGTGTTAGCCAGGATGGTCTCGATTCCCTGACCTCGTGATCCGTCCGTCTCGGCCTCCCAAAGTGCTGGGATTACAGGCTTGAGCCACCGCGCCCGGCACAGTAATATAATTTAATGTGTGTTTTTATTCTTAGAAAAATTCCCTAATTTGGTTTAGGATTAAAATAAATTGTAAAGGCCTGGCTCTAACATGTCTATAGAAGTTTTTGAGGAATTCTGATCCCTAATTAGAGGAGGAATCATTTATTGTTTCATACACTGACTTTATAGTAGGTATTATGGTAATTGGTTCCTCAAAGATATCATATGCCCTTTTGATGAACACAGCTTGAATACTCCAAGAAAATGTATCAATGATAGGAAATTTTAAAAATGATATAACCATTGAGATGATAAACCAGGAAGAACTTTTTATTTTTTATAAGTCTAATACTGTGGAACATCCTTTTCCAGTAGGCAATGGGATAGATCAGCTGTGGTTTCCATTTGTAGAACCAAATGTAACAATTATTGACATTTTAGAAATATTCAGTAAGTTAGTTTTGAAGTGTGAGTAGGTATATTGAAGATTTTTTAAATATTGTTTGATTTAAATTATATTAGAAACAATGTTTCAGTTCCCAATTTAATGCTTCTCGGTGTGTATGTGTTCCTATGTGTGTGTGTGTGTTCCTGTGTGTATGTGTGTTGTGTGTGTGTGTGTGCCTGTGCTCATGCATTTGTCCTATGTATTGAATTGACTCTTTAAGTTTGTCTGTGGCTCAATTTATACAATTTTTAACCTGTGAACAAGTTATAGAACAGAACAGATAATGACATCCTGAGATACTTCTAAGGGAAGGGTAAGTAACATTATGTCTAGAACCCCAAATGTGCTTTTTGAGAAAGAAAGATGGAAGGGACAGAAGGAAGGAAGGAGGAAAAGGAGAAAGGAATACGTACACAAATAAAACTGCTGAAGAGATACCGCATCTAAACAAATATGGGTCTCTCGATCAAATTATGTATTTCAGGTGGGCTACATCTTTACTGACTTTTAAAATCCTAATGGTAATGGAACACTCTGCCAGAGCTGTAAACTAGTAGACCGCTAGAGGTTTATAGCCCAGTGGTATATTTTATTTGGCCATTTTGTTATATCTGTACAGGGTTTTAAAAAATCAGTGGAATTAGGTGTGTGCTCTACTTGCCAGGATGCAAGCAACTTAGCACACATGTACACCTACAGTACACTTAAGATTCAGCACTTAAGCAGGGTCCATAACCAGTGGTTATCAGACATCATTGATTTTAAAATTTGAGCAATTTGAAATCTTTGGAATTCTAAAAAGCAGCATCTTTTTAAAGAATTACACAGCAAATGAGGAAAAGACTGTCCAGACACTAAATTGTTCCAAATTGAAGATATTGACTCAGCAGAAAAGGAGTCCGTGCTCAAACTCAAGTCATGCTAATTTAAGAGAATAAGGTTAAATGCCAAAAAAAAAAAAAAAAAAAGAAAAAAAAAAGAAGAAGAAGAAGAAGAAGAAACACAAAGGGGACATTTGTAAATGTCTCCTTGAAAACTGTCACAAAATCTTTCATCATAAAAGCAAAGTGATTGCAAAACTGCTTCCAAATTGCCTTAAGATTAATACAAAAATGGAGTGACTCATGCAAAATAAAGGGGATGAAACACTCTAGCTTGACTCAGAGTTACAATCTCAGTGTGAAGTACTGAAAAATACAGCTAAATATATTTAGTTTAGAAGAAAAATCAGCAGCTAGTATTATTGCTTTTGAGGATAGGTGAAGGGACAGAATGGCCATCTGCAAGGAAAATCTCTGAAAAGGGACATTTATCAGTGGAACAGAAGGACTTTAGATGTGAAATCTGGCTGCTATGTTTGCGGAAAAAGAACCGTTTAAAACTTAGACAGCTTTTCTATTTCATGGGTGTTTTTTCACATGAGAAAAATAACTCTGGTTAATATGTAATTCAAAGAAATTGTTGCATCCTATGTGTCTTATGTTTATCCGCACTATGAACTTGCTTGGTTAGATATCAATAGGTGAACCTTAGAAGAGAGATGTCAGGGAGTACAATATTTCACCACAGTACTGTTCCTCTGATGGTCCATATTGCACACACTAAAGAACACCTACCTCTTTTTTTTCACACCAATCCACAATGACAACTTTCCTCCTCTTTCCTTTCCCCCACCATATGGTCCTACCGTTGCTTGCAATTTTTTTCAATATGTTCCTACTCATCTCCTGAAATGAAGCATGGTTCGTCTTGGTTCAGCTTTCCTCAATGCATCTTGGAGTAATGCAGGGTACTCTTAACAATTCATTTTCGTGTAAAGAAACTAGGCAGGGAAAAACTAAGTAAGAGAACATTGTGTAGAAAACGTCAAGAGGACAAACTTTTAAGGTTTTAATATAAGGGAAAGTTAGGCTTACAAGTATATTTTATACTGTACATCTATGGTAATCCAGACAGTGTTATTTTGATGAAAGGGTAGATGCATGTATCAAATAAATAAATACCAGAAACAGATCCATAGAAATATAATCAACTGATTGTTCAAAGGCCATATTTAATGGACTAAAACAAAGGCTTTTCAACAAACAATGCTGGAAAAAACTTTAAGTTGTGTGCTGTTCTGGGTAGCATGGTAGCCTGATGAGATCTGGCACTGTGCGCTCTGTCCAGCCCAGGAAGTGAATTCTCCTTTGTCCAGATAATCCACGCTGTCTACATTCGTTCCTATTAATCCTCTCAATGATCAAATCTACTGTCAAAGCATGGCAGTGCTTGTGTTCAAGGAACTCTTATTTTACTGAATAATGGCTCCTAAGTGCAAAAGTCCTGATGCTGGCAATTTGAATATACCAAAGAGAAGCCATAAAGTGCTTCCTTTAAGTGGAAAGGTGAAAGTTTTCAAGTTAATGAGGAAAGAAAAAAATCGTATGCTGAAGTTGCTAAGATCTACGGTAAGAATGAAACTTCTATCCAGGAAGTTGTGAAGAAGAAAAAATAAATTTGTGTTAACTTTGTTGTCACATCTCAGACTGCAACAGTTATAACCACTGGGTGAAAAGTGTTTAGCTAAGATGGAAAAGGCACTAAATTTGTGGGTGAATGACATGGACAGAAATGTGTTCCGACTGATGGCAACCTGATTCAGTACTCTCCATGATTTCAGGCATTCACTTGGGGTCTTGGAACGTATTCCCTGTACTTAAGGGAGTATTACTCTATAGGTAGCAAAAAACCATACGAAAATAAATTCGAAATCATTTATTAGGGAAATGCATGTTAAAATTAAAGTGGGGATACTATGGCACATATTTAGATTATTTATTGCTTATAGCATTTAAAATATATTTAGAATTGCTTAAATAGAAATTTGAAAATGAACTGACAATACCAAATACGTGTGAGGATGTGGAGCAACTGGAACTCTCATACCTGGTGAACAGGAAGGCAAAATGGTATCCTCACTCTGGAAAATAGTTTGACACTTGGATGATTTGTTTCCCATATATTTTGAGTAGCATTCCAAATTTCAGATATATCTGTTAGGGTACAAGTTCAATCTTATTATCCTAAAATGGTACATTTTCTAACTCAATAGGATATTATTAAAGGTAGACATGCTCTGTTTTGAATGCCTGCCTAATCTCATTAACTTCTTGAGTGAGGCCTTTTATTTTGTTTTTCTCACTGCTTATTTGACATCATATAGCTTTTTTCTCAGTCTTTTAATCATATCATGTGTGATGGTTAATACTGAGTGTCAACTTGATTAGATTGAGGGATGACAAGTATTAATCCTGGGCGTGTCTGTTAGGGTGTTGCCAAAAGAGATTAACATTTGAGTCAGTGGGCTGGGGAAAGTAGATCCATCCTTAATCTGGTGGGCACAATCTAATCAGCTTCCAATGAATATAAAGCCGGCAGAAAAATGTGAAAAAGAGAGATTGACTTAGCCTCCCAGTCTATATCTTCCTCCTTTGCTGGATGCTTCCTGCCCTCGAATATCAGACTCCAAGTTCTTCAGTTTTGGGATTCAGACCGCCTAACCATCTTTCAGACAACCTGTTGTGGGCCCTTGTGATTCTGTAAGTTAATACTTAGTAAACTCCACTTTATACCTATCCTATTAGTTCTGTCCCTCTGAGAGAACCCTGACTAATACACCATGCAACATTTTTCCTACTTTCTAGGTCATGTATAAAACACAAAATAAATTGACAGAAGACACGGAAAACTAGTTCAGAAATCCTTCTGAGTATTTAAAGTTTGGACCTCAAATTGAAGCCCAGTTTCTCTCCTTTTCCAAGCGTTACATAGCAATCTCTTTTTCTAAGGTGCTATCTGTTGGCGCATGTATGAAACCTGGGCGATATCAGGGGTTATTTTAAAGCAAGTACTAATTTACTAAGATAAGGCTTTGTTTAGTTAGTTGATAGAATTCAATGGAATGTTAACCTGCAATATCCATGATAGTATTTTTTTTTTTTATTTTTAAATTTTTTTTGAAACAGGATCTTGCTCTGTCATCCAGGCTGAGTGCAGTGGTGTGATGTTGGCTCACTGCAGCCTTCACCTCCTAGGCTCAAGCAATCCTCTCACCTCAGGCTCCCGAGTAGTTGGGACTAGAGAAGCATGCCACCATGACCAGACGATATTTTTAATTTTTTGTAGAGACAGGCTTTCATCATGTTTGCCAGGGTGGTTTGAATTCCTGGGCTCAAGTGATCTGCCTGCCTCAGCCTACCAAAGTGCTGGGATAACAGGCACGAGCCACCACATCAGGCCTAATTTTTTATTTTGTGTAGAGAAGGGTTCTCACTATGTTGCCCAGGCTGGTCTTGAACTCCTGGATGAAAGTGATCTTCCCACCTCTGCCTCTGCCTCCCAAAGTGCTGGGATTACAGGCATGAGCCATCATGCCCAGTCTCTATACTAGTTCTTAGAGGCCACCAAATGATTATTTTTACCTTAAGAATCTGCTCCTGGATGCCTTCTAAAAATGCTAAAGAACCTTTACATTTCCACCAGTTTTGTTAGGGTCCAGTCTGTTTCACAGAAAATACTTTGGAGATAGCCACCTAAGTATCTTAGGCAACATCTACCCATTTTCTAAGGCCTCCGGGCCTCATAAGTCACCTTAGTTATTCTCTTCCCACAAAAGTTTTTGCTTATGAGGTTCTTAATAGAATATAAAACAATTGATATTGGGAAGGTTTGATTACATATTTCTTGGTCTATCCTACCTCAGTCTGTAAATTTCTTTCTATTTTGTTTAGGATTTAGAAGTCTTTCACATTGACTTTTGGCTCAGACTGAGACCAGGGCTTAAGATCAATCACAATGGGCCTGCTCTGTTCTGAATGGCAATAACTTTCAGAGGCAGTTTATCTTCGTAAATGTCTGGCCAGCCAGAATTAAAGGTAGGTGGTTCTGAAAGGAGGATGGGCAGAATGTAATGGAGGGTTATGTAGTGGAAGGGGAGCAAGAGTGGTGTAAAGGTTCAGTTTACAGCGTGGAGAACCTAAAGGGAGAGCCTAAATAGTAAATATCCACAGATTTAACTTGCCTTGTTCAAAGGAACTTTTAAGGATGCAATATTATTATGTAAAATTACTTTAGAACTTCCTCATATCAATGAATACATGGAGATCACTAGATGCTTCAAATTTTTCTCCCTTTTTAAGAGATGTCTGTACATCTAAAATAAACACTATTTATATTCAAAGTTCACAAAGCATCTACTATAATTTTAAATTATCATTGGTAAAATTATGCCAACTAGAAAGATAGAAGTTAGAATTAGAATGTTAATACATGTAAGAAAATAGAATCAGACCTAGCAGAGACATAGACTAAAGTGAGAAGACATCATAAAGGGATGGATGGCAATGGTTGTTCAGCTATGTTGCTGGTGCACCTCATGGTTCAGGTTCCCACCCTAATGACTGGTTGGATCCAATTACAGACCGAACAAATCCAGCGAATGGAAGTTTTTGAGATGGGATCTATCTTTGAATCATACTCTCAAAGACCAGACAACAACAACAAAAGCCACAAAGGAAAAGTCTCATGCATTTTAAATAGCCCAAGTTTGTCGTACAAACACAGCCTACTTCAGCAAGGGAGAATGTAGCATAACATTAATGAAGATTCATAGTTTCTCAGAATGGAGTGGTCATTGTATAATATTTATTAAGGTTTAGGGTCTGGGCTAGAATAGTTTAAGATGAATCTTTCTAGGAATGGAGTTATCTGGGATGGAGAAAATTTGTGATATAACTGTTTAGTATTGAATTAAACAGTATCTTGCAGTGTTTAGAAGTAAGTTGCAAAAGTAAGGTGAGCAATATATTGTCTTCATAGAAGAGATTTTTGCCCTGAAGCAAACTATTTGCCCAGATAAATTGGTTTATCGTAATTTCCTGAAGCAAGCAGTTAAGACACATTAACATAGGTGGCCTCAGTTGTCCGTCCTGATAGTTTACCTGTGTGACCAAGGTGATCTCAATTCTATATTTAAGGGGAAAGAAAGTCAAAACAAAGAAAGGCACATGCTTTGAAGCTTCAGTTCACATTCCAGTTTTTCTGCCTTCTGAGTATCTAACCATGAACAAATTAATTAGTGTTCTGAGGTCATATTCATAATGAATACTGTAATTGTATCTTGAACAGACATTATCAATATTAACTTAATAATGCATGTAAAGAAGCCAGCACCTCTTACATAGAAGTTGAACATTGAAAATAAGTTCTTTCCCCCTTGAGAGAATTAAATCAATAAGATGAGTCATGAAAATAATATTTTAAGTCTCTGGAGTGTAGAAAGAATCTAAAATTCATAAAGGAAAGCCTAAATACCTGATAGAAAAATGGGAAAAAGACAAAAACAATTCATTTGCATGTGTACCCAAGAGATAGGAAACATCCTCAGAAAGATATGTTTATTTCCTTTCATGTTCAGAAGGCAAACTTCTTTACATATACATTTGAAGTACTAATTAAATTGTGTTGGTTGATAATTGCCATATTAGAAAATTTATTACCCACAAAACTTACAGTGTTTGGAGGATACATTTATGACAGCTTTAATGAGTTAAATTTTTATTTTTACTGAGTTACTTGTCATAAAATTTACACATCATAAATGTATAGTTTGATGAGTTTAGTTAGATGTATACAATCTTTCAGTCATTATCATGTGTGAGATTTAGAATACATCCCCAAAGTATCTTCATTGTCTATTTACAGTCAATCTCTACTGCCACACCTTGCAATGGGCAACCACTCATGTTTTCTGTCTTTACAGTTTTATTTTTTCCTGGATATTTCATATAAATAAAAATCATATAGTTTGTAGTAATTTGTGTCTACTCATTTCTACTTAGCATAACACTTTTGTGAATCATTCATGTTTTGGCATGACTCTAAAATTTGCTCTTTTATACTGGTTAGTATTATTTTGTTGTATGGATGTACCACATCATGTTATCTACTCACACATTGATGGACATCTCATTTTTACGTTTTGGTTATTATTCATGATGTTGCTATAAACACACATGTAAAAGTCTTTCTGAGGATATGTTTCCTATCTCTTGAGTATGTATACCTAGGAATTAGTTGTTTATTTATTTTTCCCATTTTCTATCAGGTTTTTAGGCTTTTTCTCAATTTTAGAGTTCTTTATAACTTAAGAAGATTAGACTTTATCTTTCATATATGGGAGAAATATTTTCTTCTAACATTTATATTTGACTTTGCCTACATTGCATTTGCATATACAATCACAAATTTTTTTTATTGCCTCTGAATTTAAGTCACACTTAGAGAAAATTTTCCCACTCTCAGGTTACAAATGAGTTTATTTCTGTTTTATTGTGGATCGTATATAGCTTTTTGTTTGTTGGTTTTACATTTAGATCTCTGGATTCCTTGAAGTTAGTTTGGCTGAATGGCTTGAAGTATGAGTCCCTTTTTATGTTTTTCCAAAGGATGTCTTGTTACCCCAACACCAATTTGTATGAAAGTATATTTCACCTCCCCCCTGCCAGTGACAAGATGTTGAAACAGGAAAAGTTCCCTTATCCTCCTCCTGGGGCTTGCCACAGAGGGAGTGGTTCACTTTTTCAGTGCCCTACAGCTCAGACTCCTAGGGGGAGAATGCAGACGGGCAGGTCATTGGGAGCGCGGACTCAGGTCTCACAGTAGTGTCTAGGGTTGAGTGCTTACAGCTCCTGAAGCCCCAGTGGGTGTGTGTTACAATATGCTCTTTCAGCTTAGCCATCCACAGGTGTCTTGTGTTAATCAGCTCAATTTGACCCTCTGTCTTATCGCAAGGACAAAGGGCTTACTGTCTCCCGGGGTTCTTGACTTAGTGGACTGCAATAAATCAGATCGCACATGGGCTTGGAGAATGAGTGCAAGGTTTTGTTGAATGGTGGAAACAGCTCTCAGCAGATTGAGGGGGAGCCAAAAGGGGGATGGAGTGGGAAGGTGCACTTCCCCTGGAGTTGGGCCGTTCAGTGACTGGGCTCTCCTCCGACCACTCTCAGCTGAATTTCTCTTGGCATCTGGCTTCTGCGTCATTTTGCTGTCAATGGCCTGTTGGCATCTGTGTGTTCTGCTGCTGCTGTGTTCCTCCTGATGCCCAGCTGCTTGCGTGTTCTTCCACCAGTGTGTTTCTCTCTATGTCCAGCCACTTGTGTCTGTGCCTACTAGGGTCTCAGGGTTTTTATAGGCATGGATGGGGAGCGTGGCAGGCCAGGGTGGTCTTGGAAAATGCAACATTTTGCCACAAAACAGGAGCTGTTGTACTCAACCTAGGTCAGTGGGCAGGCACAGGCCCCAGGGTGGAGCCTTTGCCAGGAACCCCACCCTTCTCTACCCAGCACTTCCCTGCCCCACTCTCGTATCAGTGTGACTTTCTTCATATCACTAAAACGTTATAATATACTGGATTATTTTTTAAAACTTTCTTGTCTTTTCCACACGTCTGATAACTTATGTGTCAGTTTCATACTGCTCCGATTTTTGAGTCTTTAAAGTATATTTTGTTATTCGGTAGGTCTAGTTTCCCCTCGTTAATATCCTTTTACAGAGCCTTCCTAGCTTTTGTTGAATGTTTGTTCCATATACTTTAATTTCATTTATTTATCTCCCAAAATCTTTCTTTTTATCAAATTTTTATGTTGATATGGGGATAATTGACATTTGTATAATGTTCTGTGTCTTAGTCCATTAGGGTTGCTATAACAAAATATCATAAGCTGGGTAGCTTAAACAGCAAAGATTCTTTTCTCACAGTCCTGGATGTTAGAAAGTCCAAGGTCAAGGCACTGGGTGAGGGCCTGCTTCCTTAGTTCATAGACAGAAGTCTTCTTGCTGTGTCCTAGGATGGCAGAGAGAGGAATCAAACGCTTTCAGGACTTTTAAAGGACACTAATTCCATTCATGGAGGCTCTACCCTCATGTCCTCATCTAATTGTAATTACCTCTCAAAAATCCCTACTGCCTAATATTATCACATTAGGGGGTAGAGTTTCAACATATGAATTTTAGGACACAAATATTTAATCATAACATTTGGCCATCATATCTAAGAATATAAGATATTATTTAAATTTAACTTTATGTCTGAAAAGTGCTTTTCAGAGATTTTCTCTGTCAATTTCTCAATTTCTCAATTTTTTAATTAAATTTATTCACAAATATTTAATACTGATTATATATGGAACTTTCCCCTTACATCTTCTAACTGGCCATATTTATACATATAAAAACTGATTTTTATACACAAATTTTAGATTATTTAGATTATTTTATCATTGTGAAAATTTTATCATTGTATTTCTTAGGTTATCTAGAAAAACTGTCAAATCATCTGCAAATGAAAATAATTATTATTTGCTGGTTTTTAGGCATGTAATTGTTTTCCTTTTTCTAGTTGCTTTGAATAATATGTCCAATAAAACGTTAAATTCTAATGGAGTTAGTGGGCATCTTTACACACTGAGATAGCATATATTTAATAAAGTTTTCTTTCACTTGTTAAATGAATTAGCCACTTTTAGGACTGAGAAAAGTGTGTGTGTGTGTGCGCGCGCGCACGCGCAAGTTTCTACTTTACTATATGTTGAAAAATTAGGAATGGGTATTGATTTTTTTGTCAAAATCTTTGCAGCACCAGCATGTGTAGAGACATTTTCTCCCGTATCTCCTTCTTTAATTTCTTTTAGTTTGAAATGTTTTAGGACTTATAAAAAACTGTAAAACGAATACAGAGTTTCTATGCATACTTTACCCCATTTCTCCAATTTTTTTTAAATTTTTTTTTTTTTTTTTGAGACAGAGTCTCGCTCTGTCACCCAGGTTGGAGTGCAGTGGCGTGATCTGGACATACTGCAACCTCCGCCTCCTGTGTTCAAGCGATTCTCCTGCCTCAGTCTCCTGAGTAGCTGGAATTACAGGCACCTGCCACTAGGCCAGGCTAAGTTTTGTATTTTTACTAGAGACAGGGTTTCATCATGTTAGTCAGGCTGGTCTCAAACTCTTGACCTCAATATCTTACATAACCATAGAGCATTGTCAGAGCCATGGGATTGACACTGATACAACACTAATCACTCAAATATAATTGGTATTTGTATTTTACTTTTTTATTACACATGTACTATTTACATTTTAGTACCCATCACTGAATTTGCCATAGAGAATTGCTCTATTGTCACATAGAAATTCTGTTGTGTTATCCTTCAATAGTCATACCTTCTTCAATCCTAACCCTTGCAACAATCCATTTGTTCTCTAATCTATTTTATAGAAATGCAATTATATAACACATAACTCTTTGAGATTGACTATTATTTTCTTCATTCATCAGGTGCCATTCGGATTTATCCACACTTTCATGTGTATCAAAATCTATTGTCTTTTATTGCTGAATAGTATAATGGTATGGATGCACCATAATCTGTTTAACCTCCAAACTGTTGAAAGATATTTCAGTTGCTTGAAGGTTGGGGTATTAAAAATAAAACTACATAAATTCATGTGTAGGTTTTGTGTGAAATTAAGTTTTTATTTCTCTAGAGAAATGGCCTGACATATGTTTGCTGGATCATACAGGCTGTGTATGTTTAACTATATGTGAAATTGTCAATTTTTCAAAGTTGCTGTAGCATTTTACATCCTCCATCAGTATATGAGATATGTAGCTGTTCCACTTTCTCACCTGTACTTCATCAGTTGGTATCTTTAAAATTTTTTAAAGTCTATTCAAGTAGGCGAGACCTTTTACCTTATGTTACATTTATTTGCATTTCTCTAATCGCTAATGATTCTGAACATTTTTTTCCTGTGTATATTCGCTGTTCACATGTCCTCTTTGGTGTAGGGTCTTTCTTCCTATTGAATTTAGGAAGTTATTTGTATATGCTGGATCCAACTCTTCCATCTTGAAAACATGACATTTATGAATACTTTCTCCTGGTCTGTGGTTTTTCTTTTCACCCTCTTTATAAAAATTTTATTTTATTTCATTTTATTTATTTTTTGAGACAGTCTCACTCTGTTGCCCAGGCTGGAGTGGCAGTGGCGCCATCTTGCATCACTGCAATCTCTGCCTCATGGGTTCAAGAGATTCTTGTCCCTCAGGCTCTAAAGTAGCTGAGATTACAGGTGTGTGCCACCAGGCCCACCTAATTTTTTGTATTTTAGTAGAGATGATGTTTCACAATGTTGGCCAGGCTGGTCTTGAACTCCTGGCCTCAAGTAATCTGCCAGCCTCGGCCTCACAAAGTGTTGGGATTACAGGCGTGGGCCACCGCACCTGGCCTTTTTCATTCTCTTAACAGCTCCTTCTGCAGAGCAAAAGTTTTAAAATTTGATAATATCCAATATATATTTTTAAAATTTTATTTGAAGCCCCATGTCTAAGATTCTCTGCACACCTTTGGTCATAAATATTTTCAATTGTTTTTTAAAAGTGTTTGAGTTTCACATTTTACATTTTGATATAGAATCCATTTTCAGTTAATTTTTGTATAGGAAGTGAAGTTTAGGTCAAGGTTTATTCTTTTTCCTGTGAATATCCATTTTTCCCATCACAATTGCTTGAAAAACCTGTGCTGCCAGTGTATATCACTTAAGGATAAAAATAGTCTAATACTGTTATCAAAATTGGGAAATATAAAATTGATATAATACTATCATCCAATCTATAATATCCATTCATAAAGGTGCATCAATAATATCTTTGTAGTACAAGAATATGAAGGTGAAAAGATAAAAAAAAGAAAGAAAAGAAAGAGAAGGAGGAGAACAGGAAAAGGAAAATAAAAAGATACGGGAAAAGGAAAGAAGAGGAACAAATTTTAAAAATTTTCTGCTGCTAGATGATACATTAGTAGATATGTATCTGGTTTCTTACAAACTTTTTCTGAGCCTTTTTTTGCCTTCCTTGACATGGACATATTTGAAGAGTATCAGCTAATGTTTGTATGCTATCCCTCAGTTAGGTTTGTTTGATACTTACAATTAGATTACTGGATTTTTAGCATAAATATGACAGTTGTGATTTTTCTCTTTGAATTATTCTGTTAAGGAGATACCAGATTATGTTAGTTTGGCTGATTATTGGTAATGCTAACTTTATTTACTCATTTAATGTAGTATCTTCCAGGTTTCCCTATTATATGATTAGTTCATTTTCCTGTTATTAATTTTAAAAAATTCTTGTGGAGATACATTATGATTATATATATTTTGTCCTTCATCAAGTTTTCACCCACTAATTTAGCATTCATCTATTTTAATACATAAATATCCTTTCTGTTTTAATTGGTATTTTTGTCATAATTGTCTTATTATCTTATATATTTTACTATTTTATTATTATGCTATTATTTCATTGTGCAATTTTCTTGCTTTTTCAGATTTAAAAAATTATTTTGATATTTTCAAAGTTTGTATTTATATTTAGGTAGTTACCATTATGAGATTGACCTTCAGAATGACATTAATGCCCTTAAGCATCTATTATTAGATAGCACAGATTTAAATGATATCCTTTGATGTCAACCTCTTGTGTATGCTTTTTTTTTTTTTTTTTTTTTTTTTTTTTTTTTTTTTTTTTTTTTTTTTTTTTTTTTTTTTTTTTTCTCTTCTTTTATTTTATTTTGCAGTATTTAATTTATATTTTTTTTTTTTTTTTTTTTTTTTTTTTTTTTTTTTTTTTGAGATGGAGTCTCGCTCTGTCACCCAGGCTGGAGTGCAGTGGCCGGATCTCGGCTCACGGCAAGTTCCACCTCCTGGGTTTACGCCATTCTCCTGCCTCAGCCTCCTGAGTAGTTGTATATGCTTTTAAAAAGGAGCTTCTTTTACTTTAATTCTGCCCCCTTCTTTTTGAACCCATTTATATAATTGTATTTTTTCTTCTTGTCCAAGGCATATAGGATTTATATCCTAATCTGCCACTCTGCCCCCAACTTTTATATCATTTTATATATGTTCCCATAAGTCATTGGGCTAAAGTGTCCCCTGTCACCTTTAGTTGGGTGATGTGCTTCTTCTAGTAGACATCTTAAGTGCTGTGTATGCATACAGAGTGCTCCCTGAATGCTTGTAGCTTTAAAATTATTCAACTATAAGCATATTCCTAAATGACAGGTGAGCTGTATATATATTGGCTTTTGTATTTTAAATTTAATTTAATCTGTAACTGACAAAAAATAAGTGTACATATGTACAGGGTACAATGTGACTTTTTTTTGTTTGTTTTTGAGATGGAATCTCACTCTGTCACCCAGGCAGGAGTGCAGTGGCGCGATCTCAGCTCACTGCAAGCCAATGTGATTTTTAATATAAGTTTACAAATATTCACACACTGATATTTTGTTCATCTTTACATATCTAGGATGTAAAATATGACCTTGAAAAAAGCAGGTGATCCATAAAGGTTTAGCAATTGAGTAAAATAATGTAACCAGAAGAAAACATTATATTTTAGTTGTAGAGGGATGGAGCTCAACTGCATGTAGATTCCTTAATATGGAATGACAACATCTGTAGAACTTTTAGAGGACTTTTTTCATGAGGATATTAATATACTCACATTCTTCCTTTTCAATATTGAAGCAACTTGGTCCTGTCTCTAAAAAGTCATGTTTTGGCAAGTTCCATGTATATGCTCTTAGATTCAATTTCTTCTTTTAACTGGCTAATTAATACTTCACCTATCTAACAGTTCTGAGAGTCAGGATAAATGCAAGTGAAACCCCATTATAAATTATGAATTAAATTTCACTACAGAATTGATTTTAAGAGAGTGAAAGCTTTAGTATGACTTTCTTTAGTAGAAAAAAAGATTTTCATGCAATAGTTGAGACAATATCAGTTATCTAAGATTGAATCCCCCTCCCCTTTTTTCTATAAATTACTTTTTTAAACTACTCAGATAAAAAGTAGATTTAGAGTAACTTTCCCTCATTTTTAGATATAAAGATTCATAATTATAGTAATATGACAGGATATGCTGAAAATCTGGTTAGAGTGGACTACTTTTTCTTTGCTGTGGTAGCACAGATCTCTCAAAAGACCACTGAGATTTTGTTTGCCTTTGTCATTCTTCTAAAAGTGTTTTAGTTTCACATTTTACATTTGTCATATTTAGTTTGTCAACTGCGTTTCATCTTCTGTTAGCTAAATGTAATATTGTACATTTTCTGTAAGAGACGTGAGACAAAACATCTAGGTCATCCTTTCTTATAGTAAGCTTAAAAAATATCTTTCCCACTGGAAAGTTTCTCTGATATTATAATAATGAATATGCAGTGAACTTTATTTTGCCAAGTTGCCTCGGTGGTTAGGAGGGATGTGCAGCATGTGCCTCTCTAGTTATGAGTGAGAGATGACCTCATTTAGTTTTAATAACATGTTAGGTGATTATTATTTTATTATTTCTTTATTTCTTTATTTTGCAATGGAGTCTCACTCTGTTGCCCAGGCTGAAGTGCGGTGGCACGATCTCAGCTCGCTACAACCTCTGCCTCCTGGCTTCAAGCAATTCTCCTGCCTCAGCTTCCCGAGTAGCTGGGATTACAGATGTGCAGCTGGCTAATTTTTGTATTTTTAGAAGAGATGGGGTTTCACCATGTTGGCCAGGCTGTCTTGAACTTGCAACCTCAGATGATCCACCCTGCTCAGCCTCCCAAAGTGCTGGGATTACAGGCGTGAGCCACTGCACCCAGCCAATTATTTTAATGATGCATTTTCTACTTTTTATTAGCTTTGGAGAGAGTCATTGGCAATAGTGGTCACTTGTGGCTGGAGTGTATAAGCAAGTGTGAGTAGCACATGCATCAACGTTTAAAAATATATTGCAACCCCACACAGTGTGTAGGCCAAAAATCTGCAAAGTGGTATTATTTTTTAAGCTATGTGGTACTTTGCTATTTTAGGCAAGCTATACTTCTTACAAAATTGCACTTCCAAACACTATATTATAGAGCAGATGGCCATAAAATCAATTGTATTTCTTCAGAAATAATGCTATATGTAGATGCTATGCTCTTCATCAAAAATGTGTTCTCATGATAGCTGTAGAATTAACAATATGTCAAAAAATTAAAACATTAAACCTCAGAAATACGCAGTTATTTGGATAGAAGGCACATGTTTTCATAATCATATTATTTCAATGATACAGATACCCTAAATATCAGAATTCCAAGATCAGAATTTAAACCAAATTTAATTATTTGCCTGCTATTAACTATCTAGTTTTTGAAAAATATAAGACTAGATTCTAAATCTCTGTACTCCAGGCCTAATTACATTTCAATTACTTTAAAGCAACCTCCTTTACAAAAATCTAAAAACTGAAGTTATTTATAAGTGAGTTAGTTTGTCTGAAGATACATCATGTCTGACAGGTGTTCTATTAGGTCTTGCACCTGCACAGCTCAAATACTTTCGAAGAATTTTATTTACAACCAGATTATGAGACCCGTTTTGTAGGAAATATGTAACAACTGCAGATATAAACAAGATGGCTTACAGAATGGAAATTTACCATTTTAATTTAGATTCTGCTGGAAAAGGCAGGGGTGAATAAGAGTTACATGTCCATTTCTCACTAGAGTGGTTATGACTAGAAATTCACAAACCTGACTTTCTATTTTTTTTTTATTTACACATTTACTCAATAAATATTTATGGAACACTCACATTTGACAGGACCTGGTTTCATCATAGGGATAAAATAATTCATGACCTCTTATTGCGTATTTACTCTGCTTTCATAAAATATCATTTGAAGAAAGTGTATTGAACCTACAAGGTATCTGCTTTTCAGTCTTTGGCATGGAAAGTCTCTAGTTACTGTTACTATACACTGTTACTATACAGTATTGTAGCACTCAAAGAGGTAGAAACACAGGAAGATTGTGACTAGTACTTAATACATGGTAGTTTTCTTTTTCATTTTTCTCTAAAAAGCCATACGTGATTATTCAGTTGTATGTATAAATGAGCTCCGCTGTTGGCCATCTTTTTGCAGAGGACCTCTGTGGGGAGCATGAATTGCCCTTAAATCAAGTAGGCTTATATCAAGAAACCAACTCCCAAGCCTTAAAGTGGTTATGCATTCACATAAGGAAGTATCAATCATCAAAAAGTCAGATAAGAAAAAATTTACATGAATCAATCAATGGGAGATTTCCTGGGTGGCCAGAAGATACCTGATTACTCTGGAACTTCACAGAGCTGTTTATATTTCTAATCTGTGTGCTAGGAAAGAATCTGCCCAATGTGAAAGTCCCAAGACTAATCCAGGTAGTGCTGAATAAATCTCTAACAGTGATTAGCGTGGCTCTTAAAAGGGAAGACTTCCCTAAGTGTTGGTCCATAAAAGATAAAAAGCGCAATTTAATGTCCAAAATTTTTTTTAAAAGCTAACAGGAGAAAGCTTCATACCTACCTTTTTAATTAGTTTACAGTCTATGCAACAAACTGTGGTGTATAAGGGCATGGTTACTGGAACCATAATTATGGAAACCACTTCCCACCTCCAGCACTTTCTACGTTTCCCCATCTGTAACATGGAGCTCATAAGAATACCTAATTCAGAAATTACTTGTAAGGATTAAATGTGTTATTACATACACATATACAACATCTCTCTACTTATTCACCATTCTAATTTCATTATTATTATTACTATTATCATTTTTGTGACAGGGGCTCACTATTTTGTCTAGGCTGGTCTTCAAATCCTGGGCTCAAGTGCTCTTACTGCCTTGGTATACTAAAGTGCTGGGATTACAGGTGTGAGCCACTATGCCAGAGTAATTTTACTATTACTTGATAATGACGACAATTATGATAATGACGACAATGATGATAATGACAACGAGGTAACTCTGATGTCTGATATTTTGTAAATATCTGAAGTCTAGAAGTGACTTCAGATAGTTACATAAATCTGCCAACATTTTAGTAAACTAAGAAGGATAAGTTGTTTTAAAATAAATAATAAAGGTTTTACAAATCAGAATCTGTAGTAGTGGAGAATTACCAAGAGAATTTCATTAATGAAAACATCAAAAATATCTTCCCATCATGACTGTAACACTTTACTACAGATAATGAATGAAAAAAGAGACAGAGAGAGAGAGAAATAAGCATTTCTAAAAGCTAAGATAAATTTGTGTTTACAAATAAAAGAGAATAGAATTATTATTATTTGTGATATGGGCAGGAGAGGGAAACACTGGTAAAATAGGGCGGTTCCCCAGCAAAGGCCCCACCCTCAAGCCTGAAGATCCCTGGCCCTAAATGGAAACAGGCATTTCTGGTTTTTCACCCAAAAAGCTGCCTTTTGGACTGCCACATTCCCCTATCCTGTACCCATATAAACTCCTAACCCCAGGCTCCAGAAGCAGATGAAAGATGAGACCCGGAAACAAGCAGGCAAGCAGAGGGACAGTGGAGCAACACAGCGGAGAAAGAGAGGAGGAGGAACCTCTAAATGCCCAGAGGAGTTCGGCTGGGGGCGTTCAGAAAGGGGTTTGGCCGCTGGATAGCCAGGATCCAGGGAAGAACATCTTCCCACTCCACGCCCCTCTTCCAGCTCCCCATCCATCCCACCGAGGGCCACTTCCACCACTCAGTAAAACTTCTGCACTCATCTTTCGAGTCTGTGTGTGACCCGTTTTTCCGGGAAGCTGGGCAATAGCTAGGGATACAGAAAGCTGTTGCACTGCCCCTCTCCCCTTGCAGAAGTCCATTGAGTTGATTAACACTTAAGCAGCAACTGAACAGGTGAGCCACACCCTTGTCGCATGTCCTGCGATGGGGATCAGTGAACTCTCCCGTTTCAACAAAAGGTCACAAAATTTTCTTTAAGAAAATCCAAAAGAATCAGATAAAATAAAATGAAAATCATTTATGACTCAATATAAAAGCTAGAAATAAAACTAAAATGCATAAACATTTACATATAGGTCAGCCAAAGTGAAGAAAAAAAAAATATAACAGAAAAAGACACCATTTCAAATTGAGAAAAAATTTACAACAGATTTAGCAATATACCAAAGAGAAAATGTTCAAGCCTCCAGGGAAAAATATCAAAGACACAAAAAACAGTGCCAGAGTGAATGTTAAAGTACTAATTGTGTTTTCAATAATTCATAAATTTAACACATATTGTTAAATTATTAACAATAATTCATAAATTTAAAAGTTCAATAAGATTATTGTAGAATTTGGAAAATGATCCTCATCTTAACTTTTAAAAGTACAATTTCATAACCAAGAAAATTATAAAAAATTGATGACAAAAATTAAATAAGTATCTTATATAACATAAGTATCTTATATTACATACTACAAAGTTATAGCAATCAGACATGTAACATGAGCACAAGAAATAGACAGCTGGACTAGTGAAATCACTAAAAACTGCTGTTTCAGAGATCACAGAAGAGTTATATTACCTGTAATATGAGCAACAGAAATAGACAACTGGATTAGAGAAATGGCCAAGAAGCAGATTCATGAAAAAGTTACTTTTAAATATGTATAGAAATTATAAATGCCATTTATATACAGTGATTGATTTTCCATTAGGGAAAACTCTTTGTTATTCAATTTACATTATACACAAAAATACAAGAATTAATTCCCTTAAATATTAAATAGCTAAAGGTTAAAGACATTATTTTTAACTGGTCAAATATGAAAGAATAATTTTATAGAACTGTGGGGAGAATACTTTTTTAAGCAACACAACAAATTGAACAGAAAATCAAAGACTGACAGACTTGATCACATAAAAATTAAAATTTCTGCAAAAAGTTTCATGAAGAGAAATAAGAATAAGCAACAACAAAAAATAGAGTAAGTGACACATTAAGGATAAATATTTTTAACAGATAATAGTTAAACAAAACAGAAAAAACAACCCTATTAAAAAACTGGGCAAAAAATATAGGCAGATAATATACTCAATGAAAGCATGTGAAGTGGCCAAAATGAAAAGATGTTCAATCTCTATAAAAATATGAAAAAAATATCAACCTCAATAGTAATGCAAATTAAAACAAAAATAATTCATGTTTTACCCATCCAGTTTGGGAATAATTTTTAATCCAGTTTTGGCAAGTTTTAAAAATGAAGTGTAAATTGGTTTAACATTTTTAAATGGCAATATGGCAAAATCTAGCAAAACTTTAAATTTGCATACTCTTTGTTTCAGCAATTCTGCTAATCTGGACACATACTCACACATACGTAAAAAAAAGGGTAACTGCTGCATTTTTATAATTGTTCAAAATTGGATGGAGCTTTGAATAAATGATTGCCCCTAAGTACTATAGCAGACACTGTTTCTGATACAAAATAGTTTTTCTGTTAACATTTACTATAATTTTAGTAGTAATTATCATTGTTAGTATCTGTGTTGGATATTTTCCATTTCTCTTCCAGATCTCCACTCTCTACCTATGTCTATCTCGTCTGGACCTGGGAAGCTAAAGTCTATGGAGTACAGCCACAGACCTTTGCTTCTGTTTGGGCCTCACTAGTAATTGGAAGGATGATTAGAATAAGGCTGAATATTTATTATACTGACTCCCTCCCTGCTAAGTCACTGTGGGTTAGCTGCTTCTCTCTCATACAGGCCACAGTTTCAGTCAGGTCCCCTTTCTGGTAGAAAACTTTCCTTTCCTTGTTTCTTCAGGCCTGAGGTGGTAACAGCTCCCTGCTATAGTGAGCGACAAGGTTCTGCAATGTCTATTGTCTGGATTTTTAAGCCTCACTCACACCTTTGTAAATGGTTCCTATAGTTAACTCTCCTCAAAGTTTCAGTGAATCATTGATTTATTGCCAGTCCCCTTTCTGACACTATACATAATAATGTTTAATTTTTCTTTATTGCAGACTGTAATAGACTGAATGTTTGTGTCCTTCCCCAAATTCTTTTGTTGAAATCCTAGTCACCAATGTGATGATGTTAGAAGGCGGACCCTTTAGGAGGTGGTTAGATGATAAACGTGGAGCCCTTGTGAATAAGATTGGTGGCCTTGTAAAAGAGGCCCCGGTGACTTTTTATGCTTCTTTCTGCCACGTAAGGATACAATGGGAAGATGGGCGTACACAACCTGGAATAGGTTGACTTGACCATGCTGGCACCCTGATCTCAGACTTCCAGTCTCTAGAACTATGAGAAATACATGTCTGTTTTTCTTTTTCTTTTTCTTTTTTTTTTTTTTATTAGCCATCCAGTCTATCGCACTTTGTTATAGCAGCCCATATAGATTAGGATACTAGCAAAGCTCTATTTCATTTGCAGGCCTTTGCCTTCTCTTTTACAGCTTTTTTGTTCAGAGAAGGTAACTTTTTCCTCAACATAATGATCAATCTTGGTTATTCTGAGTTAAACATGGTAATTCTATTAACTGTGAAAAATTGGTTTACAAGTAGCTAATGGGGTATGAAGAGAGGGGCTTCTAGGGAAAGTTCTCATGAACTTAAAAAACAAAAAGATGAACAAGAAGAAATGTTTTCCTGGTGGACATGGTCAAGTCTGGGTTGATATCTGGCAGCCATTTTGTAACCATTACTGGAGCTAACTTGTGCACCACACATTCTTGCTAATGTGGCACGGAAGGCAATGGCAAGACCCTGGGCTTTGAAGGACATTGATGAACTGACAAATCTATCAACCTTAGGGTTGCCTTCTCTTGCGTATCCTCTTTGGTGAGATAATTGTCCCTTATTATTTAGTAACCTACTTTGAGTTGATTTTCTCTTAGTTGGAATTGAAGACATGCCCACTGACATGAATACTATTGAATGTTGAATATTGAATGTTGAAAAGCACTAAAAAGTATGGTAAATTGGCTGTTATTGAGTTGCCAATATTTCTGAGAATAACTGTTCACAAAAGAAAATTAAATGAAGATTTTATATATATATGCATATATATCATTGGATATTGCTATACATAAAAAACATCATTAGATTATACATATTTATAAAATAATATTTTGCCTCATATCCCCAAACAAAATAAGTATACATGTTATCTATGTAATTGGTTTATTGAATGTTCTGGAATCAATAGAATATAAAAAGAAAACAACTTATTTTTACCTCATGCTACTCCATTGAGCCCACTCATCCACTTATTCTTCCCTCCTGTGGATGTAATATTTGGCAGATCCCATAGCTCTGTGAGAAACCTCAAGGATTCATGTGTAACCTGTGTCTCCTTTATTAAATGATCTAGTCTAACCTAATGCGAAGTTTCTATATTTGATTAAATTTAAATATTTTTTTCAGTCCAACTTGGGCCTCCTTAAATTTTTAAACCTGCATTAGAAAGGCAAATATTTAGGTCTGCTTCACTTTTTCACCACCTCATTCATCTACTACCCCTGCTCGTGTGCTATCCTTGGCTCCTGTAGAGTTGCAAGAGGGAAAGAAGGTGAGGGATGTAAAAAGTCTTAATTTATTGGCTGGCATATGTGTATCACATTGACAATGCTGGCTAGTTCTCTCATGAAGTTGATTTACATGTTTCTTGGGAGATTTTCTCTGGTGAGGGGCTCAGGCTGAAGCTCTATGTAATGGCAATGCCTCCTTTACCTTATTGTATATCTGTTTCTTCAGCACTGATTTTCTGAGCTCCATCCCTTTGTAGTGGTCATCTCATCCTGTGTGAAATACACTTCGAAGGGATTCATTAAAGATTAGCCATGTTTTTCTTCCTTTAGCAGAGTATGTATCTGAGAAATACACATCTTTTTCTCACTCCTTGTTGTATGTATTAAACATACATCTCTCTGTAATCTGTCTTTCTCAAGCAATTCTACTCAAAATTCAGCTCTTGAGATTTCAATTTTTTTTTTTTTTTTTTTTTTTTTGAGATGGAGTCTCACTCTGTCACCTAGGCTGTAGTGCAGTGGCATGACCTTGGCTCACTGAAACCTCTGCCTCCCAGGTTCACGCGATTCTCCTGACTCAGCCTCCCCAGTAGCTGGGATTACAGATGCTGCCACCACACCCAGCTACTTTTTTATTTTTAGTCGAGACAGGGTTTCACCATGTTGGCCAGGCTGGTCTGAAACTCCTGACCTCAGACGATCCGCCTGGCTTGGCCTCCCAAAGTACTGGGATTATAGGCATGAGCCACCATGCCCGCTGATTTCTGGTTTTTATCAGACCATAGTCTTAGACTCCAAAAGGCCAAGTTCTAAAACTGCTTATCCCAAGTTTTGCCTATTATTTACTTCCAAATATATAAAAGAATGGTAAGAATCCATTAGGTTTCTAAAGGAATTGGAGAATATGAATTTCTTTAGAGGGATATTTGGTATGCTGTGAGATGATTTCTATGTTCTTTTTTTGAGAAAAAAGAGGGTATACCCTGTCATGTAACTGATGATAAGCCAATCATTGAGCTAGATATAGCCACTCTCTTTACAAATGGTTTAAAAGTTTAACTTATAATTTGCCATGAATTGAAACCCCATTTTATTGGCTTTGAGATAATTAAGACTGAGTCTTCAGTTAAAATGTTAAGACCTAGAACATTTCATTTTGACATGTCATTTCCAGTAATAGATGTGCAAATGCCTAGAAAAAGGATGTCTTGGCATTAAGGAGAAGTATCAAGAAGTATCAGAACAATGTACTTCATGCTAAAGGGGCTAGTTTTAGGGAAGAGAAGGATATGGAATAGGGTGTCGGTCAAAGTAGAAGAGAACATTTAATATTTATAGTATACACTTCTTTTTTGTTCAGATTTTTAAAATGAGCATTCATATATCATTTATGTACCTGTAAACAGCAACAATAACAAATAAAAAAGATGTGAGAGCAACTAGACCTTTGGAGCCAAAACTATTGGAGAATTCATTAGATCACAAACTGTTCAATAATGGAATTATGTATTTTTGTATCACCGGCTCCTTGTACTTACAAACTTGATGCATGGAAAGTTTAATAAATCTGTGCTGAATGTGGAAACAGAAGTGAAAACAATATTCTTGAAGTTTCTAATCATGGAGTCAGGGTATATTATGTTTAGACAAGTTGAGGACACTACCACACCAGCTAGAAAGTAAACAGGGGCACACATTACCCTCAAGTATTATGCAGGAAAGGGAACATGTGTCTTTTTCCCCCAACTTTATGAGATTCATGTGGAATTAAGATTGGCTGTCCTGAGAAGTGAAAATGACCACCTAACCTCGTTGCCTTTGGCACAATTAATATGGTTTTTTGGCAACCTACATATGTAATAAAACTTTTTATCTGACTAGGAATTCCTAGAGTAAAAGAAAAAATCTAAACCCCTGGGGCTGCACAGGTGGAGTATTAGATTATGGCAGTATTAACAAAAAGACTTTTCTAGTTTTGTTTGACATAAACACAAAATATACATAAAACATTAATTATGTAGGGAGATTTCACTTATGAAAATATTAATATACAAAAAATGTAACCCTTTTCCAAATTTAGACCATGAAAAATGAATCTACTAATCACCCAAAATGCTAAGTATATTTTTGACTATGTTTTTGCTTGACTTAAAATTTAGAAGGGCTTTCAGGGATGTTTTCAAAATCTGTCATTAAAAATCAAACAAAAAAAATGCATTATTATAAAACAAGTTGAAATATTCAAAATCATTCTTCCAAAAGCTTATTTGAATAATGATCCTTGTAGCAATCTCAATCTTTAGAGACAATGCTAAATATTGCAATTTCTAGGGATTAGAGAACGCAGTCCTCTCTTACCATGTACATCTCTTGATCATAGCCTCTAGCACCCTCACCTTATTTCTCTACTCTCCCATCCCCAAGTTTAAAGGCAGAACACAAAGGAAATAGTAGTTTGTATGTCCTAAAAGACAAGAAGCATGACCAGGACTGTAGGATAAAGGCAAGAGCGGGCAGTCTTCATTTGCTGTGATGGAGGATGGGAGAACGAACCATGAGCTAATTGGCTTCAGGATGTTCACACCAGCTGTTGGAGCCCTTTTCTTGATCATTGCTGCAGGGTTGCTGACTATGTGGGACTCTGCTATAGAAACTAACATCAAGTAAGAAAAGGTCTGAAAAGAGAGAAATAGCTGTTAATTGGACAGTACTGAACAAGCTGAGCAGTGAAAATGTGGGACTGCCATACCTTGAGGAGAAATTTGGCCAATGTGATAACCTACATATTAGTGACAGCAAAGAATGTCTGCAAAGGATAATTTTCTAAAGGTTGAGACTTTATTCTTGCTTAAAAGTTCCTTACATAGCAAAGGGGTTTATCGTTCACCTATCACTGTCACAAAAATAGCGAGGGCTTTGAGGCTTTCTGCTGAACTTTACAGATATTTGCAAAGCATTTATGTGGCTCTTAAAGGTAAATGTGTTTCACCAGACTTACATAAACACTATTAGGATGAATACAGCTTCTCAGCCATTTTTCTCTTTTTAATGTCTTTGAGTTTACAAATATTGCCTCTGGAATGTAAATGGAACTTCCTTGTTCTCTTACTGTGGTATAGACTCTCAACTCTAATATTGAAACAGAATAAAATTATCTTGCAATGCAGTTGAGATCCTGTATTTGAGATCATATAATAAAGAATCATTTGTGTGCTAAAAATTTTGACACAGAAGTCTGAGAGGTATAATGAACAATGTGAACTCCCTGAATGCATACAATCCCCATGCACTTTTGGCATTTTTAATAGGATTTTTAGGCATAACATCTTACATAACCACACAGAAACGGTTTCATTTCTAGTCTTTTATCATGAGCAAGAAATCAGAAAACAGTGCTTTCTATGCTAAAGAAAAATTTGCTGGTAATTACACTTTTTATAGTTGAGTTCCTTATAGATGATTTTTCCCACTTGTAAAGAAAGTGATAGTAACCATCTCATATTTTAACAGAAGAAATGGAAGGAAATAGATCCATTTGCATCACATTGCATTGTATTGAGTTTGTAAAGAAGTTCCTCAATCTTCTGAGATTTTGTTTACAAAGATAGTTTCTATATACTTGGCAATAGTTTCAGTGCCTCTGCAGTTTACAAGCCTCAAAATCTATGAGATTGACAATGATCCACATATACAACCATGCAACTGCTCCAGAGGAAATCTTTTCCCTTTTCCTTTCTACTTTAGACAAATGGCCAGTGGGTATTTTAAAATGGGTGAAGGTCTAATTATATATACATTTTAATGCTAAGAGGAATAAGATTTTTCTAATAAAGTTGGGATGGCCACAAAGAGCAAGGCATTGCTTTCTTGGATATTCAGGGACTTCTAAACATTCTGTGGAAAATACAGACAGAAAATCTACACAATATAATTTAGTTCAGTGCCTTCCACATATAGAAAAATTATATTTGAAAAGCCAATATTCAACTAGAATGGGAATCTAGCCTGTATTTGGGAGTCAACATTAATATCAGAAGAAATATTTAACTTTGATTAATGAATGACAGAACTTGGGAATTTTTAATAGAAATGTATATGTAAATTATTTTAATTAGGGTACACTCAAAGTTTTATAATAATGACAATAATATTGAGCACTATATAAAATGCCAAGGGCTAGTTATGCTCCAGATCCTGTGAAGGATACTTTGTGTACATTTCATTTATACCCAAGCCAATTTTATGAAATAGATACTTTTATTCTCAATTTACACATAATTTAAACCAACAGTTCTGAAGTAATGTAGCTGGAAATCATTAAGCTTAAATCCAAGTACTAGTCCCTTTGATTTCTTAGCTTGTGCTCTTGGCAATTGTTTTGATTGTTAATGCTACACGACAAATCACCACACACATAATGATGTGCAACAAAAACAATACTCACTTATTAATATTAACTTTATGATTTGGGAGTTGACTGTGCAAAAGTAGCTGAGTCTCTTATATTACTACACTCAGTGTCTGAGGCTGGAGTTATTGAAAGATGTCTCACTCACAGGCCCAGCTATTGGGCAGAGAACCCTTACACACGGTTTCTTCATGTAGCTCAGGCTTCCTCAGAGCAGAACAGCAAGGTTTCAAGGGGGGAGTGTCCTGAAAGACAGAGCTCAGAGGAACCTTTATTGTCTTTTCTTAACTAGTCTTCAAAAACACAGCAACACTTCTGCAGCATTGTAAATAGTTGAAGTGACTCACTGAGGCCAGCATATTGTCAAATGGAGGGAAAATATGCTCTGTCTCTTAATGGAATCAGTGTCAAAGATTTTGTGAACACATTTCTTCTTCTTCTTCTTCTTTCCCATTCCGCCCTTTCACCCATTTTTATGCATTTGGGTCCTCACAGCTTAGCTCCCACTTATGCATGAGAACATATGATGTTTGGTTTTTCATTCCTGAGTTACTTCACTTAGAATAATGGTCTCCAATTCCACCTAGGTTGCTGCAAATGCCATTATTTCATTTTCTTGTGTCTGAGTAGTATTCCATAGTATGTATATGTTTTATTTATCCCCTCATTTTCTTTATCCACTTATTGATTAATGGACATTTGGGATGGTTCCGTATTTTTGCAATTGAGAATTGTCCTGCTATAAATAGGTGCTAGTATCTTTTTTATGTTATGACTTCTGTTCCTCTGGGTAGATACACAACAGTGGGATTTTTGGATCAAATAGTAGATCTACTTTTCGTTCTTTAAGGAATCTCCACACTATTTTCCATATGGGTATACTAGTTTACATTCCCAACAGCAATGTAAAAGTGTTTCCTTTTCACCACATCCACACCAACATCTTTTTTTATTTTTTAATTATGACCATTCTTTCAGAAGTAAGTTGGTATCACATTGTGGTTTTGATTTGCATTTCTCTAATAATTAGTGATGTTGCACATGTTTTCATATATTTGTTGGCCATTTGTATGTTTTATTTTTAAGAATTGTCTATTTATGCCCTTAGCCCACTTTTTGATGGGATTTTTCATTTTTTTTTTTTTTTTTTTTCTTGCTGATTCGTTTGAGTTCCTTGTAGATTCTGGATATTAGTCCTTTGTTCTATGTATAGCTTGCAAACATTTTCTCCCACTATCTAAGTTGTCTGTTTACTCTGCTGATTATTTCTTTTGCTGTGCCAAAGCTTTTTAGCTTAATTGAGTCCCATCTATTTATCTTCGTTTACCCTTGCATTTGCTTTTGGGTTCTTGGTCATCAAGTCTTTGCTTGAGCCAGTGTCTAGAAGGGTTCTTCCAATGATGTTTTCTAGATTTTTTTTATGGTTTCAGGTCTTAGATTTAAGTCCTTGATCCATCTTCAGTTGATTTTTTATAAGGTGAGGGAAGAGGTCCCAGTTTCATTCTTCTACATGTGGCTTACCAATTATCCCAGCACCATTTGTTGAATCGGGTACTCTTTCCCCACTTTATGTTTTTGTTTGCTTTGTCAAAGATCAGTTGAATGTAAGTATTTAGCTTTATTTCCAGTCTCTATTCTGTTTCATTGGTCTATATGCCTGTTTTTATACCAGTACATGCTGACTTGGTGACTATGGCCTTACAGTGTAGTTTGAAATCAGGTAATGTAATGCCTCCAGATTTGTTCTTTTCCTTAGGCTTGGTTTGGCTATGAGGGCTCTTTTTTAGCTCCATACAGATTTTAGGAATGTCGTTTCTAATTCCATGAAGAATGATGGTGGTATTTTGATGGGCATTGCATTGAATTTGTAGACTGCTTTTGACAATATGGACATTTTCATGATATTGATTTTACCCATACATGAACATGGTGTGTTAGTCTGTTTTCACACTGCTGATAAGAACATACCTGAGATGAGGTAATTTACAAAAGAAAGAGGTTGATTTGGATTTACAGTTCCGCGTAGCTCGGGAAGCCTCACAATCATGGCAGAAGGCAAGGAATAGCAAGGCACATCTTACACGGATGGCAGCAGGCAAAAAGAGAGAGCTTGTGTAAGGGAACTCCTCTTTTTAAAGCCATCAGATCTCATAAGACTTATTCACTTCACAAGAACAGCACAGGGAATACTTGCCAACATGTGTCAATTACCTCCTACTGGGTCCCTGCCACACCTCACAACATGTGGGAATTCAAGATGAGATTCAGACTTGTCTCCTCAGACAACAAAACATGTCACATGGGGTATGTTTCCATTTGTTTGTGTCATCTAGTATTTCTTTCAGCAATGATTTTATAGTTTTCCTTGTAGAGGTCTTTCACCTCCTTGGTCAAGTATATTCCTAAGGATTTTATTTTATTTTTGCAGCTATTGTAAAAGGGGTTGAGTTTTTAATTTGATTCTCAGTTTGGTTGCTGTTGGTGTATAGCTGGGCTTCTGATTTATACATTAATTTTGTATCCTGAAATTTTGCTAAAGTAATTTACCAGTTCTAGGAGCTTTTTGGGTGAGTCTTTAGGGTTTTCTAGGTATACAATGATATAATCAGCAAACAGTGACTGTTTGCTTCCTCTTTACTGTTTTGGATGCCCTTTATTTCTTCCTTTTGTGTGATTTTCTGGCCATGACCTCCAGTACTATGTTGAATAGAAGGAAGTGGTGATAGTGGGCATCTATGTCATGATCCAGTTCTCAGGGGGAATCCTTTCAAATTTTCCCCATTCAGTATACAGTTGGCTGTAGGTTTGTCATCAATGGCTTTTTATTAACCTTAAGATATGTCCCTTCTATGCCAATTTTGCTGAGGGTTTTAATCGTAAAGAGATGCTAGATTTTGTCAAATGCTTTTTTTTTGTATCTATTGAGATAATCATGTGATATTTGTTTTCAATTCCATTTATGTAGTATATTACATTCATTGACTTGTAGATGTTAAACCATCCTTGGATCCCTGGTATGAAACCTACTTGATCATGGTGATATGACCTTGTTGATATGCTCTCAGGATCAGTTAGCTAGTATTTTGCTGAGGATTTTATATCTATGTTTTACGAATATTAGTCTATAGTTTTCTTTTTTGTTATGTCCTTTCCTGGTATTGGTATTACGGTGAAATTGGATTTGTAGAATGATTTAGGGAGGAGTCTGTCTTTCTCTATCCTGTGGAATAGTGTCAATAGGATTGGTAACAACTCTTCCTTGAATATCTGATAGGAATTCAGCTGTGAATCCATCAGGTAGTGGGCATTTTTTGTTGTTGCTGGTGACCTTTTAATTACCATTTCAATCTCACTGCTTGTTTTTTGTCTGTTCAGAGTTTGTATTTCTTCCTGGCTTAATCTAGGAGGGTTGTATATTTCCAGAAATTTATCCATATCCTCTAGGTTTTCTAGTTTAGGTGCATAGAGGTGTTCATAGTAACCTTAAAAGATCTTTTGTATTTCTGTGGTATCAGTTGTAACATCTCCCATTTAATTTCTAATTGAGCATATTTTGGTCATCTCTCTTCTTTTCTTGGTTAATCTTGCTAATGGTATATCACTTTTATTCATCTTTTCAAGGAATCAGCTTTTTGTTTCATTTGTATTTTGCTTTGTTTTTTGGTTTCAGTGTCATTTAGCTCTGTTCTGATCTTGGTTATTTTTTTTCCTCTGCTTTGTTTGGGTTTAATTTGTTCTTGTTTCTCTAGTTCCTTGAGGTACGTCCTTAGATTGTCTTTCTGTGCTATTTTGGACTTTTTGATGTAGGCACTTAATGCTGTGAACTTTCCTCTTAGTACTGCCTTTGCTGTATCCCACATGTTTTGATAGGTTGTGTAACTATTATTGTTTGAGTCAAATAATTTATTTTCATCTTGATTTTATTGTTGACCCAATGATCATTCAGGAGAAGTTTATTTAATTTCCATGTAATTACATGATTTTGAGGGTTCTTTTGGAGTTGATTTCCAACTTTATTCCACTGTGGTCTGTGAGAGTACTTGCTATAATTTTGAATTTCTTAAATTGGTTGAGACTTGTTTTGTGGCCTATCATATAGTCTATCTTGGAGAATGTTCCATGTGCTCATTAATAGAATGTATATTCTGCAGTTGTTGGGTAGAATGTTCTGTAAATATCTGCTAAGTGCATTTGCTGTAGAGTATAGGTTAAGTCCATTTGTTGACTTTCTGTATTGATGACCTGCCTAGTGCTGTCAGTGGAGTATTGAAGTCCCCAACTATTATTGTGCTGCTGTCTGTTTCATTTCTTAGGTTTAGTAGTAACTGTTTTATAAATTTGGGAGCACCACTGTTAGGTGTATATAGATAGAGAGAGAGAGAGAGAGAGAGAGAGAGAGAGAGCGAGAGAGAGAGATTGTGATATTTTCCTGTTGGACTAGTCCTTTTATCATTATACAATAGCCTTCTTTGTCCTTTTTAACTGCTGTTGCTTTAAAGTTTATTTTGTCTGATATAACCAACTGCTGCTTGCTGTTGGTGTCCATTTGCATGAAATATCTTTTCTATCCTTTTACCTTAAGGTTGTGTGAGTTCTTATGTTTCAGGTGAGTCTCTTGAAGACAGCAGATACTTCGTTGGTGAACTCTTACCCATTTTGCTATCCTGTATCTTTTAAGTGGAGCATTTAGGCCATTTACATTCAATGTTAGTATTGAGATGTGAGGTACTATTCTATTTATTGTGCTATTTATTGCCCAAATACCTTGGTTTTCGTTCATTGTATTGCTGTTTCATAGGTCCTGTGAGATTTACGCTTTAAGGAAATTCTATTTTCATGTATTTCCAGGCTTTGTTTCAAGATTTAGAGCTGTTTTTATCAGTTCTTGTAGTGCTGGCTTAGTAGTGGTGAATTCTCTCAGCATTTTCTTGTCTGAAAAAGACTGTATCTTTCCTTCATTTATGAATCTTAATTTCACTGGATACAAAATTCTTGGGTGATAATTACTTTGTTTATGGAGGCTAAAGATATGACCCCAACCCCTTCTAGCTTGGAGGGTTTCTGCTGAGAAATCTGCTGTTAATCTGATAGGTTTTTCTTTATGGGTTACCTGATGCTTTTGTCTCATAGCCCTTCAGATTCTCTCCTTCATCTTGACTTTAGATAACCTGATGACTTGTGCCTAGGCTTTGATATTTTTGTGATGAATTTCTCAGGTGTTCTTTGAGCTTCTTGAATTTGGATGTCTAGATCTCTAGCAAGGCTGGGGAAGTTTTCCTCAATTATTCCCTCAAATGTGTTTTAAGTTGTGGCAACGCATGTAACATGTAACATAAAGTTGACCATCTTAATCATTTTTAAGTGTACAATTCAGTGGCATTAAGTAAATTGACACTGTTATGCAACTGTCACCACCACCCATCTTCAGAACATTTTTCATCTTTTAAAACTGAAATGTGGTGCTCATTAAAAAGTAATTCCCTATTATCCCACCCCTGGGACTACCATTCTCTTTCTGTCTCTATGAATTTGATTGCTCTATGTACCTCGTATAAGTGGAATTGTACAATATTTATCCTTTAATGACTGACTTATTGCACTTAGTATATCCTAAAGGTGCATACATGCTGTAACATGTGTCAAAATTTCCTTTCTTTTTAACATTGTATAATATGCTATTGTCATTATGTAACACATTTTGTTTATTCATTCATCTGTTGATGGACCCTTGAGTTGTTTCCACGTTTTGACTACTGTGAATAATACTTTATGAACATGGGTATACAAATATTTCTTTAAGGATTGAAAATGATGAATCATATGGTAATTCTATTTTTGATTTTTTTTTTTTTTTTTTTTTTGACACAGAGTCTCGCTCTGTTGCCCAGGCTGGAGTGCAGTGGTGCAATCTCAGCTCACTGCAGCCTCTGTCTTCCAGGTTCAAGCAATTCTTCTGCCTCAGCCACCTGAGTAGCTAGGACTACAGGTATGCACTGCCATGCCAGCTAATTTTTGTATTTTTAGTAGAGATGGGGTTTCACCATGTTGGCAAGAATGGTCTTGATCGCCTGACCTCGTAATCCATCTGTCTCAGCCTCCCAGAGTGTTGGCATTACAAGTGTGAGCCACTGTGCCCAGGCTATTTTTGTTTTTTAGAAATATTAATCTGCTTTCCATAGTTACTATACCGTTTTACTTTCCCACCAACAGTAATGAAGAATTCTAATTTGTTCATCTCCTCACCAACACTTATTTTCTGTAGTTTTTTAATAGTCGTAATCCTAATAGATAGGAGGTGGTATCTCATTTAGTTTTAATTTGTATTTCCCTAATGATCAGTGATGTTGAACATCTTTTCAAATGCTTTTGGCTATTTATATATTTTATTTCGAGAAATATATATTAACTTTTTTGTCCATTTTTAAATTGGTTGTTAGTTTTTTTGTTGTAGGAGTTCTTTATGTATTCTGGATATCAATTTTTTATCAGGTATGTGATTTGAAAGTATGTTCTTCCATTCTGTGGATTGCTTTTTCATTCTGTTGATTGTATCCCTTGATGCACAAAAGTTTTAAATGTTGATGTGGTTCTGTTTATTTATTTTTAAATTGTTGCCTGTGCTTTTAATGTCATACCCAATAAATCACTGCCAAATTCAATTGCAGGAAGGTTTTACCTATGTTTTCTTCTATGAGTTTTGTGGTTTTAGATCTTATGTTTAGGTCTTTCATCCATTTTGAGTTAATTTTTGTATATGATATAAGATAAAGGTGCAACTTCATTCTTTTACATGGATATACAGTTTTTCCAGCACCATTTTTTAAGGAGACTGTCATTTCCCCATTGAGTGGTCTTGGCACCCTATTGACAATCATTTTACTGTATATGTGAGGATTTATTTCTGGGCTGTCTATTCAGTTCCATTGGTTTATATGTCCGTCTTTATGCCAAAGTTCTATGGTTTTGATCAATGTACCTTTGAAATATGTTTTGAAGTAATAAAGTGTGGGGCCTCCAGAGTTGCTCCTTTTTATTATTGTTTTGGTTATTTGATGTCTCTTGAGATTCCATATGGATTCGAGAACTTTTTTTTGCAGTGTATATGGGATTGGTTTCTTAATTTCATTTTTGGATTGTTCATTGTTAACTGTATAAAAACACAATTTTTGTGTACTTATTTTTCAGCTTACAAGTTTATTAAATTCATTTATTAGTTCTGACGGAATTTTTTACTTTGGTTTGGTTTTGTGTGTATGTAGAATTTTTAAGGTCTTCTACATATAGGATCATGCTATCTGTGAATAGAAAAACTTTGGCTTCTTCCTTTACAATCTAGATGCCTTTTACTGCATGTTCTTGCCTAATTTTTCTGGCTAAGACTTTCAGTATTATGTTCAATAGAAGTGCCAAAACTGAACCTCCCATCTTCTTCTTGATCTTAGAGAAAAGCTTTCATTTTTTTCTCATTGACTACCATGTTAGCTGCTGAGAACATCTTTTAAATCACCATAGGAATTTTTAACATTTGTTTAATGTATTTTTTTCTAGAACAAAATTGTATTTTACTTATATTTGAGCCACAGGGAATCACTAACATAACTTTTGGTCAGTTATGCAAAAATGAAAAGATAAAGAAGACCGACAAAGCAACCAATGGCAATGACAAAAACATTAGCCAGCTTATCAGAAATGGTATGGTGAAATCAAGTACCATTATTATATTCAAGGCATGCTGGCTTATTTGTAATTATTTTTAATCCCCCAAAGATTAAAGCTACTACCTTCATAAAAATAGGCAATCAAGTTTTAGTTTCAGATTTGTTTAATTATGTTTAAGATTACTCTTTAAAACACATTTTAAGTATGGCAATGGTAATATTTCATGTAAGTGAGGAAATAATAGATTACTTAATAAGTCATGTTGAGAAAACTTTATGTTGTTTAGAAAAGAAAAATTAATTTCAAGCTTTAACTACCACGGTCCCCAATCTATTTTACAAGGACTAAAAAATTAAACAGGAACAATAAAGCCATCAGAATATAAAAATAATATAAGAAGACAGTTTTTATAATATTGGGTTACAGGAGACCTTCCAAAGAATGACATAATAACAAAGATTGTCACACATCACAAAATAAAAGTTAAAGCTTCTGAATAGCATATGACACAAAAGTGAAAGGCAAAACATAATGTAACATGTTGTTACAAATATGAACAAGAGGCCGGGCGCGGTGGCTCAAGCCTGTAATCCCAGCACTTTGGGAGGCCGAGGCGGGTGGATCACAAGGTCAGGAGATCGAGACTATCCCTGGCTAACATGGTGAAACCCCGTCTCTACTAAAAATACAAAAAAAAAAACTAGCCGGGCGCGGTAGCGGGCGCCTATAGTCCCAGCTACTTGGGAGGCTGAGGCGGGAGAATGGCGTGAACCCGGGGGGCGGAGCTTGCAGTGAGCCGAGATCGCGCCACTGCACTCCAGCCTGGGAGACACAGTGAGACTCCGTCTCAAAAAAAAAAAAAAAAAAAAAAAATGAACAAGAGTTATTATCAAGAATGGATAAAGAAACTCTACCGAAGACATTTTTTAAAAGATTTACACATAACCCAATATAAAAATTTACTAATTACATAAGCTGGCTATTCAGAAAAAAAGGACAACAAATGAGCAATGGACATTTAAAATCATTTGACCCAACTACCAATCACAGGAAAACAATGATGTTCATTTCTCTGCTAGAGTGGAAGATATTGACACACTTGGTGATCTCTAGAGTCTGGCATTTACTGGTTATTTGCCTATGTACTCTTCAATCCAGTTTTTGCTAATTTTCTTCTGTGTTCTTCACGGTAGTAGGGCTGGCGCTTACAGAGCACATTATCCAGCTAATGTCCATTGCCTTCCAGCCACTTTTGACAAAGTAATGAACCAGTGGAAGACTGCAGGTTGAATCAAAAGAGTAAGTCAAGTTATTTTTTACCCCCTTCATTCTAGTGTAGTGGCTGTGACTGGCAACACTGCTTCCTTGGCTTTGTTTCTAGCTGATAAATTCAGCTTCCTGGCTCTGATAACACCTCATCTTCCCACTGTCCCTCCACCAGTGTCATACCCAGTGCAAAACATTGGAGTGGTGGGTGTGGGCTATAAGGGAGTACCTTGTAGGAAGATAATTTTAAAATCATATTGAAACCTACTAACATTCTGTTTTTATTATACCTATGTGCTAGCAATTCTAAATAATGTCAGTGACAAAATTCTCCTCTCACCAAGGCTACCACTCCACATGTACCCACCTTAATTCCTAGCTTGACATACCATAAATTCATACCACATGGGAGTAGCCTTCTAACAATAAGCCTTCTAATTAGTAAATCCCAGAATCACTTCACCACACTTGGTTTGGTTTCTCAACTCTTCAATTACCTGTGTCACAAACTTCCTGTTTTAAATGTAGAGGGGCCAAGGCGGGAGGATACCTTGAGCCCAGGAGTTTAAGGTCAGCCTGGGCAACAGAGTGGGATCCCATTTCTACAAAAAATTAAAGAATTTATCCAGGTGTGGTGGTGCAGGCCTGTAGTCCCAGATGCTAGGGAGGCTCAAGTGGGAGGATTGCTTGAGCTCAGAAGTTCCAAGCTGCAGTGAGTGGTGATCATGGCATTGCACAGTAGCCTGGGCAACAGAGTGAGACCCTATCTCAAATGAACAAATAAATAAATGTAGAGATACCTGTTTTCCTATTTGAACCCTGACTCATACAGTTAGCGTATGTGGAAGCTGGCACATTCATCTGTTGTGGGTGTTAATGAAATAGATATAAATTCTTAAGATGGCAATTTGATAATATCCAATTTTAAATGTGCATTTACCTATTATAGAAGTGAGAGTGAAAGGTAACAGAGCTTATGTTTTCTAGATTAAATTCTTTTGTATTAGTTTCTTGCACTACTTTTTAAGTAAAATTATGTGTTTCCAATTTGAAAAGGAAAAGAAAGTCCTATACTTTAAGCATATGTGGCATACTGTCAAGCTGAGAATGTAAGTGTGCATTTCTGATTGTCAAGGTGTGTCTACATAGCAGAAACTTAAAAAAAAATAAAAATACTAGTTAAAGACGAACATGACTGGAACAAAAATCCCAAAAAATAGAGGGAGGGAAATAATCAATGGTGAAGGATGGACCTGCTGCTAAGATGCAATTAATTTCCAAACAAAATACATAATGAACTGGAGTGTTTCAAGGTATGTTATGAAACCTGCTGTGAAGAAACGAAAGGTAAGTAATCCTGCCAGCTCAGAAGGATGTATTCTAGTTTCATCAAAAGTTTAAGAAGTAAGCAGGCTTTCAGGGATCACTTTTGCCAAGCTGCAGGAGGTCAATGAAGTGGGAGCCATGTGTGTTATTGTAGAAATGTGATGGATAATTCATAGCCAGATAAAGCATGCAGTGCTGAGTGGTGTAAAACACCAGTTCTCAGAGTTTGTGACACAGGCACCTGGGGAATGCCGTTATTGTCCAGGTGCTACACAGGCAGCATGTCTTGGCTGTAAACTTACTGAGTAATATGTCTGACACATTACTATGAGAAACAAGCTATCAATGTATCTGGAATCAAGCAGACCTGAGTTTGAATTTATAACCTCACTAGCAGTGAGACCCCAAATACATGACTCAAGCTCTCTTAATTTCTTTCTCATCTACAAGATCCAGATAAAAATCCTTACATTGTATACTTATTGTATGACATGGGTAAGCACTTATAATAGCCCAATGCTCTTCTATTATTCAAATACTCATAAATTGATGAATAATTCATCAAAATTCATTTATATTCAAAACTGGTTTGTTGTCATTATGAAATATTCTCAATCAGCTACTGTTGAAAGTAGGCCGACTATTATATTGAGTTCCACAAAAATGATTTTTTACAGCTTAGACAGATTGGAACCAACTAAATGTAAATATTATGAATATATGAAGTGGTGACACTAAAGTTTGCTAGGGAGATACCCATATTACAAAAAATAAAAGTAGTCATTTTAAATGACATCAGTGTAAGTGGAGAAAAATCTCAACAAAATAATACCAGTTAGGAGACAGTAAATGTCAGCAATCTGACTGACAGATATTATGTGGGATTCTTATCCAAGTTCTGTGATATGAAAAGCAATTAACAGTTTCATGTGATAGTTATTGTACATTTCATAAGAAACAACACACAAAGCACTTACTATGCACCAAGTGCTGTAGCATCTCACATAAATTAACTCATTTCATCCTTATATAAACATCATGAGATGAATGTTATTATTATTCCCATTGTACAGATGAGGAAAAGTAGAGGGTAGGTATTTGAAGTTAAGATATTTTAAGTTAAGAATAGAGGTATCATATTTTCTACTTGAATTGCTAGCTCAAGAGTAGACTAACATACAGTGCACAAAGCAAAACTGTGAGGTATGGTGATATCGTTTGGCTGTGTTCCTACCTAAATCTCATCTTGAATTATAATCTCCCTAATCCGCTTGTGTCTAGCGCGAGATCTGGTGGGAGGTGATTGGCTCAGAGGGAGCTTCCCCTATGCTGTTCTCCTGATAGCCAGTGAGTTCTCATAAGATCTGATGGTTTTATAATGGGCTCTTTACCCTTTGCTATCATTCTTCTTTCTCCCGCCATCATGTGAGGAGGTCCAAGCTTGCTTCCCCTTTGCATTCCACCATGATTGTAAGTTTCCCGAGGCCTCCCCAGCCCTGTGGAACTCTGAGTCAATTAAATCTTTTTCCTTTATAAATTACCCAGTCTCAGGTGTTCTTTTATGGCAGTGTGAGAACAAACTAATACGAACTAAATGAACACTTGGAGTCTATTTCAAGTGTTACATCTCTGTTGTTAACATTTCAGTTCAAAAAGATGTTACTATAGCAACTCTGTGATGGTGTTTCTGTGCCTGTGTAAGTTTTTTGAGGATTTCTTTGATCAGAATAAGGAAGTTACTATTAATTACTACTTTTCTGAGAGATAATGCATTTTTAATTGATGCTACTGCATTAAGTTGATCACAGGGCTTTTCTCCTCTTCTATTATTATGATAAATTAGATTGGTTTTTAAACTGCTTTAACATTTGCTTTTTGAGCTAAATCCCACTTAGTCTATGCACTAGATCTTAGTTTATGTGCCATCATTTTTCTAAATATACATTGTTGTATTTGATTTGCTAATTCGTTGTCATGGGTGTTTATGTCTAAGTTTATAAACGATGTTAGTGATCTGTAGACTTATTTCTTTCTAAGGTCTTGTCTGGTTTTGGTAATGTTGTCCTTATAAAATTCCCTAAAAAACATTCCCCTGCCTCTGTATTTTCTGAAAGAGTTTGTATAGAATTAGTATTATTTCATCCTTAAATATTTGGTATAATTTACCAGTAAAATCATCCAAGCCTAGAGTTTTCTTTACGGGTTAGTGTATTTAATTTCTGTAGTAGATACATAATTATATAGGATATGAATTTCTTCTTTACAACTCCATATATCACTTCCATATAAATTACTAATATGTTGGCAAAATTTTTCATAACATTCTCTTATTATTGTTTTAATCTGTAGGGTGTTGTAGGAACAACTCCTCTTTAATTCCTAATATTAGTGATTTTTGTCCTCTGTTTTCTATTGATGGGTTCAGCTAGTTGTTTACAAATTTTGTTGACTATTTTCAAAGAACCAGAAACAAAAAGGTTGATTTTCTTCATTGTCTTTCTTCTAGTTGGTTAGTTTCATTTCTATTTTTTATGGAGTAGAACCTTGAGTTTTTGACTTTAAACTTCTCTGTTTAAATGAAACAAAATTAAAACAAAAATTTTACTTCTAAGCATTGTTTTATGTGTATCCCCAAAAGTTTTATATGTTTTTACTATTATTCAGCTTGAAAAATTTTCTATTTGCCTTTGTGATATTTTTCTTTTACCAATAGATTTATTATTTATTATAGATTTATTTTACCAATTATTATTTAATTTTCAAATATTTGGTGGTTTCCTAAACATCTCACTACTATTTATTCCTACTATAATACCATTGTGATCTCAGAAGATAATTTATGTTACTTTAATCATTATAAATTAATTGAGAATTATTCTACTTTCCAACTTCTTGGTGAACACACCATATGCACTTGCCTAACATGTGTATTCTAAAGATTTTGCATATTATATTTTATAAATATCAACGAGATTAAGCATTTGTGAATGGTATGCAGATACTCTACGTCTTTATTTATTCACTTTTTGGTAGATTGTTTAATTAATTGTTGAGAGAGAGAGGCATTAAAATATCTTCCTGTGGTTTAGAAGTGGTTATTTTTCTTTTTCATTTTGTCAAGTTTGCTTCATGTATTTTGAGGCAGTTAGAAATATAAACATTTATTATTGCTATTTCTTCCTGATTAATTGACCTCTTTTTTGTGGTTCTGAAATGCCCTCTCTTTATCTGAGTAATACTCTTTTATCTTGCAGCCTATTATGCTTCATATTAACATAGCCATTCCAATCTTCTTACGCTTACCATTTGTATGGTATATATTTTTTCTATTAATTTGCTTCCAGTTTCTGTGTATCCATACTTTCTTTATACTTCTTGTAGACAACACACAGGTGAATCTTGTTTTTTATCTATTTTGATAATCTTTGACTTTCAAATGGAGTTTTTAGTTTATTAAAATTTATCATAATTAGTGTTATGTTTGGATTTAACTCAAAAGAAGAACTTGTTTTCTGTTTGATCTCACTGATTTTTCTTCATTTTGTTCACCTCTCTTGTCTTCTTCTCTTTAATAAATTAGAAATTATTTTATTTTTGGCATTTTTTTTCTATTCCTTTTGACATTTTTTACTGGTTGTTATAAGGATTAAGACATACATCCTTAACTTTTTTCACAGCCTACTTAGAATTAATATTTTATCACTCCACATAAATGCAGAACCCTTTCAACCTAGGTCTATTCAACACTCATGTGCCATTCTTCATCTCATTGTTTGTATATGCACTATATCTCCATATATTATAAACCCTAAAACATAGCATTAACAAGTTTATTTTATACAACCATATTAATTTTAAAGAAAGTAGGAACAAATATATATTTTTTTCATTTAGCAACATGATTCACAGGTTAAACTATCATTTCATCGCTTGCATTGTTTCTTCATGCAAACCCAAGAAATATTGCCAATGTTACAGTGTTCTGAGACCATGTTTGAAACTTAGAAAATAGATCTTACTATACATAATTGTTCTTAAAAACACAGAAAATGAACCTAACCATATGTCTACATAATAATACAATTCTGATGCTGCTAAAATAGACATATAAAATCAGCAATTATTTTAAAATCAGAAAATTAATAGTTAAAGGATTTAGTTAGTTAATACATGTTTTGAAACTTTTATTCACCTATCACAAAGGAACTTTTCTGCTATCTTGCCATGAATTTATTTTGATCAAATATCAATCTGCTTTTTTGCCATACTTTTATGTTCATACACATTTTTGTTTCCATGCTGAATCAGTGTCATATTTTTGAAGATATTTTAAGAAGCAATTAAGCATAACACATGTAGTATTAATAATGCACATAACTCAATTGATTTGAAGACCATATGAGCAACTATGATTAATTTTAGGCTTTCTGAAGAAATGACACCTGTATCCTGACTGCTGCCTGACCAGTCGTTAATTTTTAAATCCTCTCTAATGCAGAGATCTCAAAATGTGCAAATGCATTTCTTAGCATACATAACATACTGCTAAATATTTTACTTGATTTTTAATCAAGAAAATAAGCACACCTATTGCTTGAAGAAGGAGCCATTCCTCTAGATAAATATATGAGACATTTTTATTTGTTTGATCCTTAACAGAGCATTTTGGTCTATTTGTTTTCATATGTTAAAATACACAATTATTAGAAATTAATGCCACAGACTATATTTTTTGAAAATAAAAAAATCCAGAATCAGAAGTTTGGCCAACTTTCCAGACTGAGAATAAATTAACTTGAACTTTATTTTATATTGTAGTTTGTACCCTCCCTACACTCCTATATATCATATGTTCTAATATAGAGTTTTTGATGTCTGTTGAAAGAACTGCATAGAAAAAAGTCTGAACCTCACCTTCCTCTGTGCCAAGGCTTGTTTGTCTCATAAAATGAATAGAAAAATTGGGAGAAAGGTCAACTTGTGTTATCCTTTTAAAATAATAGAAACCATGTAGAAATAGTATATTTCCTAATAAGCGCTCTTATTTCCAAATAAGCAATTCTGATGAGGCACATATAGGGAGCAAATTTTAAAGGAGGATTTTAATTAGATATGTATATTGCAAATTTTAAAATAATTTGTAGGCATCGGATCTGCCCCCAAGGACCTCATCCCACCTGCCCTTTAGTTTGAAATCTTTTTCTTCTCCAGCTCCTTGCATTTCTGCACCATTATGATGTTTTTCACCTGTATGTCTTCTTCATGTGCCCCTGTTTCATGACTTGACTTTCTTTTTCATCTTTGCTTAACTAAACTCTTTTTCATCCTTTAAAACTCATGGCATTGCCTATTCTAGGAAGTTTCCTCTGATTTGAGGATATTTTATTCTAATCCAAATTTTAGTTAAGAGTTTTTGGGGTTCTTTTTCTCCTTAACTTTTTTTTTTTCTTTCCTCCTTTGGAATATAGAGTTGGAGTGTTCTGGTTCTGCGTTAGTCAGCTTGGCTACCAGAACAAATCCCACAATCCCCGCTTCCGGAATTGTGATGTGTAACCCCATCTGTGGCTTCAACGTTAGAAATTTATTTTCTTACAATTCTGGAAGCTGGGATGTCGATGATCAAGGTGACAGCAGATTTGGTTTCTGCTGGGGGACCTCTTCCTGGCTTCTTGCAGGCAGCTGCCTTCTGCTTTCTAATGTGGCAAAGAGAGAAAGAGGGTGGTGGGGAGAGAGAGAGAGAGAGAGAGAGAGCTCTTTGGTGTGTCTTATATAAGAACATTGATCCTATTGGATTGGGGCCCCACCTTTATAATTTCATTTATCCTTAAAGTTTCTATCTCCAGACACAGCTGCCCTGGGTTTTAAGACTTCAACATATGAATTTGGGGAAGACACAAACATTCAGTCTGTAACAGATTCTTTGAGTAGTTCATTTAAAATCTGAGAAACAAAGATGCACAAGAGGGCAGCTGCCTGCAAGAAGACTGGAAGGGGTACCCCAGTAGAAACTGAATCTGCTGTCCTCTTGATCTTGGACATCCCAGCTTCCAGAATTGTAAGGATATAAATTTCTAATGTTAAAGCCACAGATTTGGTGTGTCTTATGTAAGGACATTGATCCTATTTTTCTGTGTAAAAACAACTGTTCTGTAGCCTCATGGATCATGCCTTCAGGGTCATGAGCAGTAATATAACCTCGCTCTTGAACTGAAGTGGCATCATTACAAAATGTGTTGAATAGTAGAAGGGATTGCCACCCAAAATGGAGTTAGGTTCCCATCCTTTTTCATTCCCCGCAGGTCTCACCCACTAATCCTCTGCGATTCCAAGGTTCCCTGGGTATTATTTCTCATTTGTTGGTTTTTCATTTACTCTTGATTTTCTGGCATCCTGGGTATTTTCATTTTCCCTTCAGATCCACTCTTTATTCTAACCCAGTCTTGACACAGCAAATGATTGGATTAATAAGTATAGTTCTTTATTAGCTACATTTTCAGTCCTAAGTTTGTTGTGTGTTATTGTTACAGATGTGGTCCATAATATCTAGAATCATTCTGGAGTCTGTCATCTGGACCATCCCGGATTTTCTTCTGAAATGCAAAACAGGAAGGAACAAGTGTTTCCTTTGTGCAGTAAAAATAAATAGTTAGGACAGTAAATCAAAACTCCAATCAGTATGTCCTGCATTTATGGTGGCTATCTAACATAGAGTTTTCTGAAGACCATTTTGGATTAAGTAAAATGTTGATAGAGCTTGTTGAAGAATGAGGAGTGAATTTTATCTTATAGAAATAGAACATTGGATTTGCCATCATGGTAAGGCACACTAGAGGAAACAAAAGGGGTCAACTGAATATTACAGAGAGAGGGAGAGAGAAAAAGCCAAATTATCCGAGCATGAACAGAGAGAGTAATGGTAGGATTAAAATTCTGATATGAGACATATTGTCTCATGGATCTTTTGAATTTGAAAGGTGTGATTTTGTTCATTCTTTCTGCTTCTCATTTGCATGTAGGCCTGATGGCTGAATTTAGATAATTTGCTGATATAAATTCTCTCGCTTGATGACTCTTGTTGAATATGCCTTCTTTCAAAGAGGCACCAAATGGAGAGAAAATATATATAACAATTAGGATGTCTCAAAAAAATTACAGTAGTCCTTTGAAATGAAGACATAGATGGGAAAATATAGTTCTCGATTTTCCTAAAAATACATTCCTTTGTTGAGGATGGGGAAGCCTGTGATACCTACATATAACTGATTAGATGGATAGTGCTATTACATTTAACTGGAAAATCCAACTGCAAACTACCTGCAAATGTTCTCTAGAAAATAATGAAGGTGATTGGTGTAACAGAGCTTAATCTGAAGGAGGATATATAAATATAAATATAATGCTATATTTAGCATTATAGAAAATTCATTGTGCTTGGTCTGAGGAAGACAAAGAGGATGATAAAATGTAGTTTTTACTTCGTGCTGGTATAGTGGTCATAAGGGTGCGAAGATCATTGGTAGACCAGTGCTTGGGACCTCAAACTGGAATGCACCACCACCTTGAACACACAGAGTCTATGGTATAGAAAGACTTTCTCTCAATAATGTTGTAGATAATTCATGACAGAATCTGGAGAATTGTGCATGCAGACTGAATAAAGCATTAGTTAATCCATAGTCCCAGAGATCTGTTCTTATGGTATATAGAAACTTATGAATGATTAGAAAATAGTTTAGAGTTGAACTACCTAGATGTTTTTATTATTCTTTCTGTCTTCCTGCCCCTATTTCACTTGCTTTTTATTGTTGTTTAAGAAATGCTGTAATATTCCATATGGTGCATCAACCTTCAGGACCTGGAGAACATTTCCTCTAGCTAATTTAACACCTGTATATTCTCCCAGACATAGCTGGGTCTGGTAGCCTCATGGACCATGCCTGCCTTTCGTGAAGGAGGCAGAACTCACAGTTCTTACTGAGGAATCTCTTCATCAAAGTATCTCCCCATAATATTGTAGCTTGTTTCTAAACAGAAAAAAATATTTATCCCAAATATTCAGTATTCCTTTTGTTCTGTATAAAATAAAAGAATTTCTGATTTTAATATTCTTAAAAGCTAAATTAGCAATGTAACAGCTTAGCTGCATAAAGTGTAATATGTAACAAATTGCTGTGTTAAAATAGAGATCTAATGATACCTTCATTAACTCGATCGCTGAAATGGCAAACCCTTTTCCAACATAACAGTTTCTATAGATACCACATGCTTATGATCAAAATTGCTTTTCTGAATGTGTTTTACTCTCCCATTTGATTGTATTTTATATCTTCTTTCTGGCTGTAAGTTACAATTAAACATAAGGAAAAATAGTGCAAGGCAAAATATACTCTGCATCTGTTTTACTGCTCAAATAAATACACAATCTGCACAAAACAGATTTTCCTAGTGAGCAAATTTCAAATGACTCCCTAGATAGGTTCTAGATTTTTTTTAATGCCACCAGGGATGCACCAAATGTTGCTGGAGGAAATTTCCATGTATTCTAACTACCTACCAAATAGCTAAATACTCTGTCAAAAATGTTTAATTTAAGCTCTTATAATAATTGTTACCATAAAAGATGGATCCCAATTGATAAGTAGATTTTTATCCCCAAGCATAAATATATTTCCCTATTAAGTATTGTTTTGCAAACATACAAATAATTGTTTTGGGAAAAGAGCCTTTGAAACAAAAGGAAACAAAAAAAATCAATGACAATGCTTGATTTGTAGAAACTGTCATTTTTTTTTCTCTGTAACTTTCAAAGAGTTTTATTAGTGTTTTGTATTTTTTTGTATTTTCCCCATATATTATAATAATAAAATTAAATCAGACCACTAATAACGAACCAAACAAAATGTTACTCTATTTGCTATGAGAACAGTTTTATGTTTGAAATTTTATACAGATAATTTCTAACTAAATTATGGATAAAATTATGGCAAGGAACCAGTAGACCAAGGAACCATACTGAAGCCTGAGGCAAAAGGAAAATCTAGTAATGCTGGATTTATCTTTACTACAATTTTTGACATTTTGTCCACCACAGATTTTTTGGATTATTTTTGATTTTTTAAAATGTTGCATTAAGATAAGATTTCTCTTGGTTACTGAGGTTTGGCATGCTCTTAAATTTTGCATGTAAGATAAGTGTTTCACTCATCTCATTACCTTCACTGTTGTCATAGTTTTGCAAAGAGTGATATGTTATAATTATTAAAATTGTTGAACAATAGTCTGCATATGTTAAATTCTATTTTAATTATTAAAAACTGAAAGAACTATTATGAATTTCACAAGTCTGATTCATTTCAGCTTGGACATCATGATAGTATCAGCCATTGTAGCCCCAAAGATCTCCAAATAATTTGGCTTGCACCCTCAGCAGAGGTTGTGTCATGATAGTGATATTTTATATAGGTTAGTGAAGTACTTTATAATTTATGGAATGTAAGACTATCACTTTAGTTAATATACTCAGTAGTTCAGATATTTCCACATTGATGTACTTTTTTGTTTCCACATTAACATGTTGTTTTAAATACTCTGACTCAAGCTACATTTATCCCTTGTGATGTCGAAAGTTCTTACAAAAACCTTTTCCATGTGCAAATTATATTTAGAAAAGCTGTACAGGACATCCTCTCTTGAAACTTCACAGTTCACATTAGTATGTTAAATACTCTAAATGTTCTGTAATAAATGCAATTGTTTAATTTTGATTAATTTAGTTTTTCCCAAATTATTGACCCTAAAATCTTTTAGTGCATTTTTGGTACATAAAACTTGTTAGCCTTTATAAGTACATAGGTGTATTAGTTCATTCTTGCATGGCTATAAGGACATACCTGAGACTAGGTAATTTGTAAAGAAAAGAAGTTTAATTGACTCATGGTTCTGCAAGTAGTGCAGGAAGCATAACGCCAGCATCACTCAGCTTCTGGGGAGGCCTCAGGAAGCTTTTACTCAAGGTGATAGATGAAGAGGGAAACAGGCATGTCACATGGTGAAACTGGAGCAAGAAAGAAAGAGTGGAGAGGAAGTGCCACATGCTTTTAAATGACCAAATCTTACAAGAACTCATTGTCATAAACACGGCACCAAGCCATGAGGGATCCACTGTCATGATCCAAACACCTCCCACCAGGGCCCACCTCCAGCACTGGAGATTACAATTCAACCTGAGATTTGGGTGTGGACAAACACACAAACTATATCAATATAATTTCTCAGAACACAATTTAGGAAATAAAATTTTGAAAGAAATTAATAGACATTTGTTATACTGCTATACAAGAGCATTTATAGTAGTTTTTCAGCCTCAATTTTATTGGATTGCAAATGGATATGTGTTTGGAAATATTTCACATGTATATGACCTCATTTTACAGCTTTGGAAACTAAAGAATATAAGGGAAAGAGGTCAAAGATGAAATTACTTTTCTAACCCTAAGCCATATATTAATTCAACAGAAAATGATCCTTTGAAAAGCATAAGAACTATATTCTATTTCAAATATGAATCCTTGAGATATTTATACTGTCCTATAAACCCATTAGTTCTCCTTTTTAAAATATTTTCCAACGTCTTCGAATATCTAGACTTTCTAATATCTATCCTGTATTTTGTCAGGTGCTTTGGTAAATATTCCATGCTTTCCTAACCAGTTTCAAAGTTTTCTTGTCTTAGTACACAAGCCTACTCCTCAAAGAAGTGTTTTAGGGAAGATCCAAGCTGTTACTTAGATATTTCTCATCATAAAATTCCTCTACTATCCTGTGAGGCCTTTGAAGCTAAAAGTTGTGCTTTATTATTTAAATAAATTACAATGGGTGTCATATTGCTAAATAAACAAAGGTGCATCATTAAAATTTCTGCCCTAATTAAAGTAGCCAAATTATGGGTAATTGTTAAAGTTTTGATAAATCTCCTTCATCAGGAAGAAATTTTATATTATTTTCTTTTCAACAAATGCCAATTGAGACATTACCAAGTGGTAGAGGGTAATACTGAATACCATCTGGCATAGTTGAAAGTCTGGACTATGTAGCAGTTATACCAGGGATCAAATGTTCTTCCTTTATATGTTGCAGGCAATTAAGATGTCACCTTGAATGTATATTACAATAAAATGGAGATTTTGCTGGACTTCTAAAGGGATTAAGTGGCATAATATATTCAAAAGAACCTAGTAGCTCCTGTCAGTTCTCAAGAATTTCTTAATGAAGGGTGGCAGAATATACCACCCTAAAGCATGCCACTTTGACAAAGGATTCATTTGAGATAAAGACACTTGAAAAACAGCAAATCCAAGAAGAGCATTTTAATCTCCCTTTTCTTCCTGAAAACAGGAGATAAAACCTCCCATGTGGAAGATGCCCTCCCAGTACCAGGAGAAAAAAGAATTCTTCCAAGGCGTGTCATAGCTGAGAAAATTCTGCACAAACTGACCTTGTTAAAATAATGCTTAACTTTTTTTGTCTCCTCACACAGTTTTGTTACTTTAACCCCATATGAAATTTAGGTTTTGTCAATTCTTTGTGTCTTTATTTTCTTATGAGGGCTCCTGTGTCCTGTAAAATGTATGCCTTTCTCCTGTTGACCTATCTTATGTCAATTTAATTTTTAAGCCTAGCTGAAAATGCTGATAGAGGTAAAGTTTTGCCTCGCTTACACTAAGTACTTACTGGGAACACTGTATTATCTTCAGCATTGCCTTTCCTCAAAATAGGCACTTAACATAACGTTAACATTTCATACACAGGACTCCACAGAGGGAAAGCAGAAAGTATTTTATTTTCACCCATGTCTTTGCCTGTGGATAAGATCTCACTCTGGTTCCATCACTTTTTAAGTCACTTCTATATAATAATAGACTGTTGATCACCTTTATTTTCCCAAGTGGTTCAATAGGTGATATGGTTTGGATGTTTGTCCCCTCAAAATCTCATGTTGAGATGTTATTCCCAGGGTTGGAAGTAGGAACCGGTGGGAGGTGATTGGATCACGGGAGTGGAACCCTCATGAATGGCTTAGCATCATGCACTTGGTGATGAGGGAGTTCTCAGTTCACATGAAATCTGTTTTGTTAAGAGTCTGGGACCTCCTACTTTTTCTTGCTCCCTCTTTCACCTCACCATGTGATACTGCAGCTTCCCCCTTTGACTTTCACCATGATTATAATCTTCCTTAGTCCCTCACTAAAAGCCAAGCAAATGTTGATGTCATGCTTGTACAGCATGCAGAACCATAAGCTATTTAAACTTCTTGTCTTTAGAAATTACCGAGCTTCAGGTATTTCTTTATAGCAGTGCAAGGAAAGACTAGCACATAAAATTGATACTGAGGAGTAGAGTGCTGCAGTAAAGATACCTGAAGATGTAGAAGTAGCTTTGGAACTGGGTAGTGGGCAGAGGTTCGAAGAATTTGGAGGGCTCAGAAGAAGAGAAGAAGATGAGAGAAAGTTTGGAACTTTGTAGAGATTGGTTAAATGGTTGTAACCAAGATTGCTGATAGAGATATGGACAGGGAAGGCCAGGCTAATGAGGTTTCAGATGGAAATAAGGAACTTACTGGGAACCAGAGTAAAGGTCACATCTGTTATGCACTAGCAAAAAGCTTGGCTGCATTAAGTCCAGGTAATAGGGATCTGCAGATATTTGAACTTAAGAGTGATGATTTAGGGTGTTTGGTGGAAGAAATTTCTAAGAAGCAAAGCATTCAAGAGTTAGTATGACTGCCTATGATCAGATGAGAGCTAAGAAATGACTTAAAGTTGGAACTTTTATTTAAAAGGGAAATGGAGAATGAAAGTTTGGAAAATTTGCAGCCTGGTCATGTAAAAGAGAAAGAATCCAAGCGGGCTGCAGAGCAACCACTTGCTAGAGAGGTTAGAATGACTAAAAGGGAGCCATATGCTAATATCCAAGACAACAGGAAAAAGGCTTTGAAGGCATTTCAGAGATCTTGAAGATAACCTCTCCATCACAGGCAGAGAGGGATAGAAGGAAATAATGGTTTCAGAGATCAGGCCCAGAGCCCCACTCAGAGCACTGTTCCAGAGAGTTCAAGTCATAAACCTTGGTGGCGTCTACCTGGTTTTAAGTCTGCAGGTGCCCAGAATGCAAGTATGAGGGAAGCTTTTTGGCTTTTACCTAGATTTCAGAGTATGTATGAGAAAGCCTAGATGCCCAGGCACAAGCTTGCTGCAGGGGCAGAGCCCTCACAGAGAACCTCTACTAGGGCAGTGCAGAGGGGATATGTGGGGTTGGACCCCCAAACAGAGTCCCCACTAGGGCATTGCCTAGTGGAGTTGAGGGAAGGAGGCTGCTGCCCTCCAGACCCCAGGATGGTAGAACCACTGACAGCTTGCATCCTGATCTGGGAAAAGCCACAGACACTCAATTCCATCCCATGGAAGCAGCCATGTCGGCTGCGCCCTGCAAAGCCATAGGGGCACAGCTGTCTAAGGCCTTGGGAGCCCACCCCGTCCAACAGTGTGCCCTGGACGCAGGACATGGAGTCAAAGGGGATCATCTTAAAGCTTTAGGATTTAATGACTGCCCCGCCGTGTTTCAGACTGCATGGGGCATGTAGCCCCTTTCTTTTGGCTGATTTATCTTTTTGAAAATGAGAATGTATACCAAATGCCTGTAACACCATTGTATCCTGGGAGTAAATAATTAGTTTTTGATCTCACAGGTGGAAGGAATTCATCTTCAGGTGAGACTTTCAACTTGGGACTAGGAGCTTGGGACTTTTGAATTAACGATGGAATGCATTAAGGCTTTTCAGGACTATTGTGAAGGCGTGATTGTATTTTGAAATGTGAGAAAGATATGAGATGGGGGGAGCAGAACGATATGATTTAGATGTTGAAATGTAATTCCCAATGTTGGAGGTGGACCTGGTATGAGATTATTGTATCATGTGGATGGACTCCTCATGGATGATTTCGCACCATCCCCTTGATGATGAGTGAGTTCTTGGTCAGTTAGTTCACACAAGATCTGGTTGTTTGAAAGACTCTTGCACCACCCCGTTCTCTGTCTTGCTCCATCTCTCAGCATGTAATACCACCAGTTTCCTCCTTTATCTTCCACCATGATTGTAAGCATCCCGAGACCCTTACCAGAGGCTGACCAGATGTTGGTGCCATACTTCCTGTACAGCCTGCAGAACTGTGACCCAATTACATCTTTTTTCTTCATAAATTACCCAGCCTTAGGTCTTTCTTTTTAGTAACACAGTAACGGATTGCCATGGTAGGTAAAATATTCAATTTAAATTAATCACAAAATCTTCAAACTATAAAGTTAAGATTATTTTCCCTTTTTCCTCTTGGTAATGTTTTAGGTCAGAAATGAACTTTTTCCTCCACCTCTCCACCACCTTTCAAACTGTGGCTTTGACTTCTTCAGTGTTTTAGGATGTGTTGGAAAAACGAGGCAAGGTAAGTTACAGGAAATGTATTGCTTGCTGGGTACTGGTGTCATTTCACTTTGGCCTCCTCTGAGTTTAGTAGATTTTCTAAGCTGGTTCTTTCTCTCATGGGAATAGTTTCTGCTTCTCCAGGGTTTTGCTGAGACTGTCCCTTCTGCATTAACATGTCATGAAGAGGATTAATTTCATCCTTCAGCCCCTGGACATTTCTCAGTCTACCTGCTTTGCTGGGTTGCAGTGACCCTTCAGTGATTATTCATTGACAGGATTTAAAATGTCACCAAGTCTGCTCTCTTCCATGGGGCCCATATTGGTCCATGAAAAATATCCACATATAATTTTCCCATATCTGAAGTCGGAGTTTAGCCAGTTCTCAGTTACATTAGTACCTTGGGGCTTCCATAACAATGTACCACAGATTGGATGGTTTAAACAACAGAAATTCATGCTTCACAATTCTAGAGGTTGTAACTCCCTGATCAATGTGTTGGCACTATATGCTTGTTCTGAGGCCTCTCTCTGGCTTGTAGATGACCATTTTCCCTGTGTCTTCACATGGTCTTTGCCCTTTGTGTTTCTGTGTCCCAATCTCTTTGTACAAGGATACCAATTGTATGGAATTAGGGCCTACTCTAATAATATCATTTAACCTTAATTCCTTCTTTAAGGACCCTATCTCTAAATACAGTCACATTCTAAGAAGCTGGGGGTTAGAACTTCAACATATAAGTTTTAAGATGATACAGTTCAGCCCATAACATCAATATAGGCCAAACTTTCTCTGTCTCTGTCCACTATTCTCTATGGTTAGCCACAGCCTATGCATCATACATTGAAATTTGTCAAGACACTCTAAAAACTAAGATTCTATCTCCTAAAAATACCGAGAGATAGATAGATAGATATTGCAGGTTTTCTGAGCAGTCCTCTGTAATTTCTCCTGCTTTACTTGAGGGGACAAAAGAAAAAAATTGCACATCTCAGCAATTTTACCTAAATATATTTTATTTTATGGCCTTCTTTTTCAATTGTCACCCTTTTTACGTGTTTGAGGTGGTTATTAGGCCAAGATTTGCAAAACATTTTTTCAAGTCTATCACAAATTTTCTAATAACTCATATTAAAATACACAAACAATTAATTCATTCACACACATTTAGAGACTTGGCTACGTTGGGGGAAAATAAATTAGATTATAGCAGATACATTTTCTCACTTTTTAGGTATTAAAAAATACAGATTTTCCAAATCTTTCTGTTTTTGCAAATGATTTGAACAGAAAGAAACAGAGACAGCGAGGCTGACAAAGCCTGTGTCCACAGAGTCCCTAAGATGCCTTGATAAAATTTGCTTTTCCACATCTCACTTTTATCATTGATTCTTAACATTCACAGGGTTTCAAAGCTTACTAAAATGTTAGGATTTTTCTCATCCCCTTTCCTAAACCTTCTAGGAGACAGAAAATCTCTTATTTAAGATTATTTTGTATTGCTGCTGTACATTCTCTTGATAAGCCAGAAAAAGGGAGCAAGTACAGGTCTGAGAGAAAGTAGAACCTACCATGTATGACACATGTGTGCACATGCACACCCCCCCCACACACACACAGATACACACACACACATCCCACATCAAAAAGAAATTTGCCACTTTAGAGATGATGCTCAATATTTTCTGAAAACTTGGAGAAGAGAAAATATTGAATAGGCAAAAATGATCAGTGATGTTTTGGCAATATTTCTATGTATGCTAGGTATAAAAACTGCCTCAATGGTAAGAATTTGATGTTTTTATTTAACACAGAGTGGCTGGAGGATCCTTAGCTAACAATATATATTTTTTAAATTAGATATATATTCAGAGGACTTTACATCATCATAAACTTGATATATGAAAAAATAGCATATTAGCTACTTTTTTTGTCTTTTGAGGTCTTTAAATTTAGGGAACTAGTATTTCCTTGCTCTCAAATACATTTGAAAACATAGCCTCTAGAATTAGTAAGCTAAATTATGCTTCCAAATGTGCTCCTATACACAAAACTACAAAGTGGAGCCTATGCTCCATTTCCCTTATGCACTATTTCTCTTCATTCAGATGGAAGATATACTGATCCACCTATCAATATATATTTGGCCTATGAAACTTGAACTTTTTGTAATTTGAGAACCATATTCACTAATAAATGTAACATTAATAAAATCTCTTTGTCCTTGTCTTTGTTTTTCCATTCACGTAGTTTTAAAAAATACTTTTTAAAAATTATTAATTTGATCCAAATTAATCCCATTATAGATCAATGCTTTGTAAGTATTATGTAACATAAATTACCTTTTCCCATAACCAACTATTTCATAAAGTTCAGATGTTTCTCTTCTACTCTTGTTACTCTGTCATATCCAATTTGAAAAGAATCAGCAGTTTTACAACATATGTTGTGTCAGAGTGCACATTAGAAAATGATTAACTCAGTTGAACCTATGGAGAAGGAAAAAAAGAATAAACAATTCTACTATGGTTATAATATATGAATTAATATATTTACCTCAAAAAAGTGTATAAAATCTGTATGATATTAAAAACTCAATTACTTCCTTTCCAAAATAAGGATCAAGACACAACAGAGTTGATAGATTTATACAGCAGTAATGTCAAGCATTTTCTGCCATTTTTAGATTGTGAGAATAGCATCACCCAGCATCTGGGTTGTTCAGTGGATGCCTCCCAGCAATGTGTTAAATAGATCTCCTCCTATATTTCAAGCACTCAAACCTAGGTGCTGATATGTTTTCCTGAGATAAGAGAAAGATATATTTACCCATTAATGAAGGGACTTTCAGAAACCCAATTTCACCAACTCTTACCTCATCATTCATTTTCTTCTTTTTCTGCCTGACTTCTCAGAATAATGAGAAAGGTGACTGAGAAATCTGGAATATGAATGTGAATAAGCATCAAAGATATGATAAATCTAAAATAGTTGCTGTTTTTTCAAGTAGTGTCACCCTGCTTTCTATTTCTATTGTGTTCCTTGATACTGTGTAGAAAATGTAAAAAATATACAGCCCTATTTCCTTTCTTTTCCTCCTCCAAAAAAATTAATATAGTGTGTATTGTGAATGACCGCATTCACACTAAAGTAATAACACTTGAATTTACAAAACCATTTATATAAATTGATTAAGGATTTAGCATGCTACACCCATTTTTGGACTCTCATGTTGCCCAAACTTTAATTCTTAAAATTGATGATAATAAAATCATATCCATATGTCCCAAGACTCACCAGCCTTGACTATTGAATGAGGTCAATTTTATTATACATGAATCAATTATAGGAATAAGGATTGATACCAACCTGAATTTAGGCAGCTAGACCCATCAAAATGTCTTAACTGAGAGATACCAAAGAGTGACACGTAAGAGCCCTAAAAGGTTTAGCAACTAACTTGTCAGAGAAAGACTTTGAAAAAGCAACCAATGCTATGCTAAGGGGAAAATTTAGAGTGAAAATATTTCAAACAAATATTTTTAACAGAAATTTCAAAGTTGTAGACCTCCTTCCTCTATTGCAAACATCATCTTTCCTCTACAACTCTTCTTTGGCTAAAATGTATAATCCAGCCCTGGGTCAGCCCTTTGATCCCTGGTGAAGACAGAGTATGAGATCTAAGATCGAGGGCAAATCACCTCTAGACTGAGGGCACTCCTCCCTTTACTTCTGACTTCTCTCCACCACTCTTCTTCTCATGCTTTTAACTCAGGTGATTTGGAGTTATAGTCTGGCTGCTGTTCCTTTGTGGCAAAATCAGTTATCAAATATCTTTTGACATTTTCCTTCTACCATATTCTGTCTTCTTTTGTCCAAGATACTTGGTGAAGTCTCACTGATGAGTCTGTTCATCCCTTTTATAGTCAACAGGGACCCTGAGCTTTTTAGCAGGGTCCTTGTTGACTATGAAAGCACATAAAGTGCTTTATGTGGTTCCCACAAGAGTGGTCAAGAAGGCCCTGGTCCCCAACTTTAAGCCACTGTTTGTCACCTAGGACTTGAAAATATTCTCCCTCCACCTAGAGTCTTACCGTGTCTCTATGAAAAAAGAACCCACTAGTTTCTGGTTCTTTCACTTGTATCCATAGAGATCCAACCTGCTCACAGGACTCTTGAAATAGACAAAGTTCCAGCTACTTCACTTTTAACATTCTCCCCTAAGGTTCTCATTATTGTCTCTTTCCTAGTTAAAAAAAAATTTTTTTTTAGTCATATTTACAGCTGTAACCTAAACAAGAAAGGGGTGGATTAAATGAAAACAGTATCCCCACTAAGAATACCTGTGTGTTGAATCATTTCATTTTTCAGATTCACTCTTCACCCTTCTTCATCTTGCTGTGTGCCCCTGAGGGTACCCTTTGTGGATTTCATCAACAGATTGCCTTTTCTTCCAGGTTGGATTGGTCGATGAGAAGCATGAGGGAAAGTGAGGTCAGATTATCCATCCTACTGAATAGCTCCTGGATCAATCTCAGCAGTCAACAATGTTCCTCTGTCAAAGACCACAGCTTCTATCTACTATCAGGTGGCCCTCTCCTGTGATTTTAGGTTTCTTGGATTTCCAAGCAATGACTCCTTCTTGGCTTCAAGATTAGAGGTTACAACGGTTCCTCACTTACCAATCCTAGGGCTCTTTGCCAACTCTGGTCTATTTCCTTTGTGACCTCTCCTCAATCATCTCATTTGGATGTGGAATCTGCTTCAACATTCTCACTCAATCTGCTCTCTATAATAGTAAACCTAATATGCCCTGTGATAGCACTTTAAAAAGAAAAGATATAAAAACATCTAAATCAAAACGTTGTGATGTCCCTCCACCTACACAGCTAAGGATTTTCAGCTTGGGTCCTCTTACCTTCTTCCTCTATTCACTTGATTCTCTTCATATCCTGAAACATTGTGACTTAGATAATAAGGGAAATGTTAACTAGCTTAAATTAGTGAGCCTTTTATTTATATGTAAGTCATTTAGTAATATAAAATAAATCATTTTAAATAATAAATCAAAACGTTGGGTGTGGTGGCTCACACCTCTAATCCCAGCATTTTGGGAGGCCAAGGCAGTTGGATCACCTGAGGTCAGGAGTTCGAGACCAGCTTGGCCAACATAGTGAAACCTCATCTCTACTAAAAAAATAAAATAAAATAAAATAAAAACCAAAAATTAGCTGGTGTGGTGGTGTGTGACTATAGTCCCAGCTACTCGGGAGGCTGAGGCAGGAAAATCACTTGAATCCGGGTGGAGGAGGTTGCAGTGAGCCAAGATCATGCCACTGGATCATGCACCCCAGCCTGGGCAACAGAGCAAGACTCCATCTTGAAACAATAATAATAATAAATCAGAGAATTTTTTTCTATATGATGAGAGCTTGCTTTATGTTCAAAAGTCAAAAGAACAGTTATGTAGAAAGTATTGCAAATAGGAAGTTCCTTCAACCCAGTTTCTTCTTGCATTATGGAGATCACATAGTCGATGACTATTCCCACCAGGAACATTTCTCTGAAGTAATAGTCATTCTTTGATAAGTGAAGGCCAAGTCACAATCACAAAAAGGCCACTACAAACCATTGCTTCCCACTACCAGAGAATTTCCAAGAAAGTGTAATTCCCAGGCATCCCACTAGATTTAAAACAGTACTTCAGAAGTCCACTTACTTAACATATGCTAAAACGGGCCACCTTCATTCACACCACTCCACTACTCCTCAGCTTAACTCTCCAAGAATTCCTTTATATAAAAACCAGTTTTCCCAGATTTTAAATAGTAGTTTATAGGTTAGGGAATAAGAGCACTTGAATAATAAAAGATATATAAGTAGATAGTTTTCAAAATTCATTCATAATACTATCCTTACAAACATAAATTGTTAAAATATTGTATTTGTGGTCACACTGTTCATACAGTTTTTTTCCTGTATTTTTATAAATATTATGTCAAAAGCATTTGCTCTGTTTCAAAGCATATGTCTTTGAAATAATTTTTTTCATGCTGTACCATATTTTTTACAAAATTACATGATAAATACTATAATGTGCTGAGAGATTCCCTGTTGTTGGGTATTTAGAAGTTTTCTAGTTTTTAGTTATATTTTGGATTGTTTTATAATGAACTTCTCAAAAGCATAATTCCTATGTGTTAGGAATTATAATTATGGATAATTATTAAACCCTTGACTTTTATTACTAAAATAGATTGCAAAATCATGCTTTACATTCCCCCCAAGAATTAGAAGAGAAGTCTGTTTTCCCACACTCTGATCTATTTCTTAATCCTAAAGGGAACTACATCTTAGAGAGTTTACGCAGTAAATATCCAATGCAGAGATAGCATGTACATTGGATATTAGTTTAATTTCATAGCCTTTGTATTGTGAGACTTTAAAAAATATTGTGCATATATTCTACATTGAAGGTTATTCTATTTCATTTATGTTTTAAAATTATGAATTTTTAAAATCTGTTTTGTATCTTGAATATGTATCATCTTCTCTGAATATTGTAATTCTCTACCATGAACATAAATTAATAATGTTTTAATTATCTTGAGAAAACAATTAACTTCTTTGGAAATAATACATTTTATCTCCATGTATATTACTAATTTTTGGAAAAAAAAATACGGGAAATATTTTAGTTCATTTAAAACATTATAAAATCTGTCCATTTTAAAGTACTCAGAGAGTCCTTAAAATATAGCAATGCAGAAAGTAAATCGTACTTCAGTTGCCATCTCTACTTCCATTTTCATTAGTTTTACTTCTTTTTTTTTTTAATTGTACTTTAAGTTCTAGGGTACATGTGCACAATATGCAGATTTGTTACATATGTATACCTGTGCCATGTTGGTGTGCTGCACCCATCAACTCGTCAGCACCCATCAACTCGTCATTTACATCAGGTATAGCTCCAATGCCATTCCTCCCCTCAACCCCCTCCCCATAATAGGCCCCGGTGTGTGATGTTCCCCTTCCCGAGTCCAAGTGATCTCATTGTTCAATTCCCACCTGTGAGTGAGAACATGCGGTGTTTGGTTTTCTGTTCTTGTGATAGTTTGCTGAGAATGATGGTTTCCAGTTGCATCTATGTACCTACAAAGGACACAAACTTATCCTTTTTTACGGCTGCATAGTATTCCATGGTGTATATGTGCCATATTTTCTTAATCCAGTCTGTCACTGATGGACATTTGGGTTGATTCCAAGTCTTTGCTATTGTGAATAGTGCCGCAATAAACATACGTGTGCATGTGTCTTTATAGCAGCATGATTTATATTCCTTTGGGTATATGCCCAGTAATGGGATAGCTGGGTTCTAAAAGTTGAAATATACAAAAGAAATTGGTAGCATTTTACCTTTATAACTTTAAGACACTCACTCAAACTATTCTGTAAAACAATTGGCACTTTCTGACCTTCTCGTTGTTCTTCTCATATCCAGGACATCCAAGTACGTTGCAAGATGTTACGGGAAACTGCTCCCTAAATGTGTGTGATACATGATGTTTGCCTTTACTCCTCTAATGACGGTTGAAAGTTCAGATCACTGCTTTCCTTTCAAAGGACAGAGCAATGGAAAAATTTACAAGTGCATTCCTTACAACAGAATCGTTTCCAAAGTCATGTTTACATTTACTTATGTTCCCAATCAGACCCATATTCTAATACGCCAAGTCCAAATCAGGACTCTCCTGATGAGGAAAAGTTGTTTTTCTGTTCACATATGAGAAGAATGAATTGTAGGAGAATGTGAGTTACCATTGCCCAGGGCAGAAATATGGTTTCTAGAGATTCCTGTTTAACTTCCCTGCTCAATATTTAGCAGTACACTGGGAAGTCAAAGCCAGCAATTCAAGGAGCCAGCTGGCAATGTAGAGAACAATTTGGCCTTGAAATTTGACCCTGTATGAAGATGAAATGAAATGACTGTGTAAGCTCCTTAAAAAATATAAAAGTGTTATAGACAAATGGAAGGTATTATTACTTAGGTCAGATAAAATTTGTGGACAAAAACACCTCTTTTTCTTGCATTCTCTGGGCAGTGTTAGTAGTATAGTTGGGCTATGATGTGGAACTTTCATAGGCTTTAAGATAATTCCTGGAGAAGAGTAAGCCCAGTGGCCTTTTTATTCTTTTAGAGGGCAAACAAGAGATATAAAATAAAGGTAGGCTCCAGAAACAACAGTTACACAGGACTAAACAAATAATCTAAAACTTGAAGGTCACAAATTTACTTTGTGTTTTTGTTTTAGACAGAAATTTACTTTTCTAGAAAGATAGATGTAGAGATAGCTTTAGGAGGGAATCTAAGTGTGTCATTTACATGCGTCATTCCTCAGTGTATTCTCAAGCCCTAAAGAAGGGCCTGGCACAAAGGATGTTCTTTTGAGTTAGTGAATAAAAATTTGGCATGCATTTTGTCCAAACGGTCTCTAATTACCAGATCTCCTCAACAGAGTACTCTTGACATTGTTTCCCCACTATCTTAAAGCAGAACCACAGAATACAAGAACAAGTTAGCTGATAGCCTGGATTACCATAATACACCCTGCCACTGACCTCAAAATGATGTTCCTATTAATCTAAAGAGATTTCTTCTCTCTGACACTCTTAAGCTCATATAACCAAGTTCAAATCCATCTATCTTGTCATGATACCTCAAAGGATCAATATTTTTCAGTTTATAAAATACTTCCCTTGCTAAGCTAAGTTTATGGTAGCTATCCATATCACATATTACCTTCCTATACATATTCTCTTACCTATTATCTCTGATACTGTCCTTGGTTTTTGCCCTAGTAAGTACTAAAGCAGCTCAGTGAAGCTGGTTTGTTATCTGTTGATTGCAGACAGGACATTTTGGGTTTACACTTCTACTGAATCATCCAGACACTGGCGATAGATAGCCAAAAGCAAAGCTGAAATATGAAACAAGTGCATGCCCACTCTGGTAGTTCCTCTGGAGGCCATCTACTGGAAGTTAAAATTTCTGTGCATTTGATACCTGTGCAGTTAACCGATCAATGAGGACTCTGATTCTATAAGACTGTTGGGTGCATGGATGAGGCACCCAGTTTTCCTTTTGTCTCTATCACCCATGGCTCCTGCATGGGGTTTCCACTAGCAAATCACTGATCTAGCTTACTGACATCATTGGTTTCCTAAGGATGCTGCAGTAAATTGCCACAAACGTGGAGGCTTAAAACCACAGAAATTTATCCTTTCATAGTTTCGGCCATCAGAAATTCAAAATTAGTGTCAGCAGGGCCATACTGTCTCTGAAGACTCTCAGACAGAATCTTTCCCTGTTTCTGGTGGCTCCAGGCATTCTTTGGCTCATTGCTGCATCACTCCAGTCTGCTCCAGTCTTCACCGTACCTTCTACTCTGTCTCCTCCTTTTCTACAGAAATATTTGCCATTGGATTTAGAGACCACCCCATCCAAGATTATCTCATCACAAGATACTTAACTTGATTATATCTACAAAGATACTTTTTCCAAATGAAAGTTTCTGGGGTGTAGATATATCTTTTAAGAAGATCACAATTCACTACTCACTATACTGATAAATAAAGGTTGACTAATATTCAAGATTCCCACTGTCCCCCTCATGTACAACTACTCTGTTTCCCAACTTTTGCCCACCTTTAGCAAAAACTCCTCTCTGTGTTCTTCCCTCACCATAGCTCTTGTTGAAAGTCTCAGTGGAGCATTACATCTGGAGTCCGAATGGTAAGCAACTAAAAACTAGACCTTAAGAAACACAGATCTGAGGCCGGGCGCGGTGGCTCAAGCCTGTAATCCCAGCACTTTGGGAGGCCGAGGCGGGTGGATCACGAGGTCAGGAGATCGAGACTATCCTGGCTAACATGGTGAAACCCCGTCTCTACTAAAAATACAAAAAACTAGCCGGGCGTGGTGGCGGGCGCCTGTAGTCTCAGCTACTTGGGAGGCTGAGGCGGGAGAATGGCATGAACCCGGGAGGCGGAGCTTGCAGTGAGCCGAGATCACGCCACTGCACTCCAGCCCGGGCGACAGAGCGAGACTCCGTCTCAAAAAAAAAAAGAAAGAAAAAAAAAAAAAAAAAAAAGAAACACAGATCTGAATTGTAAAATGAATTTTTGTAATTCCTCTCCTTTGAGGAGAGGGTGGTGAACTTTCCAATCATTCTATGACTGAATAGCTCCTCTTGAGTAATGAAAAAGTCAAAATAGGCCAAAATCTGGTGATATTGAACACATTCACCTATTCTGTAAACCTTGAACAACTAGAGTCTGCTAAATGTACACACAAAAACTAAGCATACACTTTCTATATTTAAGTATTTAACTATGTAAGAAGAAAGTATTTAGAAATTAAACAATTACAAAACAGCTAAATAGATATCATTCAAATTTTGGCTTTAATTGAATCTGACAGATTATTATGTTCTGAAACTAAATGACCACTGGGGAGACAAATGTGATTGCTGGCTACTGGATGTGTTCTGAGATGTGTTGACAAAAAGAGTCAAACTCTGTAAAATATTTGAAGAGATTTATTCTGAGCCAAATATGAGTGATCAAGGCCCGTGACACAGCCCTCAGGAGGTTCTGAGAACACATGACGAAGGTGGTCAGGCTGCAGCTTGGTTTTATACATTTCAGGGAGATGTGAGACTTCAATCAAATGCATTTAAGAAATACATTGGTTTGGTTTAGAAGGATGGGATGGCTTGAAGTGGAGGGTTCAGTGTGTGTGGTGCTCTCAGGTTATAGGTAGATTTAAAAATTTTCTGATTGACAATGGGTTGAGTTTATCTAAAGACCTGGGATCAATAGAAATAAAATGACTGGATTAAGATAAAGGATTGTGGAGTCCGGAGTTCTCATTGTGTGGAGACGGAAGCCTTCAAGTAGCAGGCTTTAGAGAGAATAGACTATAAATGCTTCTTTTCAGACTTAAGATCTGTTGATATTAATGCCAGGGAGGTATACTGAGGCATGTGTCACCTCTGCTTCTGGTCATGGCCTGAACCAGTCTTTCAGGTTCAATTTTAAGAGTGCCCTGGCTGAGGAGGAAGTTCATTCAGATGGTTGGGGGCCTTAGAACTGTATTTTTGGTTTACAGCTGTGTGTTGTAGGATTGTGCCACTATTTTGTTCACCCAAGTGACTGACTGACTGACCTTTTTTCCAATATTGGGCTGAATTGGCATTTCTACTCTTTAGGCAAACTCTGTTTCTTTCTCCTTATTAGAATAATGAAAGAGGTACTATTGAGTGCTAATACAACTTTTAAAATGCAACGATAACACCAAAACCAATGCAGGACTGTAAACTCTTAAGCAATTAAGTAAAGTATACAATTAATCTCCAAAACAAATCCATCCACACTTACTGGCTTCAAGTTTGGGATGGAGATTCTGTATGCTTACACCTTTTGGGTTGAAATGAGGATGCTGACGTCTGGAAATTTAACTCAACATCAAGGTGTCTAGGGAATTACTTTTTTACATGTAAAAAGTCTTGCTTTAGTCTGAGAATTAGGTACTGAAATGAATTTTTCTCTGGCTGAATTTCAAGCAAATCAGGTAATATGTGTTGTTTATTAGAGGGAGAAAAGGGATAGCCATAAAGTCATATCACTCAATTTTTCCAACTAGCTCTAATACCGGTCCTGAGAGCTATAAGGGACACTTTTTAACTGTTTCTCAACAACTGCTTTTAGATTGCAGACTGATGAAAATATATTGTTCTTCACTACATTATTGTTATTCAAGTAGAACACAGATTGTTATATATGGAAACTACTGTCCCTATAGAAAATGTAAACAGGGTCATTGTTATTCAAATAGGACAGAGATTGTTATGTATGCAAACTGTTGTCCCTATAGAAAAGGAAGAGACACAGAGTGGAAGGTTATATTGAAGACTGAGTCAGATGGTAGTGATGAGACATGAGCCAAGGAATACCTGCAGCTGCCACCAGAAACAGGGAAAGATTCTCCTTGAGAGCCTTCAGAGAGGAAGAATACAGTTTTATGCTTAGTCTCAAACATATAAAGTAGATAGGAATACTGTGGTTCTGCAAGTGTCTAGAATAGTCAAGTAAAGAATGTGTGGGTCTCAATACTCTAATGTATTATAGTGTTATGCATTGAATTGTGTCCCTCCAAAATTTGAATGTTGAAGCCCCCACCACTAATGTGACTGTGTTTGGAGAGAGGGCCTTTATGGAAGTAATTAAGGTTCAGTGAGGTTATATGAATGGGCCCCTAACAGGATATATAACTTGTGTCCTCATGAAAAAGAAGCGACATCGCAGCTTGCTAACTCTCTGAGCAAGCACAGAGGAAAGGCCATATGAGGACACATCAAGAAGGTGGCCATCTACAAGGCAGGAAGACAGTCCTCACCAGAAACCAAATTCACCAGCACCTTGATCATGCTCTTCTGCCCTCCAAAACAGTGAGAAAAGAAATATCTATTGTTTGAGTTACCCAATCTGTGGTACTTTGTTATGGCAGCCTGAGCTGACTAATACACATGACAAAGTGTCATTGGTCTCTATTATTCCACATAATAACCCTACTCTGCACTTTGCTGTCCAGCTTTAGCTATCACTGTTACCTGTGGAAGTTATCCAAGTTACCAGCTGCAATTCTGCATGGGGTCTGCAGCAACCTCAACTATTGCTTCCTCAGAATAAAGAATTCAACTGAGGGTCATAAGGCAGAAGAAGAGACCCAGGCAAACTTTAGAGCAGGAATGGAAGTTTATTAAAAAGCTTTAGAGTAGGAAAGAAAGAAAGGAAAGTACACTTGGAAGAGGCCCAAACAAGTATCTTGGAAGTCAAATGCAGCATCTGACCTTTGACTTAGGGTTTTATATGTTGGCATGCTTCTGGGGTCCTGCATCCCTTTTGCTTGATTCTTCCTTCAGGGTGACTTGCCCACATGCATGGTGGCCTGCTAGCACTTGGGATGTGAGCATGTGCAGTGTATTTACTGAAGTCATATGCATGCTCACCTGAGGCATTCTTCCCTTTCCTAGCGGAATGCCCCTGGAAGGTCATACTCTGCCATTTTTGCCTCTTTGTATGCATGCTTGAGCTCACTCGCCCAGTTCTTAAAAGGTGCTGATTATCAATTACAGATGTTTTTATCTATTGGGAAACTACCTTTCCCTGGGACTGTCTTGAAACCAATTATTATTTTAGAGAGGCAGTGTGACAACTGCCTGACCATCACCTGGTGGTCAGCTGACATTCCCGGTGGGTGAGGGGAGCGCTCTCCTGCCTCACTCATGCATGGTTAGCTACCTACTGTAACAGTAACTATAACGTCAAAGTTTGACAGAAATGGTTTCGTCTGTGACTTGGCTGAGACATCGTCAAAGCATTCTGTTTTGCAGAGTATGGGAAATTATTTTAGGTTTAATCAAGTTCTTAAAGGACAAAAGTTGGCATCACAAAAACTCCCATCACCACTGGCACTAATTAGTCTTCTTCCTGACAGCTGAAGTAGGTATGACTAGGACTGAATATTAAGCCAAGATGGAATAAATCACTTTCTCCCTTAGAGTTTATCTTTCTTTCCCGTGGTTGAGATATTTCTCCCTAGAAGTCAATGGAAACTTGTACTTTGCCATTCTGGTTTTCTGATCAGTTATTTTATTATTTTGTCATTATGACATATTCCACACAACAAAAGGGTAGAAACAAAAAAACAACTTATGACTCCTCCAAAAAGTGATACACAACAGTAGTATATTTTGAAAACACCTGAGTAATATAAAACCTTTTGTTCACATTAGAAATGATGCACCCAATGTTCATTCCTATATTTCTGAAATGAGTTTTTTAAAATGTACTAAAATGGCATGTACTAAAATGTACTTAATTTATTTCAAAATGTAGAAGAAAGTATTCATTAAATCCATAAATCATTGAAAATTCAAATTGGTTGACCATCAGATGAGTCTCTTCTTTTTATTTAGCTTACTTAGCACTTCTACTTTATACTTTGAATTTGCAAAGTGCTTATCAGCCTTATTAGTTAACCCTTGTAATGTGCCCATGAAGTAGATGGATGGCAAGCATTAGCGTGACATACATTAGTGTAGTCCTTTGAGAGATGCTATCAAGGAAGCACAGGGAGGTTAAATGATTGCTACACAATTGCCCATCAAGCCCAAAGAAAAAAGTCTTGGTCTCAATTTCCTACCTTCTAACCCTTAGCAATAACAAGGGTAAAACTAAACATAAGATCATCCACAAGCATCTAATGTGTAGTCCCCTTTAAAAATGAAGGCTCTCAAATGCATTTTCTTAGGGTACTGAAAATCTATCCATTGAACAAGTATATTAGATATATATTTCTTTGTCACTTCCCCATTTAAGATGGGATCATCTTAAAAGGCTATGACATAAATTGTTGTGGAAAAGATCGATTAGTTTAAAAGCCTTTTCCTTTTAACAGATCAGATAGTCATTATATTTCACCCTTTTGTGTGTGATTTTCATTGAGCCATTTTAATCATTTATTCATCTGAAGAAATTTCACCAAAAACCGGGATGTTCTACAAATCATTTATCAGTTCTGGCTTTCTGTGCTAATCACTGAGTTTGAACTTCTGGGAATTGGGGACAACTGCCTGACTCTAGAATCCATATCTTCAGAAGCAGATTTTCTTGAAGAGATCTTCAATTCTCCTCATGGGTGAGGCTCACTACTTCATTTATAATCCTTTATCTCATTTGAGAACATCATTAGGAAATGTTTATGAGATGTCAAAGAGGGCTATGTTTTGAACCCAAAGGTAAAGGGAAGATATTGCAGTCAGCTCGATGGGAAGAAGCCTAACTATTGCCTTTTTTTGGATGAATCAATCTTTTAATTTCCCTTCTTTCACCAGTATTTGGCTCCTTTGTTATTTCACAACTGCATGTCACCTTTAGTTGGAAATGAACACAGAGAAAAAAAAGCATTCAAGGTAAATTCATATTATTCCATTGGCTCTTTTGTTATATAAATGAAAAACTGGCATAAAAGTTAAAACTATTAAGATAAAAGGAAATTCACAGATATAAATTATTCCACTGCTTGGGCCCCATGCTAGAAATGCTAGAAATTTCTAGCATTTTGAAATAGCATCATAAAATAGTGACTGATATTTGTAATAATATTTGCATTTTATAAAATACTCCCATTTTAAAATTTAACTCCATACTTATATTAAGTTTGAGAAGCTGTTATTATATATTATCAATTCTAGATGACAGCTCTAAAAAAAATAAAGTTCAAAGAACCTGAGACATGTTAAAGTCACACGGATGATATAAGTTATAGAGCCAGGACATGAACCTCTTGACACCAAATCCAAACAAATTATCTTTATAATTTCCTCTCACTATTTTATGCTATGGTTCTAATAGTCAAGCGTATTCACGCACATATATTGTATCTTGAAATATCTGTGTTATCACCCAGTTGTACCTAAAATGACAAATACAAAAGTCGTGGCTGAGACAATATCAACATAGATCTTGACAAACATTTGTCATATTAACCCATATTAACCCACAGATATAGGCCCAAATATCATTTTCAATAAGCCGTTAGAGATTTTTTGACATCTCATCTGCAATTAACCAAGTGGGTGGTTTCCAAATGAAAATTGATCCAGAAATGCTCCATGTGATTATTGCATAAGAGCAAAAAATTACTTTTAAATGTTCCAGAGAATAAGTACTTAAGTGTTAATTTAGTACCTGTCTATGTGTCCAGCAATTGCTACATCATCTAAAAAATATTTTCAGTACTTTATGTATCTCTCTTATGGGCTATTAACGAGAGTTAATGTGCCCTGAGAAAGACCCATCCCATGGTAAACAGTTTCTGCCCACTTCATGAAATCATGTTGCCTACAGAATCAAGTCAAATCCTCTTACCCTGACATTCAAGGCCCATCAAGATGGGTCCCAATTTCCTCTCCAGCTTTCCCCTAACTAATCATATTCATAAATCTACTTTTATTGCTAAACTCATCTCCTGCCCCTTCTTTAGATTTGCAGTGTGTTCTTTTACACGCGTCCTTAAAATATCTTATCCTTCTCTCCTGTCTATCCAATGCTTATTCACTTGTTACTATCCAAATCAAGACAGAGTTCCTCTAAAATATCTCTTTACTATTATTCCAGCTGTAATACATGTAATGTCAATTTGAAATGTAAAAGGCACTGCTATTCTTGCATCATATACAGATTTTTAAATCTCTGACATCATTCTACTTTCACAATTTCATTTTTTAAGTGGATCAATATAATCAAACATAATGTTTGCTAACAATCACTAAATGTTAGGGTCAGACACCGGCTAAACACTTCAAATACATGTCCTCACTCAGAACAACAGTGCAGAAATTGCTACTATTATTGTTATTATTTCAAAACTGAGCAACCCGGGGCCTAGAAAGGTTTAGTTACATGACTACTGTTACAATGGGGAGACAATTGACAAAACAAGAATTTGAAATTAGGTATTTCTGATCCTAGAACCCAATGTTATCTTATTTCACTATCTCTATCAAGGATCACCAGTAAGGATGCAAGTTATGAATTAAAATAATTTATATCCTTAATGCGATGGTGTATTCTGTATTAAATTCCAGAACAGAAAATAACATTATTTAAAAACCTGTCAATGAAAATAAAGTCTGTGGTTTAGTTAATAGTAGCAAATCAAGTTAATTTCTTAGTTTCGACCAATGCTCCATTGTTATAAATGATATTCGCATTGGGGAATCTGGATATAAAGGGTGTCTCTGTACTGTCTTTGAAACATTTCTGTAAATCTAAATGTGTTTCAAAATTTTTTAAAGTTTTAAAAATTCATATGAATAATTTATATCTGCTCATAATTAATGTTCTATTTATAGTTTCTCAGTCGTCTAATTTTCTCTTCTTTCATAGCCTCAAAATAGTGTATTTACCTGTTTAACAGAATTTGCCTTGTTACTTATATTTGTGTGTGCATGCATATGTGTATGTGTGTGTGTGTGTGAGAGAGAGAGAGATTTTTGATTTTTTCCATAAGCTTTTGCTAAAGTCTCATATATAATGAAAGTGTAAATGAAATTTGTTAAATTAATTTCAATTTGAGTTGATAATTTTGAGGTGATTTTTGGAGTTGTGATCAAGTTTCACATAGTCATCCTCCTTCCCTCCACTTTAATTTTCACCACATGTATATAGCAAGATGACCATTAAGACTGATAACTATAGTTTGTGGTTGTTAAATAAAAAAGCAAAGGCATATGATCTCAAAACTATGGCACATGACACTGCTATAAAAATTCGCCCCCAGATGGTGGTTTTAGACATTTTGGAGAATGAAACCCAGTATTATGTAATATCCATCACCCAAGAAATGTAGATTTTGAATTCAGAAAATAACAACGGATGTTTCTTTCCAAATGCAAAATCATAATCTGATGTGTTTCCTTTCTGTTTTTTGTTTCAAAAATTTATTCATCCATGCATGGAAGTCTAAAATCTTTTCAAAAACAATTTTATTTTTTTCTTAGCCTGAAGAAGGGAAGAATTTCTAAAAATAATAATAATGATAATACTGAAAATAAACCAACAAATTTCTTTTGATGGTTAAAATTTCCCTGAAAACCAAATAATCTTATCATATCAGATGTCAGGACAATATATGTGACTTCATAAAGGCAAAAAACTTTTCTGGTCCCAGACTCCAGGCTCAGCTCTCAAGGAAGCGTGTCTGCCAGTGCATGCCTTGTTCCAACGAGTAAAGAAAGTGACAAGGGATGATGACAAATCTATGTCTCCTACCCTAAGGGCTCAACCCTTCTTGAGCTCGAAGGTAGTTTTAAAAATTAACCCTCCAGCGTTACTGTGCCTTTTCTCATTGGTAAATGTAACAAATCAGCGGCAGTTGGATTAGAGTTCTTTGCCCTTGACACCTCAAAGTACTGCTTAGCCCAGTGAGTTAGCGGGATATTGCAATGGCACATTACAGCATCCTGATTTCCGAACACTTTCATACTTAAGAACAGACTGACAGGACACTTTAAGTCATCAACCAGGGAAGATTTCTCCACTTGTGCCTTGAAAATGGGAATAAATGCCCAAATCTATACCATTGTGCTTCCTTTGCTATCTATCTTGTCAAAATGAAAATCGACGTGGGAATCAAGTCAAATGTGCTTCAGCAGATTAGAGAAAAATAATGTATATTTTTCCTCTTGAGTCACTCAGAGCAACTATCATTTCCTGCTGTGCTAATTTGTCTTGGGCAAGTGGTTATCAAGGTGAAACTTTGAAGGTCCTATGTATGAGAAGCCAGTGCTACATAGGGTGAAATAAACACAGAAAGAACAAAGTGTGGATAATAGAATTATAGAACAACTGTAAGTTGCATTTTTTTTTTATTTTCAAGATAATATAGTGTTCCCTTGAAAACTATTAGAAATAATTAAAAGAGAAGCTGTAAAATTATAAGTAAAATATTTTTCTAATAAAAAATAAAGGAAGCTGTTTGGTTATTTCCGTTTTACATTCTGTGTGTTTTCTGTTATTTGATCTCAATTTATCCTGAGGCTCCCCTGTGTAAGGTCAGGGAAGCAGGGTTGCCCAGGAGAGGTGGGAAAGGCCTATGGAAAAAAAAAAAGAAAGAGATAACTGATGGATAAAACTTGGACTATTTGAAGAATGAATTCTGGTCAGTGTCAAAAGCCAAATGTGATTCACTGTATAAACCACTCATTCATCACCCTGCCTACATATTTGCTTTCTCTGCTAACACTATTATATTCCCTTTAGTGCACCCCTACCACCATGATAATTTACTCACCTCTGTACAGATCCATATTCTTTTTCAAGGAAGTGACATGCTGCCCTCATTTCTAAGTCTAGATGTAATCTTTTTAAAGAAGAGACACTGGGATATTCAAAGCAAAGAACAGATAATTCTTAATAATGTTTTGCCTTCATGAGATCACTTTTTGAAATCTGTCAAGGCAACCTACATTGAAGACCCCAAATATTACAATGTCTCTATCCCCATCCTTGGGACTCACCAGCAAGTCAAGTTGTCTAAGCATATCTCATTGCTGCAGAACTCACTGTCCAAGCTACTGTTAGCAGAGAGGAAACAGGGAGAAAAGTAACCCAGGTGACTGTCTGCAAATGGGCACAGATTAACTGTTCTTTGTCTAGAATCCTGGTGGAATACTGAAGAGCTGCGGAAAGTCATTTTCAGACACAACATTGAGAACAGAGCTGAAAGATGATACATGTGTGTCCATGAATTGCAATGAGTGTCACACAAGTGGAAGAACCATCATGGAAATTAATTTGGCCTAAAATTGTATCCAAAGGAATAGTTTTAGGCAAGCTTCAGCATGTTCCTGCAGCTGACAATTTGTTTAATTAAGAAGGTTATAAACCATTTGGTTGAAATGGACAAAATTCTATGAGATTGTGGAGCATATTCATAGTCACAGGTTTATCTTCTCTCCTTGTATTCAACTGAGGATACTAATTCAATTCATTCACAAAGCAATAGATTTTATTGTGGACAACGTTGGTTTCCTTCCAGGAATCAATTCCCATTTTAAAAGGAGGCCTAAAGTGTCTGGGCCTCAGCCAGATGTTTCTACGAGGAGAATGATTAAAATTATTGCTAATTCCATGGTGAGTATTTTTCTCACCATTCTCATATTCCACCTTCAAGAGTCAAAATGAACCATACTCTGGATTACATATTTCTGCCAAGATTATTTTAATTTGTTTTAGTCTAAAATAAATTTTATGAATGTAAAAAGAATTTAGAGGAAGCACAAGTTTGATATGGACATATATACAACATTGAGACCAAGACAAATGATATTGATCTATGGAAAGATAAATGTATACTCTGAAATTATGACCATTCCTATTAAATTAAAGTTCTTTAAAGAAGTTGTAATCACTAAGAATCACTTTGAAATTTTTTTGCAGTTAATCATACAGATGCTCCTTGCCTTATGATGTGGTTATACCCTGATAAACCCATCATAAGTTGAAAATATTGTAAGTCCATAACACCTTGAGTCCACGTAATCTATTAAACATTACAGTTTATCCTAGTCTACCTTAAACGTTCTCAGAACACTTGTGTTAGCCTTAGTTGGGCAAAATCATCTGGCATCACAGAATACTGCAAAGCATCTGTTGTTTGCCCTTACAATTATGCGGCTGATTGGGAGCTGTGCCCCAGTGCCACTGCCTGCATCATGAAAGAGTATTGCACCGTGTAACACTAGCCCAGAAAAAGATCAAACTTCAGAATTCGAAATATGGTTGCTACTTAATGCATATGGCTTTCACACCATCATAAAGTCAAAAAATCCTAAGTGGAACTATTCTATATTGGCGACCATCTGTATTTTTAAGTCTTTACTTTTAACAATATTTTAATCTGTATGTTTATGATACTAACCCACAGCATCTGCATTTTAGAAAAGGACAGTAAAAGTGAAATGACTGGTTTCCTGTGAGAACCCAACTCTTATGAGTAACACACATATGTCAGCACCAAAACTTCAAATTCTAGAATTTATGGACAATATAAGACTTTCCATTAGTCTGTGATTTGGCCACAGGTTTGCCTGTCTGGTCATTTTTTTATTTAAATTACTGTGTAATACTTACAAAGAGCACTGATCTTTCTATTGAAGACTGCTCAAAATCAAGATACTAAAATGTAAGCATCTGTTACAACTCTTTTGACATTTGTATTACTATTGCATTTGCTACTTAAATTTCAGTCTTTAAATACTATTATATAAATCTATGCAAGGCAAGCAAGTCAGGAGGTACGATTATGCTTTGTAATTATTTTCCAGAGAAAAGCACTAAAGAGATTTCACTGTCTGTGGCGCATACTGTCATAAAAGTGGTTTGGAAATCAAGTTGGCCTCAAGTAGGAGAAATTTAAATATCACAGCCCTCCTAAAAATGTTTATGTTCATATTCCAGATGAGGAAATTGAGCATCAGAGAAAATATCGTAATCAGTAAACCCTAGCCAATAAGAGAGATAGGCAGGAAGGCTAGGCAGGAAGGCTATGATGTAATCATATATCCTCGTAGAACCCTTGGACAAGAGTTAGGGATGATTATGACAGCATCGGGTTAGTTGGGAAAGGCTTTGGCACCTCTCCTTATTTAGAGCACAGCACCTTCAAATGCAACTGGTTTATGTTGGAATTGCAAGTAAAAATTTGTTTGAATAATATATAAACAGCTTAGATGATTTACTACATTACGCATAGAGTAACCCAACTGTCCTGGTTTGCCTGGAACTGAGGGAGTTGCCAGGAAACAGGAGTTTCATTGCTACAATGGGGAAAGTCTTAGAAAAACAAGGATAAGTTGGTAACCCTACTAGTCTACTTTCCATCAAAATATTAATTTTTTGAATATTTCAGACTCAACATATGGGAAATAATGCATATTGAGGGCTCTAATGTGTGCGGAACGTAGCCCTGGTCCATAGCTTCACATGATTCAGCATTGCGAGGGTTTGTACATTTCCCCTGGGCCTTGACTTAATGCAAGAGGGATGCAACTCAATACTGATCCATCTGACCATACCTATGCTCACCCTTTTTAAAAGTATGCATAAATATCTACATTTAGATATTAGAATTAGATCGTTTCACATACTACTTCCCTGAAGCAAGGGCTTTCAAAACTTTGTGACAACAACCCACAGTAAGAAAATCAATCTTACAATATTGCTTAGTACATGTATCACAGATAAGTGTTACAGAAGTTTCACAGATAATTTTTATGTTTGTTATTAGCCTTCAGAAGACTACATGTAGGGCCTTCATGTGCTACCAAGTTCAGTACCAGAGATTTCTATTTCTGCAATCCATTCCAATACCCACTGAATGGCCTAAGGTTATAGTTCTCTACACATAGTGAACAAAAACATCACCAGGGAGTGTATTAAAGTTGGCAGTATCATAGTACAACAGAAAGATATCTCAATTCCAGGCTTGATTATGAACTAGGACCAAGAAACTTGCTTTAGCAATAAGTAATCCAGGCCATGCTTAGAACACTGCCTTCAGGGCTATAGTCCTGAGCTGTCCTACAGCTTATATATTATCAATTTATTTTTCCGCTATTTACTTCTCTATCCAGCTATTATATGAGAAAAATAAATGGGAGATTCTGGAGGTACAAGCTTCACATTGCTAAAACACAGTTGAAATAAATGCATACCTTTAAATATCAGATAATCATTCTTATTAACAAAGTTTGCATAGTATTTCAATGCAAGATTTGATTTAGTTTTCCCTAAACCATAGGTAACTACTAGAGAAATTTGTGCAAACAAAGGATATCCCTATTTGCTGGCTATAGTCACTCTGTTGTGGAGGAAAGCAAGATAAGAGGTGAGGTGATCTGGAAAAAGTTGTTGGAAAAAATCAGGTAAGTGATGGTGAGGTAATTGATATGGTTTGACTCTGTAAATCTCATCTCAAATTGTAATCCCCACGTGTTGAGGGAGAGACCTGGTGGGAGGTGAATGGATCATGGGGAGGTTTCCTCCAAGCTGTTCTCATGATAGAGAGTTCTCACAAAATCTGATGGTTTAAAAGTGTGGCACTTCCCTCCTCTCTCTCGCTCATTGTCCTGCTGCTTTTTTGAAGAAAGTGTTTGCTTCTCACTTGCCTTTTGTCATGATTGTAAGTTTCTTGAGGCCTTCCCAGCCATGTGGAACTGTGAGTCAATTAAACCTCTTTTTTTTTTTTTTTATTAATTACTTTGTATCAGGCAGTTCTTTATATCAGTGTGAAAATGGACTAGTACAGAAAATTCTTACTGGGATAGTGGGGTACTGCTATAAAGATAACCTGAAAGTGTAGACGTGACTTTGGAACTGGTTAATGAGCAGAGATTGGAATGGTTTGAAGGGCTCAGAAGAAAACAGGAAAATGGGAAAGTTTGGAACTTCCTAGAGACTTGTTGAATACTTTTGACTAAAATGCTGATAGTGATATGGACAATGAAGTCCAGGCTGAGATGGTCTCAGATAGAGATGAGGAACTTATTGGGAACCGGAACAAAGGTCACTCTTGCTATGCTTTAAGCAGAGACTGGAAGCATTTTGCCCCTGTGAAACTCTGGACTTGGGAGAGTTAATTTAGGCTATCTGGCAGGAAATATTTCCAAGCAGCAAAGCATTCAAGATGTGAACTGGTTTCTTCTGAAAGCACAGTCATATGTGTTCACAAAGAGATTATCTGAAATTGAAGCTTATGTTTGAAAGGGAAGCAGAACATGAAAGTTTGGAAAATTTGCAGCCTGACAATGTGGTAGAAAACAAAACCCTATTTTCTGGGGAGAAATTCAAGCTGGCTGCAGAAATTTGCATGAGTAAAGAGAAACTGAATGCCAATAGCCAAGATAATGAGGAAAATTTATCCAGGGTAGTTCAGAGATCATCATGGCAGCCCCTCCCATCACAGACCCAGAGGCCTAGGAGGAAAAAATGGTTTTGTGGGTCAGGCCCAGGACTCTGCTGCTCTGTACAGCCTCGAGACGTGGTGCCCTGTGTCCCAGCCACTCCAGCCCTAGCCATGGCTAAAAGAGGCCAAGGTACAGCTTGAGCAATTGTTTCAGAGAGTGCAATCCCCAAGCCTTGGCAGCTTCCACATAGTTTTGGGCATGTAGGTAGACATAAAATAAGAGTTGAGCTTTGGGAGCCCCCACCTAGATTTCAGAGGATGTGTGAAAATGCCAGGTAGAAATCTTCTGCAGAGTGGTGCCCTCATGGAGGACCTCTACTAGGATAATGCAGAGTGGAAATGTGGGGTTGGAGCCCCCACAAAGAGTTCTCACTGAGGCACTGCCTAGTGGAGCTGTGAAAAGAGGACTACCATTCTCCAGACCCCAGAATGGTAGATCCACTGATAGCTTGCACTGTGCACCTGGAAAATGCACAGGCACTCAATGCCAGCCCGTGAAGAAGCTACCCAAGGTCACGGGAGCCCACCCTTTGCTCACCCTTTGCATCAGTGTGCCCTGGATGTGAGATATGGAGTCAAAGGAGATTGTTTTGGAGCTATAAGATTTAATAACTGACCTACTCGATTTTGAACTTGCATGGGGCCTGTAGCCCCCTTTTTTTAAGCCAATTTCTCCCATATGGAATGGGAAAATTTACCCAATGCCTGTACCCACATTGTATCTTGGAAGAAAGTAACTTTCTTTTGATTTTATGGGCTCATAGATGGAAGGGATTTGCCTTATATTCAGATAAAACTTTGGACTGTGGACTATTGGGTTAGTATTTGGAATAAATCAAGAATATGGGGGTGTGTTGGGAAGGCATGATATGTTTTGAAATGTGAGAAAAACATGAGATCTGGGAGGGTCCAGAAGTGGAATAATATGGTTTGTCTCTGTATCTCCACCCAAATCTCATCTCAAATTGTAATTTGCACCTATCAAGGGAGGGACCTGGTGGGAGGTAATTGGATCATGTGGGCCATTTCCCCTATGCTGTTCTAGTGAATGATGGTTTAAAAGTATTTGGCAGTTCACTCTCACTGCCTCATCTCTCCTGCTGCCTTGTGAAGAAAGTGCTTGTTTCTCCTTTGCTTTCCACCATGACTGTAAGTTTCCTGAGGTTTCCCCAACCATGTGTACCTGTGAGTCAATTAAACCTCTTTTCTTTATAAATTACCCAGTTTTAGGTAGTTTGTTATAGCAGTATGAAAATGGGCTAATACAGTAATGTACTAAAGAGTTAGACCGAAAATGGTCGTAGATGATGTAGATAAAACAAGCAATAGGAAGTATAATCTCTCATAATATAATAGGACAGGTAGACAAGCAGGTGGTCATCCTGATGCAGTGCAACATGTTCTGTGCAAATGGTATTTGTAATTTGCAATGATTACAAAAGGCAGAAACCACTTAGAAACACTGCAGTATGCACTGCAACTCTGTCTTCAAGCAATCAGCAGACTGTGGATGAGCATTTGACACTCAAATCAAGGTGGCTGGAGAACAAGATGAACTCAGAATCTTTAAATATCTTTTAATAAATTCCAGAATAAAATATCATTTAATATTGCAACGAATTAGAGACAAAGAAAGCAAAACTTCATTGTTATGCACTCAATTGTAAACTCCATCCATCTAAATGTAGATGCATAGAAGGCAGGGTGCTATAGTATTTAATATCTTAATTTTTATGTAACATACTAACTTAGTCTACATGTAACATAATCATTTGTGGAAAATCCTCAGGACCTTTTTCCAAGACAATCCAAAGACTGATGACTCTCCTCCCCATGACATTCCTGTTCAATTAGGTAGAGGTCGTAGAGACATCTGCTTCATATTTCACCAATGAGTATTAAGGACTTCAGTGGAAATGAAGTTCTTTAATTTTAGGTCTTGGCACACACAAAGCAAATTCGACATTCATTTATAAAAAAAAGATGACAATTAGTTGAATTTTTCCACCAATTTTATTTTAGTTTTAAAAATTTCTCCATTTATTATTTATAACATGATTTCCTTAGCTTGAGCTCCCCTCTCCGACCTTCTTGTTTACCGTCCTTATATACAGCTTGACTTCGGATCAAATGCAGTGGAGGGTCTCATTAAATGCTGAGCAGCCAGTTTTGACAAACTCTACTTTCACACAAGTTACACAAGAGAAATACATAATATAATTTTTATGGTTGACTGCCTTGAGAAAATTTAGCACACCAGAAGCATAATTCATTCAAGGAAAAAAAAAATCCTTTAGCTGACTTATTACCTGAGTGCAGCTCTGCTGCTGGAAATAAAGTTTGAAAGCTTCTGCGTACATAAGGAGTACAAATGGATTTTGGTCATCAATAACGTGACTAAGTTAAGAATCAGAGTGTTAAGGGATTTCCTTCTAGCAAGTAATAATAATACGCCTTGCTTTTGTGTCTATGATGTGACAGAATCCATGCCCTACACTTTGCATGTGTTACCTTGTTGTAATTCTAACAGGCCTATCATATGAATATCATTATCCCCACTTACAGATGAGAACGCTGAGGATCAGAAAGGTTAAATCACTCCCACAGGATCACACTACTGGTGAATGTTGAACCCAAGTCTGTGAAATTCCACAATGATGGGATATTCTACGACTTCCATGAAATTTTACTTCTCATTCTAGAAGGTTTGATCATCATTGAGTGTCTGTAAACCATGTATTTGATGCTCTGCCCCTTGTCAGTGCAAGTAAGAGAGAGTACTAAAAGTGCCTTAAGAGGTAATCTGATACAAACAAAAGAAATCAAAAGATTTTAGACTCAGAAATCCCATTCAGTGAATGTTTAACAGAGCAGTCGAGTATGAAGACCGAGGACAGGAGCCAGAGCTGATTCTGATGCTGATGCTCAAGCACATGAGACTGTGTTTCCCTTGCCAAATCATTTGTTTGCTGTTGTTTGCAAAGTCTAATTGTATCACACTACAGAGTGTAAAATGCTAAGTAAAATGTTTCTTTGCCATATCTATTTATATATAGACAGAGCTTTGATTTCCGAAATCCAATATTTGCATATATCCAATATAGTTATAAAGACAGCACCAAACTGCAGTGGCATTTTAAGAAAGTCATTTAGAAAGTAAATGAGAAATAAATATAGGACCTATAACTAGGGATATATTATGCTTCTTTCTTTTCTGATTCCTGGCCTATTCCCTTTCTTCCTGTGACAATTAATTCATCTGTGTCACATTTATATTTAAACTCTTTGTTATAAGAAACAAACCCTACTTTTCTTCATGAAATAAAAGGAGTGTGGTCAGATAAAAGAAGAATGAAACCAGGAAATGCAAAGATATCAGGCACTTGAAGTAGTACTGTTCTCTCATCTGTAGTCTCCACTCTCTATGGTTTGGGGTCTCTCTTCCCCTCTGAACTCAATCCACCTGGAAGGCATGGGATAGTCATTCAGTGACTCACAAGTTTATGTGTTATGAATGTCACAAAATGAAAGGACAGATAATCTTAGTGCTAACTTCAGTTTTCTGGAAAAGAAATGCCAATTTCCTCATTTTATTTAAACCTCCACTCTTAGTCTGTGTCATATGATCAGGTGCTCATAAAATACAAATATGGCTTTGGTTTTCCCCACTTAGAGAGCTAAGGTCAATCAAGAATCATCCTGAACAGAAAAAAATACTTCAAAATGATTCATTGTACCTTCTTTGGCTCAATTACTCAAGTAGTATCCTCTATACCTAAAATATCCTCTTCTTTCCAAAGCTTTCTCAAAATATCTTTGTAATAAAACTGATCTGATTATATTTCTCCATCCAGAGGAGGAGCCTTGGCACAGCTGATGGAGTCACTTTGGCTTTCTCACTCAACTGACCAATGTGGATCACACCATGCCTATTAGGTCATGGAAACTGGTGCCAATTAGAAAAGATTAAAATATTCACACCAATGTCTTACTTGGATTAGAAAAAATCTGTTTTTACCACTTACCACATATGTCCTATTTCCAGTCTATGCAACACTTGCATGGGAGCCCTAAATAGTTATCATTTGATTGTTAAATCCTTTTCTCCTGTTCCTTGTATAACTTTCTTGTTGCTACTTGCCATAGAAACTAATGCCATCTGTTTATGTACTTTAACCTTTTGAGAACAGGGGGAATAGTCAAAGAATTTTGCCTAAATACTTGTAAACTTCTAAATGGAAACCCTTAATGATTATCATTTAGTGGCAATGATCATGAAGAAGATGATAGAAAATAAAATGAAACAATATATTAATCAGTAAAAGAATATAATCAGTAACTGAGAATAAAAATAAACATTCTCATTCCAAGAACATTATGCCTAGAGACAAAGCATCTGTTTCCTGTGGCTTAAAATCCTCAAATCACTTTAAGGAAAGTTGAAATATTTAGTGAATCATCATGCCAAAGCAGTAGGTCCATAATGTAGTAGAGGCAGTAAAATAATCTAAGAGCAAATATTATTTAACTCTTTTCATTGTAAGAAAAACTGGTTTTATGTTAGGTCTCAGGCTAATAAAGCACACAAATATTCCACCAGAAAAATCTTTTGTAAAAATCTGATCTTGAATAAAAAACCTTTGTACTTATGTGACAAGAAACTCATGACTAACAAATTACATGTGAATTGGCTGAAGACATATTTACAAAAAAGAATATAAAACCCAGCATGCGTAATGACTAGTAGAAAAAATCATTGTGGAGAACTTTTATCATAAAATATAGTTTGGAATATATATATTTTTTATATATACATATTTATTATATATTATATACATATATATTATACACACATATATATTATATACACACACATATATACACACATTTCCATCTATCAGAAGAGAAATATTAATACAGATGTAGAGACAGAGTGTATATATAACTCCAGACATGTTGATAAACTTAATTTTAATTTACATGTGATCAGCATCGACCTACAATGATGAGAAGGTTAAGCCAGGTGATATTTGAAAAATGCTTTGCTTAAAGTCAAGGTACCAAAGAGGCAGAGGCTAATTCATGGTCACAATTAGGAGAGAAATAATACATTAAGCCTGAAGGAATAAATGAGACAGTGTTTGCAGGCTTATGAAGAGCCGTTTTAGGGTAGGTTTTATATAGGAAGAATGTTAGTGTCTGGGATGTTCCTCCTTTGCCTTAAGCATCCCAAGTCTGTTAAGCTAGCTCCTTCCCTGTGCATAATCAGTTATATCCTCCTCCTACCAGAAAGGATCAATATCTTTAGCAAAGGTGTTTCCTCTGGACAGAATGGATGTCTCTTTGGGAGCCTCCCTGCATCAGTACTGATCTGAGCAGAGTCTGTTTTTCCTTGATCATGTTGACTAGAAAAGAGTAATGTAGTCAATTATTCTTTTCCTGGGTTTCAACTGGCTTGCTGCCCCCACCTCCAGAGCAGAGTTTAAACTGACCTTTAAACACACATGTCACTTCTTAGGTGAGGTATCTATAACAGACTTTAAAACTCCAAATTCTCTTTTGTCTCTGTGCAGTAGGTCATCTACCAAAGTTGTTACCTTTCACTGTTGGCCTTCAATTTGTCCATGGTTTCTTTTTTTTTTTTTTTTTTTTTTTTTGAGACGGAGTCTTGCTCTGTGCCCCAGGCTGGAGTGCAGTGGCGCGATCTCGGCTCACTGCAAGCTCCGCCCCCCCGGGTTCACGCCATTCTCCTGCCTCAGCCTCCCAAGTAGCTGGGACTACAGGCGCCCACCACCTCGCCCGGCTAATTTTCTTGTATTTTTGGTAGAGACGGGGTTTCACCGTGTTAGCCAGGATGGTCTCGATCTCCTGACCTCGTGATCCGCCCGTCTCGGCCTCCCAAAGTGCTGGGATTACAGGCTTGAGCCACCGCGCCCGGCCCATGGTTTCATTTTGTCATAATTTCAACTAGAAATCTGCATGTAAACTAAACATCAGTAAGGGAACATACCTGAAAGCAGGAAGAACACAGAAAAACAATGGGCAGAGTCTCCAGTACAACTCTTACAAAGATATAGCTTTAAAGTGTCTTGTGTAGAAAAAAAGAAAAATACAAACTAAGCTGAAAATGCATTATTATCTCCTAATATTAAATTTCTCCTCTGAGATTGATCTGTATTTTCAGCAGATAATTTCACACACGTATCACAATTTACTTGATTCTGTAATAGTCACCACATGGTGCAAAGAGTAATTTTTGCCAGCCTCACTTCATATGGGTCTCCTAAAGAGAGGACACATGGTGGCAGGTCTGGGTGTGAGGCAACCCAGGTTTTTCAGAGCCTAACAACAGCAATGGAGAAACCGTGAAGGCTAAAGGAGCTATAGGAGACATTTGCCATGAACATATTAAGACCAAACTTTATGAATGCATTATAAAGTGAGGCCAATTTTGAAATGAAAAAAGAAAGGGTTCAGAAACAACAACTTCCATTTTGTGGATTGCTTTACACATGAAGATTAGTTGACATCAACAGGAGAAAGAAAAGTTCTGCTTAAACACAAAGATTCAAGACACTTTTAGAGAAATCCAAAAACCAAGATAGTATTTTTCAAAATCAGGCTAAGGTGAGTAAGTGACTGCTTTGGGAGTGATACGTAAAAAAGCATGCAGTCATGCTTTTCTAGGGAAACCAAGAGGGCTGGGGCTACTCTCTACTTCCATCATCTAGTTCCAAATTGTGACTGTTAACCAAGCAATGTTGGTAGAAAGTCGAAGGAAAATAAACTTTACGTTCCATTAGGGAATAATATCTAAGAGCATGATTTTAGCAAGAAACATTGAATACATGTTGAGGGTCATGGAGTTACGTTAGGAAGGAATTAATGTCCAATTCCTAACAGGGAGCTCTCAGGGCATAGGCGTATGTCTGTTGCCATATCTGCTTAATGAATTCTTCAGTACAAACCTGAGCCACATTTTAGTGACCACACTCACGAACATGCTTCCAATGTGCAGACAATTATGAGAAGCTTGGTGGATAGTCCTAGAAACCCAAAACCTCAGGATGGGTGGTAAAGTTGAAGGAGGAAAAGAAGAAGAAGATCTCCTGGTACCCTAGTATCAGGTGATAATCTGAAAATGAGAAGTTCTCCCTACTGGACCTCCAAAAATGAAAGTTGGGAAATTATGGCGGGACCTGAGGGCTGAACTTCTTTGACATCCAAATAACTGAAGCTCTCCATTCCCCAGGGAACACGCAAGATCCATGGAGGAATACAGCAGATATGGCTAAGTGTTCATCTGATGATGCTCATATCCTGTGTGAGGGGTTAGAACGTCTCTGATTATGGAAGAAGTGTGGCAGAGGAGTAGGCTGAGCAGCCTGTTTCCTGGATTACCTTTAAATTTTAAACTGCTGTATATAACCTATGACATTTCCAGAGACATATACCAGCATCTCTTTGCCTCTTTCACTGGGTTTCTGAAATACATGGTATTTCAACTGGCTGTGTTTCCATGATATGAGAAACTATTGACCTGGAGGAAAGGACAAGAACATTTCTTCTTACCTTGGACTCCAGGATAAGCCAGAAAGGCCATTAAAGGGCCATCAGAGAAAAATCCCTCCAAATCCTTCATTGAGAACAAATAAGAGGAAGTGTTCATCCATGAGTCCAAATGTACCAATCTGTAACTGTTAATAATCTTCATCTCATGTACCAACAGGAAACAGAAATAATTGCCAATGAGCTAAAACTAGTTTCTCAGGAAGGCACTATAATGTGTGTGTGTGTGTGTGTGTGTGTGTATTGCGGTATTACGTATTACCAGAATTTTCATGGTACTAACAAAATAATGCAGTAGACTGGAGGTACATTAACCCTTTCAATGGGACTGCCTTTGGATGGAGGTGTAAAGTATCAGAAGTAAGAAATTCAGGAGGGTTCAGGGCATGAAATGTTGGCAGTGCACAATTCTGTGCTTTCTGCAATGCTCAAAATCTCTGGATAGTTTAAATACATAAAATGTATGGCTTAGTTGAATTTTTTTTATTGTATCTTGTGAAATCAAGAAGCTTGCACTGCATTTTGTGAAACAGAATTTGGGCAATGGGTATGAACCAAAGGGTAGGAAGAAGAGGCAACAGAGGAAGGTTAGAGACGTAGTAAAATCTTAGTCAATATCTGTATTTAGCAAGCCATGAAATTGGGAGTTTCAACCAATGTTTTAGTCATTATTTGAAGAATAGAGAGACGAAGTAAAATGTGGTATACATTTAACTCACCCCAGTATTTTAAATGTTCTCTTGGTTGGTATTATGACCCTCCAAGAACTAAAATATGATTTTAGCATACCCAGTGTTCATGATTCTGGGGAATATCTAGTTTTCCATGCTCCTTACTATGGTTCTCAATCTTAGCCACATTAGAATTAACTTGGAAATTATTTAAAAATTCTGAATTCCTGAGCCTTTCTCCAAAACATTTAATCTTGTTCTGTGGTACCCGAGAAATGAATTTTTTCGAGTTTTCATATAATTATAGAGCCCAGCCAGGGTTGAAAACCATTGAGCTAGAAGCACTGCTATTTCCAACTAGCAGTTATACAGCCTTCACCTTTACCCTGGATAAATTAGCGCAGCATTTTAGTAGTCTCTGAAATTTTATTCTTGTATGCTATCATTCATTCATGTACTTATTTATCAATTCAACTATTAGTGACTACATTGCTTTTAGGTAGCAATATTGTATTGATACCGAAAATACAGTTGTATAAGTCTGTTTGTATTGCTATAAAAGATACTTGAGACTGGGCAATTTATAAAGAAAAGAGGTTTTTTGGCTCACAGTTCTGCAGGCTGAAGAGGAAGAATAGCTCTGGCATCTGCTTCTGGTGAGGGCCTCAGGATTCTTTCACTCATGTTGGAAGGTGAAGGGGAGCTGTCATGTGCAGAGATTATAGGGCAAGAGAAAAAGCAAGAAGAGAGGGGGTAGGAAGAGCCAGGTTCTTTTTAAACAACCAGCTCTCCCAAGAACTAATAGAGTGAGAACCCATGAAAGAATGGCACCAAGCTATTCATGAGGAATCAGTTTCCATGACCCAAATATCTCCCACTAGATACCCACCTCATCCAACATTGGGGATCAAATTTCAACATTAGATTTGTAGGGGACAAACATCCAAACTATAACAGCAGTAATGAACAAAATTGTTACCACCAGACTTAGTAGAAATGATCATCTTATGGAAGAAAAATATGGATTAAATGGTCATTAAAATACAGGTATAATGGCAAATTGTAACACATGTTATCACGGAAGGGTAACATTTTGATTACATTTTAACAAGAGCTCCTGATTTAGATATTGAAATAATGTGGATAATCTCTGGAAAAGTTTTAGAGTAGAGGCCTAAAGGATAAGATATGAATGATTTTAAAAGACCTAGAAGGTAAAGGATCTCTAAGTAGAAGAACCATTTTTTGCAAAACTCTGGGATAGGAAAGAGGAGCCATATATTTGAACAAATGAAAGAAAATCACTCTGTTGGAAGGAGAGAAAATTATGAAGGTTTAGTAAGGTATAGTCCTGGAGAGGTAGCAAATGTCAGCTGAAGCAGGGCTTGGAAATCTTGCTAAGTATTTAGATTTTGTAGTGTGATATATGTGTGTGTGTGTGTGTTTCTTACTTTATTTTTGTTGTCAATTGTATATTCAGTAGAACACCACTGAAAATGTTTTAAGTAGAGGAAGCTAGTATCTAGTTTGCAAATTCAAAGATGATTCTGACATCCTGGCTGGCTGCTAGAGAATGATTTCAAGGGGGACAAGCTTGGAAGTAAGATCAGTTCATAGATAATTGCACTAGTTCAAGTAAAATATTATAATAATGTGAGTCAAAAGGAAAGAGTTACAAACAAATAGGTGAAATTGAGCTATAGTTTGAAAAAAATTCAACATGTTTTAGGCGACTAGATATACCATGATAGAAAAAGAGAAATAGTATGGAATCCTGACTCTTCCACTGATCTATGAGACATGAGGTGAGTTATTTAACCTCTCTATGCCTTAATACTCACAGATACAATGAGAATTATGTTAGTTCTTTCCTAGTGCATATGCAAATATTATATAGCAGTCAACTTCTGATCTTCGAAACACTACCGAAGAAAACATTTTGATCAAACAAAGCTCAGTTTAGTAGACTTATCACAGTAGGGAGAATATCACCTTGACCAATCTTAGTGTTTTGTCAGAACATGGTTGCCTGAAGAAGATATTTATATAATTTCAGGGCCTGAATTGATTGATTTTTAGGTGAGTTGTTCAAGTCGAGATACTAGTTGGGATTGGACATAACAGCTTTGGACTGACCAGCCTAACAAGGAAGAGGGCTTACCTTGATCAACCGGTGGTTGCTCTTCAAGAGTTAACTATTCTATTTAGTTTGGTCTTATCTTCCAGGAGCAAGAGCTAGTTTTTGTTGTTTTCTCAGTATTTTTAAACACGTGTGGGAAACTTGCCATTCCAGAATAGTTTAACAGGTAATGTTTTCGAATTCCTGTAATATGTTAACATTCCGAATTCAAAAATAAGAAATTGGAATTCAGAAATTCTTGGGAATTCTTTGGAATTTTTGTTTGTTTGTTTGTTTGTTTTTGAGATGGAGTCTCACTCTGACACCCAGGCTGGAGTGCAGTGATGTGATCTTGGCTCATTGCAACCTCCATCTACGAGGTCAAGTGATTCTCCTGCCTCATCCTCCTAAGTAGCTGGGATTACAGGTGTGTGCCACCACACCTGGCTAAATTTTTTGTATTGTTAGTAGAGACGGGGTTTCACCATGTTGTCAGGCTGGTCTTGAACTCCTGACCTTGTGATCCACCTGCCTTAGCCTCCCAAAATGCTGGGATTACAGGCATGAGCCACCACGCCCAATGGGGAATTCTTAAAAACATAATTATTCCTTGTTTTTCATGAAAATTTATTTACATGTTTTTACATAATTATGTTATTATAACAAACTGAATTATTTTTTTAATTAGGCTATACTAAAAGTTTCATGTAATTTTTAAAAATAATGAAAGTGCATGCTCTACTATTAAAATAAACTGGCATATTATGACAAGAGTTAATATTTCAATAACATCCAAGTTGATCTCTAACCTTATAGAGATATTTCATAAAAGAAGAAATTATTAAAACAAAGTAAATGTCAAATAATAATGTTAAGATTTAAAAGCAAGTATTTAATATTTAAATGGTATTCTTAAAATGAAATTTTAAAGCACGCAAGCATTGTTATCTTCAAGATAGGTCTTAGAGTTACGTTGCTTCATGTAATCTTGTTTTTTAACTGTTAAAATAATTTGTGTGCTTGCCTAACTTAGGTTTGCTGTGGAAATCAATATTACTTTTGTTACTTCAGATTTTCTATCTGTTTTGGGTTCATATCAGAGTAGTCTCCAACAATATAACCATCAGCTTCTCTTTGCATCTCTTCTTAAGGTATTTACAAATAACTGTAGGCTAAAGCAAATGTTTAAACACAAAAAATCACCAGTGGATACTCTCAGGTAGTATTCAAATAACCTAACATTCTGTTTTCTCAGCAAAGGTAATGGCATAATCGCATAATCACATTTCTAAATTGCCAATTTAAGGACTTATTTTTCTTCTAAAACTTGTCACTTCCTGGAATACCACAGATAGGATTTGTATAAAATATACAATGTAGACTTATTAATATTTATTTTATTTATAAGAAGGTCTCACCATTAGCAGCAGACAGGATCATGAAAGAACACTTATAACATAGCAAAAGCTATGATCAAAACTGAGTGATTAGATCATCAACATCTCTTTCCAGAAATGTCCAGCTTTATTCTCCAACTCTGAGTGTCAGTGCACCCGGGTATTTCTTTCAATGTGACATCAATGGGTTTTGTCAAACCACTTTCTACTTCTTTTAATTGTAACAGCAGAAATATAGTAGTTTTATAGTTTTCCTAATTTCTTGATAGGTTTTTTGGGGATATTATATTTGGAAAAACATTGAAATTTCCGGATAAACACACACACACACACGCGTGCGCGCACACACACACACACATATACAGAGAGAGAGAGAGAGAGAAACGTGTGCTTGGAAACACCAGTCACAGGAAAACTTCTTGGCTCCCATTGTTGTTTAAAACAAGATTATGTTTGTTTTGGTTCTAAAATCTGATGATATCAAGCACTTAAAACATCATTTGGCAAACATTAAATGATCAAACATTTTAGTAATTATTATGATTGGAACATCATTTTGATGAAGTTGTCATTCACTGAGAGATGGATCTGGTTGGGAAAGGAGAGAAGAGGTAATGAGTTCAGTTTGAGGTGTTGAGTTTAAAAAGCCTTTGGGATACTCAAGTGCAGAAATCAAGAAGGCAGTTGGGTCTGTGGCTAATAAAAGTCTGGTGTGGAGGTATAAATAATATTGGTAGGTAGATAGTATGTAAAGTCATGAATGAGGATAAGGTCGCATACACAGACAGTAGACTGTGAGAAGAGAAGAAAACTAGGCTCAAGTACTGACTGGGCTACCTGATTTTCATGCATCCCCTGAACTGCACTTTTCTACTCACCTTATTTTATCTTATTTTATCCTGTTAGTATGTGGGCTGTCTCTTAGTTTTCTCAGTAGCAGGTTATCTACCCTTGAAAAATTGTTTGGCTTAATGTGCCAATACCCTGCCTAACACTTCCTATACACTCTCCTTAAGCCAGAAGTTCCCCCGCTATTCCTAATTTGCTGAGATTTTTTTTATTTTTATTTTTATTTTTTTATGAGCAGGTGTTGAATCATGTCACACATATTTTTCTGCATCTGCTTGCATGATTATGTGATTTTTGTTCTTTAGTCTGTTGATGTGGCAAATTGTGTTAGTTGATTTTCAAATATTGAAACAACCTTGCAACCTGGGACAAATCTCATTTGGTCTTGTTGTATAGTTCTTTTTATACGTTGTTGGATTCAATTTGCTAACATTTTTTTGAGGATTTTTGTGTATATGTTCATAAAATACATTGTTCTGTAGCTTTTTTTTTTCTTGCAATGTCTGATTTTGTTAGTAAGCTAATGCCAGCCTCATAGAATGAGTTAGGAAGTATTCTGTCTGCTTCTACCATCTTCTGGATGAAATTGTGGACAATTGTTTCCTCTTAAAATGTTTGGTACAATTTACCAACAAACCCATCTGAGTGTGGTGCTTTCTGTTTTGTGAAGTTATTAATTATCAATTTAGTTTCTTTAGTAGAAATAAACCTATTCAGATTGTCTATTTCTTCTTGTGGGAGTTTTGACAGATTAGGTCTTTCAAGATATTGGTCCATTTCTTCTAGATTATCACATTTATGAGAATCAAATACATAGTATTCCTTCCTAATCTTTAACTTACATTATTTTTCTTCTCTGAAACTTTCTGTGATAGATCTAAGAAGGCGTGTTGATTTTTCTGTCTTTTCAGCCTTTTAGTTGTTGGTAGGATGAAGTAATGATTTCTAAGCTCTTCACATGCCATATTAGAAGCCAGAAGTGAACAATTATTTTCTTAGAGAAGACATTGAACCACCAAGGAATATATGATGCCTTTTGTGCTATCTTTTATTTTAAATATTTCCTATACTTAAGCTTTCTTGGTTATTAAGAAATATCATAGGATGGAACCAGTAATTTATCTAAGTTTTACTGTGAATGCATGGTGCAATTTTGGACAAATTGCAGTATATCCCTGTGCCTTTTATCAGAAAATTACATGCAATAATATTGGCCCAACTGCCTCAATCTTGTTGGTAGAACAACCACCACAAAAAAGTGAATGTGCCTTACAAATTAAAATTATTAAATGAATTAAATGTTTTATTGACACGAGTAATTAATGGATATATTTACATGAGCAAAATACTCAATTTTTCTTCCCTATTCATGTTTCCTAAGCTTAATAAAATACATAATTACCATTTATTTAAAAAAAATTAACATTTTCAAGAAGTTTGAGTGTTATAGACTTAATTTTTCTGTTTCTACCAAAATTCATATGTTGAAGCCCTAACCCCCAGTGTGACTATATTTGGAGATAAGGCCTTATAAGGAAGTAATGAAGGATAAATGAAGTCATAAAATATGGGGCCCTGATCTGATAGCATTAGTATCCTTGCAAGAAGAAATGTAAGAGAGCACTCTTTGTCTCTCCCTGTGCACACACAGAAAAGGTCATGGGAACACACAGCAAGAAGGTGGCTGTCTGCAAGTCAGAAGGAGAGTCCTCACTAAAAGCTAAACTCAACTGGACCTTGATCTGAGACTTCCAGTCTCCCAGATTGTGAGAAATAACTTGCTGCTGTTTAAGCCACCTAGCCTGTCATCTTTTGGTATGGCAGCCAGAGCTGACTAATATACTGAATAATGTTGTATTAGATGATTGTTCTCTGTACTCCCCTAATTTCTTGTAACATTATTATTATTTTTACACCAGATCAAAATTAGATTTACATTTCATTTCCCACCACTTGACTGTAATCTTTGAGGGCTAGAGCTGTATCGTGTTTAAGTTTGAATGTCCATTAGAAAGTATACTGTTTGGCATACTAGGTGCTCAGTAAATACTGGTTGCACAAATAAATGTTGCATAAGAACTCTAGGTCTTCTATCATGCAAGAGAGTGTGTATGTGTATTTATGATTTGGATAACTCTGGTCAATTCTAAGAGTTAGTTGTGTTGGTGGTGGTGCTGCTCCTTTGCTGGTTTAATTATATAGTTTTGTTGATAATGATTCGACATAATCCACAATTCATGGTGACTTGGGTTTGTTGCTATAAAATATATCCTAATATCTTAAATCATTTTTCTTTAATAGACTTCTCTTATCTAATAAATAAACTAGGTAATATGAAAAGCACTGATTTCCAAATAGATAACTACACCATCTTAAATATAAAGTCAAGAGTCTAATTTGACATGAAGAGGAGAAGATAGAGAGACAGTGCTTGGACATTCATGGATAAACCACAAAGCATGAGAATCCTTCAGAACTATTGTATACACGTATTGAGACACGAGAAAAATAAGAGACTAATGCTGCATGAATACAACAGCCAACAAAAGGACATATTAGAATATAAAAGAGATGAGTTCTCACTTTTAAAATATAGGTTGGCTTTAGAAATAGTGTTATTCCTGGTACTAGGAAATTGCAGTTTTCAAGCCAGGATTATATTATGAGGATCGGAAAAGTCAATATATCTCATAGAAAGAAAAAGAGAGAGCAAGAGAGGGAGAGAAAGAAAAGAAGAAAGAAAGAGAGAGAGATAAGAAAGAGAAAGAAAGAAAGAAGAAAGAGAAATAAGGAAAGAAAAGAAAGAGAAAGAAAGAAAGAAAGAAAGAAAGAAAGAAAGAGAGGGAGAGAAAGAAGGGAGGGAGAAAGAGAGAAAGAAAAGTATGTAGGGGTGTGTGTGTCTGTGTGTGTGTGCACACATGTATACTGTCATGGGGGCAGAGGAATGCATGGGAAAACTAGAAGACAATGCAGAGGCTCCTTATTCCAATGTCAGTTTTCGGTGGCTTCAATGAAGTTATTCCTGATGACTGTGCTAGGTTAGTCACATGAAGAGCCGAAAGCAAGGTAATTTATATCCTGTAGCTCATTAACTAGTGATAACATTTAAAAGAGGAAATCTTTAGTTAAAATTATGTTTCCTAATATGGTATTCAACTGACTCTGACTCTTCTGCTGGATGGTTGTAGTAGCACTATGAAAAAAAAAAATTAACTTTAGACATAATTGGGTTAACAAAGGCAAATAAGTTTATTTAGCATGTAAAGTCTTGACCCAAGTTTTCAGTAATGCACGTAGTGAATCTCTGAGAGAGGGGATGTGTTGTTAATGTGCTTTGATTATTAGACAATGGAAACCCACCAAAGCACAGTATCTATTAACTCCCATTAGAAAGTGTTACATTAAAATCTCATCATACTTCATAATTTCTGTTGAGAGTTGAGATGTTTTAGGAATGATTTTTGAGCAATATCATTTTCATCAAAACTCAATAATGAAAACCTTTGGCCCAGTAGCAATGAGCATACTAAACACCCAGATATTGATTTCTAAATACCATTTTCCAATAAAAGGAACCAGGGGTCCTGGGAGAACTGATTGATTCCAGGTCTGGGGTAGAAAAAATACAAGAAAAGCCTACAGTATCTTGCAGTGCCAGAAAGTAAGGATATGGAAAATCAAACTAAATAAACAAAATGACGAGAAACATATCAAAAGGGCACAGAAGTCAGCCTGACAGAGTCCCCAGTGGTCAAAGCTGAAACAACTGAAAATAAAATAAATAATGATGGCATTGATTATATTCCAAAAAATAAAATAATATTTATAAGTTAATAAAATAAATGAAGAAAGAAGTCTCAGAAAAAAGAAAGAGCAACAGCTCTTCTTTATTGAAGAATTCCAATGAACACATGTAAAAGAAATGAGAGAAATATAAAATCACCATTAAACCTTATAGTAATATTTATATCAAACAAGGTCATTCAATGGATATTAAAATGAGTGGGTGAAAGTTTAAGCATAAACAAGATATTTGTATTGTCTCAAAGTATCTCTCCCAAAGCTTTTAGTAATTACAAACAGAAAAATAATGACTATAGCAGAGGATTCTAAAAGACACTGCTTCAGGCAAATGATCGAGACTAACATCACCATTAATGCATATGAACATTATATACCACTTACTACAATGCTCTGGGGAAAAAAAGCAGCACATCATCTCTGTGGTATACTTTCCAGTAATCCATAACCTATATTTAAGAGAAAGAAAACATCAGTAAAACCAAAAATGAGGTGTGTTCTACACAAAAAATTAACCAGCACTCTTCAAAAGTATCAAGATCACAAAATATGAGAAGAAACTAATATTTGTTACAGAATGATGGAGACCAAGGAGACACAGAACTAAATGAAATATGGGATTCTGAATTAGATCTTGGATCAGAGAAAAAGGACATTCTTTGAAAAACTAGTGAAATCTGAATAAGTTCTGGAATTTACTTTACGATATTGTACCAAGATTAATTTTTTAATTTCAACATATGTCCTGTGGTTTTCAAAGATGTTAACAAACAGGGAAAGATGGGATATGGGTACAGGAAAATTCTCTTTGCACGATTTTTGCAACTCCCCTGTAAGTCTATAGTTTTTTCAAAAATTCATGCAAAATATAATAAATTTGTACAATAAAAATATAGTACAAAAAGTGTATTTGGAAAAAAGTATAACATATAATTAACTAAGTAAAGATTTTTATATGACAGTATTTAGACATGGCTAACAACAGCTAGATTCTAGCATGATCACTCCTAAAGCTAAATCTGCTACCTGTATTAAATAGTGCTATTGTAAATACATAATGGGGACAGTTCTACTTTGCTTCAGGCTAATAAAATTGTTTTTTGCCTTTTCCAATTCTGACTTCTTTTTCTTTGACATTCAAAATGCATTGTTCATCTCACAGCAATTGTTAAATAGACCTTCCTAAACTCCCAAATCTAACAAGAAGACAATGAAAAATCCATAGGATATTATGTATGATTCCTCTTAGTTGTAATTTGCCAAGTTAAGAGTTAATATATCAACATAATAAAATGTTATAGCTTTTTAGTTCAAGCAAAAACTGTAAGAAAATTGAAGATATCTGAGTACATATTACCATACTATGCATGAAATTGCCTATTTAGAAAGAGAAATAGTAAAGTGATAATTGTTATGATGTTAAAGTCTCTGAATGGAAATTGACATATTGTCAGCAAAGCCGAAATTTCCAGTTGGCTTATCAATAACATTGTAATTTTCCTGGGGCTCTACTGTATTTTCTACTGTATTCTGAATAAATTTCATGTCTTTTACCAATACAGGAAGCTGACTTTTTCTAGGAGGATTCAGTGGCTGGCCAGCTAGTCTACTGCTCATGTCCACATTTTGTTCAGGTGGACTAAGTTTAAAATGATCACAAGGTTGGGTGCAGTGGCTCACGCCTGTAATCTCAGCATTTTGGGAGGGTGAGGCAGGCGGATCACCTGAGGTCGGGAGTTCAAGACCAGCCTGGCCACTGGCCAATGTGGTGAAACCACGACTCTACTAAAAACAAACAAACAAACAAACAAAAAACCTGATGTGGTGGGGTTTGCCTGTAGTCCCAATTACTCGGGGACCTGAGACAGGAGAATCGTTTGATCCCAGGAAACAGGCTGCAGTGAGCCGAGATCACACCATTGCACTCCAGCCTGGGTGACACAGTGAGACTCTGTCTCAAAAAATAAAAATTACAATAAAAAATAAATAAAATGACCAACAAGAGTGATGAGGGAAAAGAGAGGACATGAGAATCACTGACAAGTCTGTGTAAGAATGGATGGAGAATGAGCCCTATTAAATAAATGATCCTATCTTATATGGCTCTTAGAAGGAAGCTTACAACATAGTGCGTGCATGCATTTGAATCTTGGATATTGTCTTAGTGTATTGCATCACTATAAAGTAATACCTGGGGCAAGGTAGTTTATAAAGAAAGGGGGTTTATTTGGCTCACAGTTCTGCAGGATGAACAAGAAGCAGGGCACCAGCATCTGCTTCTGCTGAGGGCTTCAGGAAGCTTCCACGCATGACAGAAGGGAAAGGGGGGCAAACATCATGTGGCCAGGGAGAAGGAAAAAGAGAGAGAGAGTGGGGAGCAGTGCCATGCTCTTTTAAGCAGCCAGCTATCAGGTAAACTAATGGAGAGAGTACTCACTCATTACTGTGGGTTGGGGACAAGGGAACACCAAGTGATTCATGAGGGATCTGCCTCCATGACCAAAACACCTCCCGCTAGGCCCCACCTTCAACATTAGGGATCAAATTTCAACTTGAGATTTGGAGGGAACAAATATCCCAATTACACCTGGTGTCTTCAGTTTCTGCAAAATGCCTCTATGAATCACTGACAGATATAGAAAGAAGATTTCAACTAAATCTCAGGATAATCCCTGAGTCATGATACCCTAGGAATAGTCCTGGGTGAAGTTTTAGATATTGATTAAGGGGTGGAAAATCTGAGTACAAAAGGAACTTTTGGGATGTACCTGGGCTTTCTCTAAAGCTGCAACACTAGCTCACTTTACTGTCAGCCTTCCAGGAACTCTCATTCTGGAGTGTACATCATTTGACTTAAAAATAATTGAAGACTTTCCATTTTCTTTTCTCTTCTTGATACAAATAATCTTTTAGTTTTATAGTAGTAAGTGATGTAACTGTGGACCTTTCCATCTTAAACAGAGGGTTTCCTTTTTTATAGAGTCACCTGAAATCCAAGATATTAATTATTTATAATTTTGCTAATTTATAATGGAAATCCTAAGGGTTGTGTAGTGAGAGACAATGATGAATGAGATACTTAATGAATACGTTAAGCCAGTTAATCAGTATTCTCATCTAAACATGAGAATGTTAATCTTATTCATTCCCCTGGGTATATATAATAAGGGGAAAGGAAATAGAAAGTAAATAAATTGTATAAAGGTAACCACATATTTTAAGTGATTTTTAAAAAATTCCCCAAGTCAATCCAAATGAATTTATTGGAACTATTACATTTTATTTGGAAGAATACATCTGCTGAGTGGATGGATCCTAGCTTCACAATAGGCCTTCATTTTTCAAGCTATTATTTCTCTATCTTCTGCTAAAGCACATGACAAGGAGATATGTTTATAATCACCTCTTGGGAGCTTAAAAATTCAGTTTCTTCTTCCTATTCCCAAATGCCTTTATCAATTTTCTGCTTCTATAATTATCACGGGCAACTTCAGAGCCAGATGCATAATTGCTTGCTTAAGGTAAAAAAGGCCTGTGCTGGAGCCCTATGTCACGTTCTGCCTACCTTTTTAATAGGGTCAGGCTTGTCCAACATGTTTTGTGTTTTAGCAGTGTTTGGCCCAGTGCCTGTTTTGTACTCAGCTGCAACCATCCTTGATATTTCCTTTGGCACTTGTGCTTGGGAGGGCTGAGCAGGACTCCTGCCCTATGTTTCATTGGTGCTTACCCTAGTGCCTGCCTATCAGGCTTTTCTTAGTCTTGCAGTATTGCATTCAGCCTTTGAAAGACTGCCTGAGCTTTTTGACTTTGATTAATCAACATCGCAATTCTTACTGGTTGGTCTATAAATTTAAATTCTTCTATTCCTTTCCCTTTAGTTAATAAAGGGAAATCAATTTAACTGCCACATAGCACAACATTTCCTATTCTTCATGCTGTAAGATTTCTTTTCTGCTAGAGAGGAAATTTGGTATTCAACACCAAATCCTGGCCATTGGTCTCAGTCAAAAGCTAATCAAAATTATATTCATATTTTAAATTAATACTGATATTCACTGATAAGTAGTAAACTTACCAAACTTCATAGAAAACTTCTTTAGACTTACCTATCCAAGCAATAATTTAAAAAACTATGGCAATTTGTTGGATGGATGTTGAGTTATCACAAGAAACCTAAGAAGAGAAAATGCAGCTGGAATTAGAAACCATTAGGGGCTTGGCAATCTCCGTCATTCACTCCCTCTTCCTATCCCTCCTCCATATCCCATGCCACTCCACAGTCAGATACTCTGCGTATTTACTTCATGTATTCTTCTCTTCCTCTAAAAGCCCTTTGTTTTCTACTTTTGAGTACACATGGCCACCTCAGCCTCAATTTCCATGGCCTCTTAATTCCTCTACAAATACACCCTGAGTGCCTGTGTGCCAATTCCAAACTCTCTGCTGAAAGACTCTAATTGGCTTAGGTGTTCATCCCTGATCCCATTAGCAGTGGCTATGAGCCAGACACCTTCCTCATCAGAAAGGGTATGTAAGGAGATTTCGAGAGAAGAGGACCAAATGCCCAGCTAACAACTATAGGTATAACTGATTGGTTTATGACATTTAGAGATAGATTCTAGCTTTTCATTGTACTGACAGGTGTAAATTTACATGTCCTTATGTTGGTTTTGCATGTCACTGTCTCCCCCAGCAAAAATGATATTAAAGTATTTAATGTGATTGGTAAATTTAAGTCTTTGCCAATGAAATTTCTTCTACTGTTACAGGAACTCATTTCTAAGCAAAAATTTCTCTTTCCCTTTCTCAAAACATTTAGTGACATTCATTAGGCTAAGATCATTTTCAAGATGACTTTCACTAGACTTAACAGTATAAGACCACTTTTCTAGTTGCATACATGGTCAGTGATGTTACATACATGCTTCCCTAATTCAGTGGTCATCAAGCTTCAGCAGGCATGAGAATCACCTGGAAGGCTTATAAGAGCACAGATTCTGGGGCTCCATTTTTAGAGATTCTAATTTAGCAGGTACAGGCAGGGCCTGATAATTTGTATTTCTAGTAAGTTCCCAGATGATACTGATGTTGTTGGTTCTAAAATGACACTTTGGCCAGATGCAATGGCTCATGCCTCTAATCTCAACATTTTTTGAGGTTGAGATGAGAGAATCCTGACTTGAGGCCAGAATTTCAAGATTAGTCTGGGCAACATAGTGAGACCCATCTCTACAAAACATTATGGTTTTTTTGGTTGTTGTTTTGTTCTGTTTGTTTGTTTTTAACAAACTAGCTGTGGTGGCACATGCCTGTAGTCCCAGCTACTCAGCAGGCTGAGGCAGGAGGATTGCTTGAGCTCGGAGTTCAAAGTTGTGGTGAGCCATGATCAAGCCACTGAACTCTAGCCTGGGCAACAGAGCAAGACCCTATGTCTAAAAAAAAAGACAAAATGAAATAAAAATAAATAAATAAAATCACACTTTGAGAACCTCTATCCTAATTTGCCTTTATTCTCATTTCAAGGGTAAATAGCTGGGAAAAGATCTTATGTTTTACCTTCAGGGATCCAGGTGTGAGGAATATATTCTCTTGTTCCCCAGCCTACATTACATCCAAATTCTAAAATCCACAGTCTCTTAAAATGGGAAGGAAGGACCTCTAAGATTGTGAAGTCTTGCCTTTCCTAAACACGCTCAAAATATATTAATGTGCTTTGCCACTTCCATGTACCATCCCCACTCTTATGTTCCTAATGTCTTTATCTTACTTACAAGGGAAAAATTTTATCACGTTCTAAGATGGAAAGGAAATATTTATTTTTGCTTTAAATTGAAGGTAGCTATAAAACTAAATTTAAAATGTTACTTTATTTTTAAAAGTAATGAGTATAAGTGATACCAAATCAAATAGTTTCAAAAATATGCGTGCAAAAATAAATTATTCAGTGAGAATAAAAAATACTTATAATTCATTCTTAATAAAGGGATAATCATCTCAATGTCACTTTGCATAAGATAGAAACCCCATCTCTACTAAAAAATACAAAAAATTAGCCGGGCGAGGTGGCGGGCGCCTGTAGTCCCAGCTACTTGGGAGGCTGAGGCAGGAGAATGGGGTGAACCCGGGAGGCGGAGCTTGCAGTGAGCCGAGATCCGGCCACTGCACTCCAGCCTGGGCGACACAGCGAGACTCCGTCTCAAAAAAAAAAAAAAAAAAAAAAAAAAGAAAAGAGATTCAATATCATTAAGTTAATTCCATTTTTTAGTTGTGGTATTTGCTTCCACTGAGAATCCCACTGCATCTGTGCATGCAGTCAGAAAAGGCTGAAGAGATCTCAGAACTCTTCTTGAAAAAGTTGGATATTAATATTTATTCCTAGTACTGTAATGCAAGTTATTTTGTTTAACCAACAGAGTTTCAAGAAGACTTCCAAAGTCATCTTCAGAATTGTTTTTCTACTGGATTTGCTAATGTGCAATGTGAAGGAAAAACAAAATTTGTTCTCTCCCACACTGCCATACACTTTATAGAAAAATGTATGGAAACAACATTATTCACATTGTATTTTCATAATGCTCACAAATGCCTTCATTGACTTAGTTGGTAAATATAGTTAGGTCCTTCTGAGAAGAATATTTTTTAGTTTAATTTAATGAATGAGTAAAGTTCGCAGACCCTCTCTACAGTCTCTCTATGCACCATGTCAATCACAGTAAAACAGTACCACGCAATGAGTGGTATACATACAAAATATCTTTTGGCCAGGTGCAGTGGCTCACGCCTGTAATCCCAGCACTTAGGGAGGCCGAGGCAGGTGGATCACCTGAGGTCAGGAGTTCGAGACCAGGCTGGAAAACATGGCAAAATGGTGAAATCCTGTCTCTACTAAAAATACAAAACAAAACAAAAATTAGCTGAGCATGGTGGTGGGCACCTGTAATACCAGCTACTTGGGAGGCTGAGGCAGGAAAATCACTTGAACCCAGGAGGCAGAGGTTGCAATGAGCCGAGATTGCACCATTCCATTCCAACCTGGGTGATGGAGTGAAAATCTGTCTCAAAAAAAAAAAAAAAAAATTAAATCTCACTAAATTCCTGAGGCTTGCATTATTATTCCCATTTCCATAGGGGCAAAAGAGGGTTGGAATTGCAGAGAGGATGAAGTGATTTGCCAAAGTACAACTAGCTAACAATGACTGAGCCAAGACTCTGATCCACACTAGAATATTCTTTTAACTCTGAGTCTGCTGTCTGGGGTGATTGAATCAAAAATGGAGGGTAAAGGTAGGATTCTGTTTTCCCGTGGATATTCTACTTTTTCCACCCTGTCCTGCCATGCTTTCTCCAGACACAGCCTAAAAGGCTAATTTTCTGAAATCCCTACACTTGCTGATCTGGAGAAAGATGAAGATAGTCCATTGGCCTGCATTAGTGGGCTAATCTGTCAGCGTCAGACCTAGGAATGTAAATAATGCCAGTCACTTTGCCCTACCTCACTTTCTTCTCCTTCCATTCCTGCCTCCACTCTGTCAGTTAACAGACATTCTTCAGTTCTTTGGAAAACACTAGTTTAAATTAACCTCGAAATTTTATAGATGGGGAAAGTATTTTTACTCTCATTGAAGCACCAATCTTAAAAAAAGACAACTGTATGATCTTTAAGTGTTAAAATGCAGAATAATTAGTATTAGATTTACAAAATTAGCACACCCCAAATTTGTACTAGCTTATGTAAAAATTCTAATGAAAGTGTGTTTGTGTTTGTGTGTGTGTGTGTGAGAGTGAAGATTGTAGCATGACTTGAAGAGAGCTCTAAGGCCCTATCAGTCCAAAAACTTTTATCTGAAGCCTCCCATTATACCTGAATAATGCCAATAAGTGTCATCATTAACAGTATTACGAGGAGCTATACCATCGGGATTAATCTGCACGCTGCGTCATTTACTTGCTGTATCACGTGTGGGACTTGGTCTTCTCCGTGCCTCAATTTCTCCCCTGCTTCTATTGTGCAGGTGCCCAGTGGTCCATCCCACTGTTGGTGCATGGCAAAAATTCTGATGAGATTTAGTGAAAGCACTTTCCAACAGAGGTGTAGGATGGTGCTCAAGAACCCCTCTATCCCCTGCTCCTTGGAGGTCAGCCAGGACCACAGGGCTGCGGAAGAGCCCTCCAGTGGAGGGAATTCGACCCCCGCACTAGTTACATACTTAATAGGTTGAACTAAAAGTGGGTAAAGCACACCTAACGTTTTAAGCACAAAGGGACTTTCTGGCCTAAGGCCCTTGAGAAGCCTCGGAACTCAGCTAGAGATTTGGAACACTAATGCTACTGCATCAGTCTGAGACCTTATTCGACTTCTGTAAAGTAGTTGAGCCCAACTAATCCAACTCCCTGCCAAGTCACTGGAAGAACATGAGAAGGGGAGCCCCAGTCACTGGAGACCAGAGATCTTTCTTTCCTCAACTTCATTGGAATTTTGTGAAGATTAAATATTAATCTTGTATATGCAAAGTGCTTAGGACAGTACAAAGCACAGAAATACTCAATATTAATTATTCATCTTATTACGTATTATGTAAAAAGCACTTTGCAAGCACCTTACTTGGTTTGGTTGTTTTCTTTAATTCTCTGGAAACTATGAGGTAAGCATTATTATTAATTCTCCTTTTACAATACTGAATAACAATAATAACTGAAGCTCAGAGAGGTTAGTTTTCATGCCTAAGTTCCCACAGATCAGTGGCAAGCGAGGCTGTCAGACTTCAACGCGGTTTAATTCTCTAAAGTATGAACTCTCATGAAACCTTTACAGTAGTCACTGGAGAGCCTATTACAAATACTGTGAGGTAGCCTCATGCTGCAGTTCATTTGGGAGGACTGGGGAGCATCTGTAAATTAGTAATTTAAAAACACAACTTTCCAGGCGACATGGAACTGACGATAATTTGGTAATTACTAGAAACACTGTCTATAGATGAGGAAGGATGATCATAAAAGTTATCATCCAAAACATGCTGTTTAGAAAAGTAGATACAATAGAAAAATAGACAGAAAACCTAGAATGCCTAGGGCCATTTGTCTGCAGGTAAAATGAAGTAAGAATGTAACAGATGATCAAATTTTGTACAGATTAGTGATTTACTGGGTTAGAGTTTAAGATGGTTCTCATAGTCTCACAGAGGTTTTATCAGGATAGAGACCAAGTTGAAAATTGGGAGTGCTTCCAGGGACATGTGGGATCAGGGAAGCACCACAGGACAGGCAGTGAGTGTTAGAGGAAGGGCAGGAGGGGACAGAGCCAGGCCTGTGCAAGGCTGGAGTGCCGGGGACATTCCTTTCACATCTCTTCAACATGAGTGCATATTCAAATATAATTTCACTGGATCGCCACTCAAGTCAACACAGTTAATAACATTAACAATCATTTGTCAAAAACTATCTTCTTCACTTCAAATCTGGAATGTTACTATTTGGTCATGGCTATAGTAAAGTATAAAAACAAAGAAGGCAACGAATGGGAAAGTAAAAGCACAGATAAAGACAAACTTCATCTCCTTTGAACTGTTGAGGATGACCGCTCTCTCCACACAGCTCCTGATTCAGAATCAGAAGAGGAAAATATGTTGGTGGGTTGAATTTGCCTCTAATTTCTTTCAGCATATATATATATTTTTTTCTTGTTCCAACACAGCAACTATCCTTTAATTTAAAAAAAATGATCTTCATAAGGGAGGACACTGTGATAGCCTCTAAAAAGAATGGTGTTTTTACTCTTTTGTGAAGTTGGTAACATTCTTGTAAAATTGTTTTTTACAACTCTATATTATATTTACTCTAGGTGAGATTTTACAAACAATAATTATCTCTGATGGCTTAGTACTTTTTCCATCCCATAAATCACCTCAGTTCAAATTTATCTCAGTGATTTGAGATTTGGAGGGTCTCTGTAAACAACATCTAAAACTTTCTCAATTTTGTGAAATGCTTCTGAGATACCTGGTCAACAAAAAACACCGTTGTAACGATAATGATACACAGTGTACAGGGAAAGGCCCAGCTTACACCTCACTATAGGACTGGTTTATGTCAGAGACCAAAGGATTATTACGTTCAATTTTCTTTCTTTGAGTAAGACAGCGTTGTCATGGTTTCTGATCTTCCTAGTTACACGTCTGCATGAAAGAGAAAAAAAAATTATAGAAAACATGAAGATTCCATAGCTTTGATAAGAAATTCAAATGTAAATTGATTGATCTGAAACGAAGCAACTACATAGCTTAAATAGTAATATATATTTTATATATTTTATTTTCTAAGAGAAATAAATAATAAATAGGCTCACCACAGGAATTTGTTGGAAAGGAAACTAATAATCTGAAAAATTGCATCTAATGAAGCCAATATTGACTGACTTATTGGCCTTCACTTCTGGGATTCCATGGTGCTTTTTTCACAGCAATGTTATAAATAATGGCCTTGAAGCACAGTTGGAAGTGTGCCTTAAATCATCAAACAAATGTTTTGTAATTGTTTGCAGTATACGCCTTTAATTTAAACTTATTTTCTATAACATGATAGCACTATAGTATAGATATTTGGGAATATTTCTAAAGTGGATATTTGGAAATGTTTCTAAAGCATTACTTGCCTTCAAGTCCCATTTCTGTTAATTACTGCCTACTGATGTCAGTTTTCACAATGTAAAACAAGATACTAGTAATATTAAACTCATAGGATTTTAGTATGTTCGGCCTATATGATGTATCAAGTACTAGTTACTACTCCTAGTAGAATTATCATCTTTTAAGGTAATCTTTGGCAATATTAACCAGGGAGTTTATTGGGAATTGTTATTACTGAGTGTTAAATAAATAATATATAGGTAAAGTAAATCCAAATCTCATATATGCTATATACCTCCTCTGAAAACCCAGGCAAGCTAATTACTTGATTCTTAGTTAACTCATCTGTAAAGTAGAAGTAATAAAAAATCGTTATTTCCTAGGCTAGTTGTAATAAATAAATAATATATCAGAAGAGCCTCGTATAGTGGGTAGCATATAGTAAAGTATTAAACAATAGGGACATTATGTTTTCTCCAACCACTTAGAGAACTAGCTATTTACTGAAGTGAAGGTGCAATTATAGTCCTTTAAAAATAAGTTTTCTGCACCAAGTCACATTTTTCAGCCAAATTTTGGTGAAGCCTGTTTTTGAAATAAGAAAAGCATACTTCATTTTCAGATAGTAAAACATAACCATACTATTTAGTAACATTTATGCTGCTGTTGTATTAAATCAAGGAACAAGTTTACAATGTTTGTCCTTTAGGTTTAATCAGGATTAATCAGTGCTAAATCTCCTTCTTTCCTTTCATTGTGCTCTGAGACCCAAGAAAGCCTCACAATGATGGGGACAAAGATTATTGAGTGACTCAGAAATAAAGGCAAAGCAATCTGTTGGAAACTTTTATTTAAATAATTATTGAGATACATGAGATGGGGTTCAGGGCTAAGTTATTTTCTTGTATTTTTTATTTGTTTGGAATAGAATATTTTTATAAACAAAAATACTTTTGTTCATTCTTTTTAAATGAGTTACACCTTTCTAATTAAAAATTGAAGCCTGGTTCTGGGTTTAAAAAAAAATGAAATGCATTTTCTTATATTCTTACCCGGAAAATAATGGCAGTTAGAATTTCCGTGCCCTCACAGGAGTTACAGAAGTAAATAGACATGTTTCTTTGCTAAAACCTAGGAAGAGAGTAAAAACGCTGCAGGGGAATGCATATAGGCTGGATAGACTTTCAGAATATTTGAATTGGAATGTGATTTTGCTTCAGCGATTTTAAAAGAGAAATAAGGGCCATTCAGAAGATCTTGCTTGGAAGTTGTTTTATTGTCAGTTCTAATTTACTTGTATAATGCTCTTATATAATATGAGACAATGCATAATTAGTTATTTGACTTAACTCTCTCCAGAAATATACTCCTTAAAATGGTGACACATTCAACTAAGAAAATTACATTTTTTCCCCCAAATCACTAGAATTTTTTTTTCTTTGTCAATAGTTGAAAATTATTCTTGCAAGGATTACCACCATCCACATAACCCTCTGACAATTATCAACTGTAGTAGAACAGTAGGCTGGACTAGGAAAAAGAAACCTCCTCTTATTTTCACTTTGGACATTGTATGACCATAGTCATTTCATCTCTCTATGTTTTAGTTTGTTCATCTGTTAAATCAGAAAAATGAAATAGGTGGACTCATAAGATTCATAAGATGTTAGAGATGGAATCAATCATAGTCTACAAATGGAGAATTTTTTTTTTTTTTTTTTCCAGATGAAAGAGCAGAGATCCAGAGGGATTTAACGTCTTGCCCAGTGTTCAATTGTGTTAGGGAGAAAGTGAAAAATATAAATCAGGTATTCCGATTTCAATACAATGCTCATTTCTCCACATCGAAAATGTATGTGCTTATCTATTAGACTGTGAATTAAACACTTTTCTGATTTATAGATTGAATACGTAAATGAAGAATATTTAAAGTATTTAAATATATGCAATCTATATTTGTTATATTAAAATGTGTTCACTTAAATATATGTAATATTCATCTCTCTTGTCTGGATTATCAATAGCATGTGAGGATGATTTCTGTATATTTTAGGGTTTCTTGTTTGAATTTCTAGAAAATTTGATATTTCAAAACAATCTATTGATGCAATGCAAATATATCAGTATTTGTTCATGGCTGCTTAACAACAAGTTTGTAATCACTGAATTTAGTTTAGATAATACTTAAAGGTAGGCTGCATTATGAAGTTATTTACAATTATAGAAAATCATCATATAAAATTTCCGATAGGACAGACAATTAAACCTGTACAATAGCACAGAGGGATGTTCTCTGGGATGACACAGTAACTGAATTCCCAGGTCCCCATGGGATCTCATTAACTTGGTGAATTTACCTCAACTTTGGAAAACTGATTTATGAAATCCTTGTAATTTCAAAGTCACGGAAAAATCTCTCAGGACTTGCCCCAATACTAATCTCATAAGAGGAGATACATAAAATTCAAAAGTTAATTTACTAATTTATGACTAAAATATAAATTCCAAGGTAACTAAGGAGTTTTTCAGTCTTTTGACCAATTCATTCTTTTTGTAGGTAAAACACCGGGGTAGTCAATTTGTAATAGAAAGTTTGCCTTCAAATAAAATCAAGGACAGGTAATTTCTTACTGTGAATACTAAGTGGTGTTAAGTAAGGTAACTAGTCATTTTCTCAGTCACCATGCCCTCTGCTCAGATAATATGCCACTTGTTCACAGACTGACTTATTCTCTAACTTTCCTGTTCTTTCTTAAGTCACATATATATATTTCCTAAGTCATATACAGAGATATTAAAGTGAAGAAATTTCCTTTGGTAAATATTTGCACCAGTAGGAGTAATACACAATGTAGCTGGCAAAAGTAGTGGAATAAAACAGATAGTTCCAAAAGTCTTAGAAGAGTAAGCCCTTCAGCCTCTGATTTGGCCAGCCGTTGTTCTTATAGTTGCTGAGCTGGGCGGGGGGTGGAGCAGTCTGGAACCCCCTATGGTGGGGGAAATCTGGTGTGCAGGGCGGCAGCTACAACCCATGTGGAAGTATTTCAGTATTTTTAGCTGGCAGTTCAGCTGTCCTGGTGCATACTGGCTGAATATCTCTCGAGAGCTTTTCTCAATACGTTCAATTTTTTTTTTATTCTGCCCCCTTCAATAAAGTATAACTTAAACTTTTTCCTAATGTTTAAGGTGGATGTTTAGAACATGAATTATTGCAGCAAGTTATAATAGTAATGCCTCCAGGTTTCCAAAGTGCACCAAATGATGCCAGATTGCTATGACTTTCGGAATTCTTAAATCTGCTTTCGAAAATCTTTTTTTCTGTCTCTTTCTGTCAGGGCTGTCACTTCTCATTTTTATCCATGCACTTTCCTCTAGCAACAACCCTCCAATTTCTCACATACTGAACCTAATTTAAATCTACTCTGAGCAGGAAAACCTGGCCAATTTCTTAGAAATATGTGTAAAATAATGATGAATAAATTCTACGTCGTGGCCCAAGGAGCTATTTTATGAGTAAAGGTACATACATTTTGGTTTTGGACCTTGTGACGGATGTGTTATCTATTCTGAATACCTTTTCAGTCACTCCATCGTCCTTTAATGTATTAAAAACACTCTAGTTTGACTCAAAGGAACCACTCTATAAGTAATCCAGTGTGCCTCATATTATTGTGGAGATTGAAAATCAGTAGTCTATAAACCCACCTAGCCAGTAGTTGTGTTTTGCCAGCAAAATATTAACTTAATGACAATGTTTTAAAATTTTTGGTAGGCAGCCAATATTTACAAGTCAGAATATTTTAAATGTGAAGTCAAATCTCTAGATTCTCTTGATAAACAGAAGTCTGACAACACTGGACCCGTATCTTAACATGAAAGCAGTAGGTGAGAGCTAAAGAGCAGCTGCTTTCTTTTGATCATGTTATGGGGTGAATTGTGTTCTCCCCTCAATACCCCCCTACCCAAAATGTTGAAGTCCTAACCCTGAGTATTTCAGCATGTGACATTATTTGGAAATAAGATCACTGAAAACATGATTAGCTAAGAAAAAGTCATACTGGAGTAAGATGGGCCCCTAAACCAATATGACTGGTGTCCTCATAAAAGGAATGCCATGTGAAGAAGTGGAGAAACACAGGGAGGAGAAAGCCAGGTGAAAATGAACACAGGGCCTAGAGTTAAGCAGCCACAAGTCAGGAAACTCGTGAGGCTTCCAGAGACTGAAAGAGGCAAGGGAGAAACTTCCTCTATGGGTTTTGGAGAAAGCATGGCCCTACCAACCCATTGATTTTTGCTGTCTAGCTTCTAGAACTATGAGAGAACATGTTTCTGATGTTTTAAGCAACCCAGATTGTGGCACTTTATTCTGGCAGCTGGAGGGAACTAACACAGAATTTCCAGACTGCTTTTTGACAATATGGTTGACTAGATATCAGAATTCCTCCACAGAATTAATTTAATGTTGAAAAATGTCTAAAGACATCTTTTTTTGCATAGCTGGGCCACAGACAGATGAAAGACAAGGCTTTGAATATGCAAGAGACAAGAAACAAGAATTGACCCTTAACAAAAATAACTTCTTATCATCAGTCGAAAGTGGAAGAGAAGCAGTCTTTCCCCTGGTAAAGGAGTCCACAGAGATAGAGACACTGGTCTGTATCTCCCCAAGATCTCAGGGAAAAAAATAAAATAAGAACAACAACAACAAAAACTGACCTGTGGCTTTCAAAGCATAGACGTAGGATTTCCCAGGGTCTGGGTGTATAGTTAAAATTCCACTAGTATCCCAGCAAACTAGGAAATGAACATAACAAATGACCACAGGCTGATGGCACCCTGGGATCAATAACTAGACCTCTCTGAAGAGATCCTCAGCCCAGACCTTGAAAGATTCTTGTAGAGAAAAACAAAAAGATAAGATATAAATGCATATTATGTGAGCGAAGTCCCCTCTGCCCCACTGGATATAAAGCTCTTCAGATTAAAACAACAATAGCATAACCCCAAATTTCACAACACATATATTCATCTAAAACACAAATAGCTGCATTAGACCTTCAATAATTTCATATAATAGAATTATTAGACTAGATTAGAAATTATGTTTAAAGGTTTAAAGAAGAAAGAATAAGGAAGAATATTCATTCAACAACATGTGTTTATTTTACTTAACTAAGATTTTTCAAGGACCAAATTATGTCAGGCATTTCTCTAGTTACTGGGAATACAAAAATTCACCACTGCCACCCCCTATCACTGTCTTTATAAAATTTATATTCTAATTGTAAGAGACAGATAAAAAGCAAAATAAGCAAAATATGTTTTTTACTGAAATGTGCTATGAATGGAAATAAAGCAGGAGGGGTGGGTAGGGAGCTCTGGGTAAAGGTGTGATTTAAATTTTATTAATACTTTGGAGATCAGAGAAAACCTCAATGAGAAAAGGGTATTTGAAGCTAAAGGAGGTAAGGGTGTAAGTCAGCTGTATATCTGAAGGATGAATGTTCCAGGCAGGGAAAATCCAACGTGCAAAGGCCCAAAGTAGTAACTGTGAAAACAGTAAGGAAGCCTGTGTGGCCAAGTCTGAGTGAGAGTAGGAATAATAGGGGGAGTAAAATATGAGGTCCAAGAGGTAAAGTTAGGGCAGAAAAGTAAATAAAAATATGGTATAAAAATGACAAAAACAAGCATTAAAAAAGGAAGTTAAAATTTCTGACAACAAAACTTGTAATTGTTAAAATATAAAAATTGAATGGTTAAAATGCAGATGAGATAAAGCTGAAGAGAAAATTAGGGAAATAAAAGGTAGCACTGAATAAATTGATGAAAAATCATTACACAGAAAAAAGAGATATAAAATATAAAAACCAGGTTAAAAATTTTTAAGTACAATAAATAAGTCTCATGTATATCTAATAGGGGTTCCAGAAATAGATAATATGATTGGAGAGAAGCAATGTTTAAAATGATACTAAATTTGAGTTTTCTGGAGTTTCAAAAAACATACAACTCTTCAGATTCACAATGGATCTTGAGCAGAATAAATAAAGCTAAATATATATCCTGCCATATGTAGATAAATTGCAGAACACTAAAGCAAAAGAACTTAAAAATAACTCGGAAGTAGAGAGAAATAACAGAGATAGCAAGTTTTACTTGATGTAAGTCCTCTATCTTACCTGCTTCCTTCATTTAGTTTGCCTGTAAGTTTCCTTATAAGTATTTGAAATTGTGACACCTGCAGGACTGTTAGATTTTTATAGTTCTAATCAATATGTGGTAACTTCTCTCATTAAAAGGTATTTTTATCATGAGGGGCTTGCTAAAAGAACTGAAAACAAATATTGGCATTTCTTTTTTATTATCTCTATCTCTTTCCTCTAAGTCTTTTGACTTTGAGAAGAAAAAGATGGAGACGCATGAAGAAAGAAAGTCAGGTCTAAGTGTGGTGACTCATGCCTGTAATTTCAACATTTTGAAAGGCCAAGGCAGGTAGATTGCTTGAACCCAGGAGCTCTAGACCAGTCTGGGCAATATAGCAAGATCCCACCTCTGTGGAAAATGCAAAAAGTAGCCATGAGTGTTGGCACATGTCTGTAGTCCCAGCTACTCAAAACTTAGTATTAGGAAAAAAAAAAAAGAAAAAAGAAAAAGTACAGCCTGTTTTTTGGTACTTGGAAATGGATGACTACTTTTCCAGGTGGGAGAATGTTTTAACTTTAACATTTTTATTTAGGCAAATATAATTGTCTACATAAGTTATGATTGTCCTTGATTGAGTGATCTTTGAAGGCTTATCTGAAGATTTTTTTGGATTCAGGTCTGTATGGTTGCCATTTGAAAACCAGAGGCTGGGACCATGACTTCCAAATTTCAGGATATTTGTTGGAGCAAGATAGCAGAATAGAAGTCTCCATCAATCATTGCCCCTGCAAGGACAGCAAGTTAACAACCCTCTACACAGAAAAAAATCCCTTCATAAAAAGCAAAATCAGGTGAGCACTCGTACTCATAGTACCTGGTTTTAACTTCATAGCACTGAAAGAGACAGAAAAAATAGCCTTGCCTCACAGATGCCACAGCTTCCCTGCCCCGCCGCAGCAGGGTGGTGCAGATAGCATCTCCAGGTGCTGGTGGTGCAAAGAACAGCTCCAGGTGCTGTTGAAATTACAGAAAACTCAAATCACTTGTGATGCATTGCATTTCGTGCTGTCGTGTTAGAGCAGAAAGGAAAACCAGAACAAACTCAGCTGACACCTGCCCATCGAAGTAGCATTTAAACCAGCACTAGCCATAGGGGAATCCCCGATACCAGCTGTCAGAAATTGAGTTCCCACGAACCTCACCACCAAAGGCTACAGTGCTGTAGGTCTCTAAGTAAACTTGAAAGGCAGTCTAGGTCACAAGGACTACAATTCTTTGGTGAGTGCTAGTGCTGAACTGGGCCCAAAGACAGTGGACTGGAGGGCACATGACAAATTGGGACATAAGCTAGGGTGATTGAGTGCTGGCATTACCCCTCCCTTAACTCCAGGCTGCACAGCTCATGGCTACAAAAGAGACCCCTTCCTTCAATTAGTATTATACTTGAGGAGAGGAGAGGGAAGAGTGGGAAGAACATTGACTTACATCTCATATACGAGTTCAGTCACAGCAGGATAGAGCACTGGTGAGAATTGTGAGGCCCTAGCTCCTGGATGATATTTCTAGACACACCCTGGGCCAGAAAGGAACTCACTGTCTTGAAGGGAAGGACCTGGTTCTGGTGGCATTCATCACCTGCTAACTGAAGAGTCCTTGGGTCCTGAATAACCAGCAGCAATACTGGAGTACTACATCAACGGCCGAGGGTGAGCCTCTGAGACTTGCTGGCTTCAGGTAAGATTCAGTATATTACCAGCACTGTTGGCTACAGGACAAAACTCCTTCTGCTTAAGGAAAGCACCTCGGGTACCAGCACAGTCACAGTGGGGTAAAGCACCAAGCAGGCTCTTTAGGGTCCCTGATTCCAGGACTTGACTCTCAGATGGTGCTTCTTGACCTGCCCCAGGCCAGAGGGGAGCCCACTGCTCTGAAGGGTGAGCACCAGGCCAGGCAGCATTCACCCCACAAGCTGACTTAAGAGTGCTTGGTCCTTAAGGGTGTATCAGTGGTAGTCTGGCAGTACTTCCCGTGGTCTATGGTGTTGGTGGCTATGAGGTGAGGCTCCTGAGCCTTTGGAAAGGGGAAGGAAGAGTGGGAAGGACTACATCTTGTGGTTTGAGTGCCAGCTCAGCCACAGTACAATAGAACACCAGGTAGACTGCTAAGGTTTCTGACTCTAGTCCCTGCCTCCTGGATGGCACTTCTGGACCCACCCGGGGCCTGAGGGAACCTGCTGTACTGAAGGAAAGGACACAGGCCTAGCTGGCTTTGTCATCTGGCAACTTTAGAGCTCCAAGAACTTGAGTGAACATAGGCAGTAGTCAGGAAGTGGTTACTGCAGGCCTTGGGTGAGACCCAGTGCTGTGCTGCCTTCAGGTCTGACCCAGTGCAGTCATAGTGGTGGTGGCCACAGGGGTGCCTGTGTCACTCCACCTCAGCTTTAAGTGGCACAGAACTCAGAGAGACAGTCCATTTATTTGGGAGAGAAAAAGGAAAGAGAACAAGAGTTTCTGCCTGGTAATCTAGAGAATTCTCCTGGGTCTTGGTCAAGACCATCAAGATGTTACCTCTGTGAGTCTACAAGAATCACAGCGTTACTGGGCTTGAGGTGCCACTGAAAGTAGAACCAGCTTAGATTACAGCACTCGAGTCCTTTCAAATATCTGGAAAGGCTTCCCAAAAAGGATAACTAAAGACAAGCCCAGACAGTGAAGACTACAATAAATACTTAACTCTTCTATGCCCAGACACCAAAGAACACCTACTAGGATCAACACCATCCAGGAAAATATAACCTCACCAAATTACACTAGTAAGGCACCAGGGACCCATCCTGCAGAAACAGAGATATGTGACCTTTAAGACAGCATTCAAAATAGCTGTGTTGAGAAATTCAAGATAACACAGAAAAGGAATTCAGAATTCTATCAGATAAATTTAACAAAGGGACTGAAATAATTTAAAGGAATCAAGCAGAAATTCTGGAGGTGAAAAATACAATAGGCATACTGAAAATACATCAGAGTCTTTTAATAGCAGAATTGATCAAGCGGAAAGCAGAAGAAGGAATTACTGAGCTTGAAGACAGGCTACTTGAAAATACACAGTCAGAGGAGACAAAAGAAAAAAGGATAAAAACCAATGAAACACACCTACGGAATCTAGAAAGCAGCCTTAAAGGGGCAAAACTAAGAGTTATTGGTCTTGAAGAGGAGGTAAAGAAGTTACAGAGGTAGAAAGTTGATTTAAAGGGATAATAACAGAGAACTTCCAAACCTTGAGAAAGATGTCAATATCCAGTACAAGAAGGTTAGAAAACACCAAGCAGAATTAACCCAAGGAAGACTATCTCAAGGCTTTTAACAACCAAACTCCCAAAGATCAAGGATAAAGAAAAGATCCTAAAAACAGCAAGAGGACAAATAACATACAATGGAACTCCAATACATCTGGCAGCAGACTTTTCAGTGGAAAAGTCCTAGAGGTTAAGAGGGAATGGCATGACATTTTTAAAGTGCTGAAGGAAAAAAAAAAATGTTTACCTTAGAATAGTTTATTTGGCAAAAATATCCTTCAAACATGAAGGAGAAATAAAAGCTTTCCCAAGCAAACAAAAGCTGAAGGATTTCATCAATACCAGGTCTGCCCTACGAGAACTGTTCAATCAAACAAAAGACATTCATGAGCAATAAGTAATCGCCTGTAGGTACAAAACTCACAGATAATAGTACACAGAGAAACACAGAATATTATAACACTAACTGTGGTCTGTAAACTACTCTTATCCTAAGTAAAATACTAAATTATGAACCCATCAAAAACAACAACTATAGGAATTTTCAAGACACACAGTACAATTAGAAATAAATAGAAACAACAAAAGGTTAAAAATCGGGACAAATTAAGGCATAGAGTTTTTATTGTTTTATTTTAGTTTATGCAAAGAGTGTTAGTTCTTATCAGGTTAAAATGATTGTAATAAGATAGTATTTGCAAGCCTTGTGGTAACCTCAAACCAAAAAACATACATTAGATACACATAAAATAAAAAGCAAGAAAATAAATCATTTCACCAGTTCTAAATGTTATCATCAGTCTAGGGTAGGGTTTCTATTTCCCATAATATGTCAAGCCACCTCTCTTCTCTTCTCTGAACTTTTGATTTAATGGCTTATTCTCACTCATTACCACAGATAAATGATCTTTCTCGTACATATGCTTACCATTTTTACTAACCTGCACTTTTTTCTTAATATTAGGTGATTTAGATGGATGAAATTTTATATTTTTACTTCTAAATAATACAAAAGACTTCTGACTTACAAAATTATAAGTCACACACATACACAGTCATCTATTCTAATTAATAACATCTTCAAAGCATGCTTTTTCTGGGGGCTGAGACACTATAAAATATTGTGACGCGTAAAGTAGGAAGCCTCTGGCAAGTGAGAATTTTCACAATCTTCTCACCCTAATGCATTCAATTTAATTTAAGAAATTAAAACAGATTTACTTGGTAGGGAAAATAAAGCCAAGATATAATTAGGGGGTTTTCAAAGTTAAAAGGCACTTTAAAATGTGTTCTTCTTTGGGGAAGTTTTGGCTCTCCTCTTTAAGGACTTTCAACTAATACTCATCTTTGGGCAGGGTCTGAGAATTAGGCATCTGTGAAGCTGGCCCAGGAAAGTACAGAGCTAGTGGAGTGCAGGATCTCATGGGAAATGCGGCTGTCAGCCCCCATGAGATATATTCAATTGTCCAATTGAAATTCACTTGCAAAACCCAAATTCAAAGATGAAAATTGTAAGAACTTCAAGAAAATGACCACATAGCATTAGACCCCAAACACAAGGCCCCCTTTTGAGCACTGGGCTCTGTGATACTGCCTTACAGTGGTCCTATGCCCATGAACCCAGCCATAGGAGTTAGCCTATAACAACACATGTTATACTTTCCTTTTTACACAGAAGTATTAAACACACATTGATGTGGTTACCTTGTAAAGAGTCTAATGACAGATAGCATATATTTGAGATTTTAAAGCCTTTCTAAATATTTTGTCAAGGAAATATACAAGTTGTGCTTGAAAAATAGGAAACTTTAAAAATATTACTTAACAAACAACAACATTCTCAATATTTAAACAAGAATTATATGCCTGGTCTTCTGTGTAATGTGAAGAATATATTCATTCACGGGGAACAGAAAACCCTAATCCCACTGGCGTAAATAATTTGAGGTTTCCCTTTCTCATATAACAAGAACTCCAGACGGAGCTAGATGTTGGCCTTGGTTCAGTGGGAGAACATTTTGGGGGCAGCCGTCATTGAGATTCTGGTGGCCTTTTCTTTACGTGTTGCTTCACGCTGATGCAGCTGCAAACATTATATTCCTAATGTAGGGAGAAAACAGTCAACATGCATTCCTATCCCATGCTAAACAATTCTGACAATCTGCTATCCTTTATTTTGTGGTAGTCAATTCTAAGATAAAGCATATATTCTCATTTCTGTGCTAAATAATCCTGAAACTAGGCAATTATTGAACTATTTGTTCTAGGAAATATGTTTTTTATATGCTTGCTTACTGAGATGAACTCTTGCTTGTCAGGGCCTACTTCAAGACTCTCACCCCAGGCGTTCGTTCATTGAAAGCTATCATACTATGCCCAATATCAATCACATCCCTGCCTTATAGGGCCCACCTTAATAACACCAATTTCTGGCCTGAAAGCTCTGAAACTATCCTTCTTTAACTTCCCCCTTCTGAGACACTGCCAAGGATCTCTCAAAGTGGTATTTTCTCTCATTGCAGGGTTATCAACAGATTTTCTAGAAATCATTCTGTTGAGTGGGAGCTTAAGAGCAGGAAGAAGGAGATTAGCCACATATGCCCCATTTGTCAGGGAATCAAATGTTCCCAGCAATCTTTACAATAGACTCTTTGTTTAGATCTCACTGGTTGAAGTTGGTGATTTCTCTGCCTCTAACTAGAGGGAAAGCTGGGGAAATGGGAAATCAATCAAGATGCACCACTGCAGATTTCTACACGGTCACCTAAAGAAATGGATGGTTCTTTTAGTAAGTGATAAGGTGAGCCTCAAATGGATCCTGGATAGGCAACTAAACCATGGATATCTTTCCAGAACAATCAAAAGAGCTTCATTCAGAAGAACACAGGGTTACATTTTCAGAAAAATAAAAATGCCCTAAATCGTGACTGTATTGGAGGAAAGTGACAGAGTATGAAGTTGGATAGACTTGTGAATAGTGGGTAAGATATGACCCCTCCCCACTCAACTATAAATAGCCAAATGAGAAAGCAGAAGATCAAGGAAATAAGGTGTGTGTGTTCTATGTGGTAATAAAAACCATGACTTCTCTGTGGGAAATAGATGCCTAGAAAATTAAAAAGAAAATATTTGCTCCTCCTTCAGAGTTTAGACTTCAATATTTTTGAGAATCCGTGATTTTCCTTGGGAAAGTGTACGTGTGTGTATGTGTGTGCATACTCATATTTAGGTCAAGAGTTCTCTGTCGGATCACTGAAAAAAAAATGTCGTTGACATTCCTACAATTTGGAATGGTAGAAAGATTTTTCTGGGTGACTAAGGTTTTCAACATAAATTACTGAATAGTGTGCTAAAGCTTTTTCTTTCTCTATATAATTCTCTCCTTAATCATTTATTCTTCCTTCCCATTTTACATATAAATATATGCTGGGAAATCGTTCCAGATTGAAAATCCAAATGTAACATCTGGATAGGTGTCTGAATTGTAGAAAAGTGGGTTACAATTCTCATGGGGGAATTTGAAAGAGGGAGGTACATTGGGAGAGAGTAAGAAATCCAATAGCCAGATGGCCAGGCTGCCTAGCCAACTGGCTGAATGTCTTAGTTAGGTCTCAGTGGACATAAGAAAGACATACTTATACTACCTATTTATTGATGTTTTGGAGTAATTATAAGGAATTTTACCACAGGAGATGAAATATCCAAAGAAATTTGAATAACATGTAAAGTAAAACGTTTGGAAATGGTGCTATGGAACAGATATGCAGATCAACAAAGAGAAGCGGTGAACCACACGGCACGTCCCACTGAGAAGGCACAGATCTCATGTAGATGGCTGTGTGCAACTGTTCCAGAAGTGTTAGCAGGGACCCATGACAGAGCAGGGGAAAATGGAGAAGAACTCTTGATGATAAAAAACAGTCCAGGATCAAAATGTCTGCTTTCTGTCATATGCCTGAAGAAAGTGGGAGTTGATGAAAGGAAAGCCAGATAGAAATAGATGCTTGAGGTTCATTCTCTCATAATCATATGCCGCAGCTCTCCAAGCATTTCCCAAAACACATTTGCTGGATTAACCTAATTCTATTCCCAGTCAGGCTATATGTGGGCTGTATGAAGAACTACGTAGCCCACACTGATCCCATCAATGAGGTTTAGTGACTTATCTCCTCTTCTTGATTCAAAACTACACTGTATTACTCTTCTCCTTTTCTGAACTCCCTTTCTCATTCATGTGCTTTATGCATTACGTGCTTGTTCTGGGACTTTCCTAAAGTTAAATGTTACTTTTTTAAAAGAGAAAAACTGTGTGTTTTCTTTAACTTTGCTCTAGCAGTAATATAGCATGGAAGAAAGAGTTTTTGCTCAATGAATATGTATTGAATTAAATAATAATTCCAAAGACATACTATTCCAATAAAAGAGGTTAGCAGAAGGAGAATTTATCATTAAAATATAAAACATTTACATAGAAAAGTATATTATTTCTTAACTCATATCAGTTGAATCTGAAAACTATAAACATAGTTATACATGGCGGCCGGGCGCGGTGGCTCAAGCCTGTAATCCCAGCACTTTGGGAGGCCGAGGCGGGTGGATCACGAGGTCAGGAGATCGAGACTATCCTGGCTAACATGGTGAAACCCCGTCTCTACTAAAAATACAAAAAACTAGCCGGGCGTGGTGGCGGGCGCCTGTAGTCTCAGCTACTTGGGAGGCTGAGGCGGGAGAATGGCGTGAACCCGGGAGGCGGAGCTTGCAGTGAGCCGAGACCACGCCACTGCACTCCAGCCTGGGAGACACAGCGAGACTCCGTCTCAAAAATAAAAAAAATAAAAAAAAGGCCGGGCGCGGTGGCTCAAGCCTGTAATCCCAGCACTTTGGGAGGCCGAGGCGGGTGGATCACGAGGTCAGGAGATCGAGACCATCCTGGCTAACATGGCGAAACCCCGTCTCTACTAAAAATACAAAAAAACTAGCCGGGCGTGGTGGCGGGCGCCTGTAGTCCCAGCTACTCGGAGGCTGAGGCAGGAGAATGGCCTGAACCTGGGAGGCGGAGCTTGCAGTGAGCCGAGACCACGCCACTGCACTCCAGCCTGGGAGACACAGCGAGACTCCGTCTCAAAAATAAAAAAAATAAAAAAAAAAATAAACATAGTTATACATGGGAAAATAGGAGACACCTATTAAATTTAAAAAATGCTAAAATTTATTTAAGTTACCACATATTAAAAAGAATCTTTAGTAATTTTACTGAGAGAAATTTTATTAACCCCAAATTATTGTAGTTATCTCAGCATAGGGTTTAGTCAGAAAAGGTTAGCAGGAGTGATTATTTATTGGAGTGATTTAGTTAAGAACTATGGTGTCTTGCACTCAAATAGTGTACTGTATATAAAAATCTAACTTGTATTCAAGAATTGTCTTTCTCTATCTTTTTAAGGTGGCCTTAGATGCTGTTTTTCAGCATTATAAGAGATGTATAATTTTCCTAAAATTCAATTTTTGTTTTTGAGACAAGGTCTTGCTCTGTCACCCAGGCTGGAGCGCGGTGGAATGAACATGTCTCACTGTAGCCTTGACCTCCTGGGCTCAAGTGATCCTCCCACCCCAGCCTATCAAGTAGCTGATACCACAGGTACAACCCACCATGCCTGGCTAATTTGTATACTTTTTGTAGATCAATTTGAAGGGCTCTGGTCTTGCCTAATGTTATAATATTAATGCACTTACTTTGCTTATTGTTCCTGATTCTTTGTCCCATTGTAATAATACAAGCCCACTTGCTTTTTTCCTCCTAGCATAACTTTCCTCTTTAGCAAATTGTCAACTCAAGCACTTTGGAAAGTCTGAAGACATGATAAGAGCAAGTAGAGAGGTATGAACTCTGTTTAATTAAATTCTGTTCAGAGCAGGTAAGTAACAGGGTGATTAATTGCTGTTCGCACACCTTTCAACTGCTTTGTCAAGAGGCTCCTCCTGGAATATGCTTGCTGCTAAATTGATAATCACTAGGACCCACTCACACGTCCAGACAGACCTGGTCTAGAGTTCACCATCTTTCATGCTGCATAGCCACAAACCTCCCCCGACCACCAACTGTTACACTAAAAGTCCTGGAAAGGCACATACAGGAATCTGTTTACATTTGGAAATGACAGTCACAATATGTATACCAACAGTGGTCATGCATATCACAATATCTAAATGACATATTCACATCCAATTTTTTCTCTCTGTATCAAAGGGAGCATATTACTAAGAAATCTCACACTTTTAAAAAGTCTCCATACATAAATAATACAAGTGAGGAAACTGACAAGAAAAATATGCATTTGTTTCTTATTGAGAAGATGAAAACAGAATGTACTTAAAACTAAGTTCATGTTCTGCTATTAAACATTTATTATGCACTCATAATCAGTGCAGTTATCTATCAAGAAAGCTTATTAAACCAGAAAATAAATACTTAAAAATATAATAATTAAACATCGTTTTAATTTACTTGTGAAAAAATAGAATGGAAGACAGTGGTACTGATGTTACAGTACTAATTGTATCTCCAATCACAATGTTTAATCGGCTTTCAACAGTGAACATGAATAACCCAGTGCTAGGTCTGAACTGTGATTAATAATTTAAAATATGTAAAGATAAGATTCTACTAAATGCAAGTTGGACAACATGAGCATTAGATAGAAAAGGAAAGGTCAGAAACAACAAGTATGTAGTGGTTAATAATGACAGTCCTTTTCTACTGGGATGAATGCCATGTTTTCTATACACACACACACAAATTTGCAATATTGCTTTCTGAAACTCAGTCTAATGTTAGAAAATTTGGCAGTGATTTGTATATAACTTTGAGGGGATCTCATGTTCTTTTTTTTTTTTTTTTTTTTCATTAATGACCTAAGTCAAACATGTCAGTGTGCAACAAGTTAGTAAGTAAGAGAATGATTATTCAAGATATAACTAATAGGCTTCAGATGGATTTTATTTTTTGTTTATATATTAGCTTATCTGTTTTTTTGCATAAGCAACTCTGCTTTGAGTTGGAATCGCTGGCTCTTTTTCCATTTCTTACTGTTCCTAACTCACTACCTCTGAAGAGTTTATATGTACAGACTCATCTCAGACAATATGAGATCAAGTATATTTTATGTTCTTTGACCCAAGGACAGCAAACTTTTGTGGGTTTAGTTTTTGATGGGTAGATTTTCAACATCCTATTTTTGCCAAGGAGTCTATAAAGTAACATCATTGAGACTGTCAGCTTCCCTGACAAGATAACTTGAAAGCAGAATTGTGTGAACTAGAGGAGATTTTGGTTCACCCCTGGCTCAGTGAATTTCACAAATAGCAGTTTAATCTGCAGGATGTCCAAGCCAATAATAAGAGGAAGCTGAGTTAGTATTTGAGCAAGAAGGATCTTTTTGTTTGTTTGTTTTTCTTTTTTTGTTGATGAGTTTTGAACTTTTTGAGCTTCCACTTAAGATGCAAATTTTCACACCCTTGAACATACTGGGTTTCCTTGGATGTCATTAGGATTATATTGTCAGATCAAAGTTTTAGGGGATATTTGCTACTGATGTTTAACATAAAATCAAAGCAGGTTTCATTTTTTTTTTAAATGTTAACATTCAAAAATAACACCAATTTACACACATTTCTTACTAAAGATTATTATTCTCCCTGAAAATACCTAATGTATTAATATTAAAGATGTTATAACAATAGCTCTGCAGATATGTTTCTGAATTTTACACAAGAAATATTGATGAATACTATGCAGTCAGGGTCAGAGGCTCTGTAATCAAGCAACCATAATGTAAATTTAATATCTTGTAACTTAATAAATGTATGACCTTGGATAATTTGTTTATATTCTGTGATGTCTAATATCCTCACTTCGAAAATGAAATAATGATACTACTTTGTTAGTTTGGCTATCAGAATTTAAAGAATTAAGACATTTTGTCACAGGAAAATAAAATTAGCTATTAAAAAATATAATGCTGCTGCTTGCATGTACTAAGAAAATATAAGGACACTATTGGATACATACTTTTTTCGAGAGGAAATACATCATAATGGATATTTCTGAGAAAAATCCTGATCATGAACACAAATAATATTTAGTGTGATATAGTATTTAAATTTGAAAGAGAGCAGCTGGAGTGAAGGATTCCAGAAGTAACAAAAGGGAAACAGTGAGAGAAGGGTCTGGAAAAATGGGGAAAGAAAATTACGTTGAAGATTAAGTTCTAGCAATAGTATAGACTAAGTGAACAGTTTCCAGTAAGAAATCCCCTATAGCTGAGATGATCAGGGGAGGTCCATACAATGATGGAAGGTTGAATGGGAAGCTGCTTTCTGCCTTTTGTTATTGCAATCCTTCCTAGTTGCCATCACTCTTCCAGTAAAATCTAATGTCTACTCAAAGGCATTTTGAAACCTTTGAGTTATGTTTGTTTTTTATAAGTCATGCTTTGAGAACCAAAAGTTAATGGCAAATGAGTAAGAAAAGAAGATAATCAGATGCAAAACTGTAAACTAAGTCAGACAAAATTGTAAACTAAATTACAATTCAGCAGGATGAGGAGTTTCAAGAAAGAGTGACTAGCAAAAGGTGAGATCAGGATGTGCTCAGCTATGCACCCATCCTTCTACACTGTGATGCTTAGAAATATTGGGAATGTTGCTTATCTTATCATTACATAGACAATTCTTGGGTAAATTGATAAGGATATTAAAGATAAAAGAAATTCTAGAAGCCTGGCAGACTTATAGATTCTCTGGTTACCCATATAAAACAGATGTCTCCCTTACAACGGAAACTTGTGAAATTGCATAAGTGGAATTTTCATGTGTTGTTTTTCTCACTGAATCTCCTTCAAAACCTACACAGTGTTGCATAATTACTTTTTAAATGAATCTTCATGTTTGCACATAGCAGACCTCAAAAATATTAGTTCCCTTCACCTTTTGCGTTGTGATATTGAGAGTCTGCTGATATGCCCCAAGTAAAGTCTTTCCTCACTTTAAGTCTTGGTTTTAATCAATGTATATTATTAAATTAGAAATAAATAGAAGAGAACAGAGAAGTTCCAAAAGATTAAATTAACAAAATTTGTCATGGAAAGAACTTTGGTAGAGTTCTTCATATTAGTCATAATTGAATTCCAGGAAACTAGTCCTATTGAGGATAATGTAGAATTTGTGTTGCATCTTGATTTATAAAAAAATTGAGTCATCGGAAGTCAATACTGGTTCTCAGACATTGTTTTAAAGATTATCTTTGAATTAGATAGACAGGGATATAAATTAGATCATACTTTAAACGTTTAGTTTCAATAAAAATTTGAGCTTACTTATAAAAAATAGGTAACCTTAAAGTAGTTGAAGACAACAGATACTTAAAAAAGTAGCAATAAGTAATAACATTCTGAATATTCATATCAACATTTATTCAGAAAATATGTTTTAGAAAAAATGTGGTAGTATTTAATTGATATATGTATAATATATGTAACGTACAAATACGAATAACATACAAATAATTATTCCAGGGATGATTAAAAACATAAAATGTTTTTCCTTTTCTATTATTTCCATTGAAATTTTCTTTCCCTCTTTACACTTCTTCTCTTGAACTTTTTCTCGGGAAAAATTGACATTATTTCTACTTTACTCACATTTTTGCTCCTCTTCCAGAAGCCCTTTAGAAGTAATTCTCTCAAAAATAGACGTTTTTATGTCTTGAACTCAAGTGTCTTAAATTGCCTTCCTTTGTGAAGAGACAAACCAACTGACAATCTGGTTTGTTTATAATAAGTCAAATTGAATGTTAATTTAGTGGCCAACGTTTCTCAAATCCTATCGTGTATATTTATATATTTTGTATTTTTATCTAAAGGATGAGAAGAATGAAGATAAAGGGAAGGGCATAGGAATGTTTCTTTTTAGGAGAAAAGAAAAGAAACCAGGTGACCAGGCACAGTGGCTCATGCCTGTAATCCCAGCGCTTTGGGAGGCTGAGGCAGGTGGATCACCTGAGGTCAAGAGTTTGAGACCAACCTGGCCAACATGGTGAAACCTCGTCTCTACTACAAATACAAAAAAAATTACCCGGGCGCGGTGGTGGGTGCCTGTAATCCCAGCTACGCAGGAGGGTGAGGTAGGAGACTTGCTGGATCCCTGGGGGCGGAGGTTGCAGTGAGCCGAGATGGCACCACTGCACTCCAGCTGGGGCGACAAAGCGAGACTCTGTCTCAAAAAAGCAAAACAAAACCAAAATAAAAAAAAGAAAGAAAAGAAAAAGAAAAAGAAACCGTGAACCCTTAGAAATAGTGACACTATCCGGAATTAGAGTGTTTGGAAAAACCAAACATTAGCTTCCATTATATGGATTTTGAGGCAGTGGCAGTCTGTCTTTGCATGAAGAAAGAAATGAGGAATGTTTACTCATGCAGGTATTTAGAGGGTATATTGTCTGTAATGAACTTAAAAAACAATAATAAAAATGATGTGACGTATATATGACAAATGCAAAACAATCTGGTGAACTGGTCTCAGCCAAACACACCTTCTCCTTCCCAGGCATATTACTGGTTCCAGGAACATCTTTAATTAGAATTTTAAATACCCTGGGACCAAGACATAGCCTTGAATCCTTCTAGAAGGAAATATTCCTAGGTTTTGACAGCTCCATGCCTTCTCCCTCTCAGAGCATCTGCCTTAGCCATAAAGTCCTTCATAGGTAGGGTCTCGAACTCGGGGCAGGGGAATCCCTGTTTTTACTGCCCCGTGGAGAATAAAATAGGAAATCCTGGACATTATTTCAAAAGCATAAAAGAGAAATCGTTTTCCCAAATGATACTCTGACTACATTTTGCCTTTTGAAAATCAGGATCTATAGTGGTAAGATTTGACTGCGATTACACTTCCTTTTGCTTCATGGATGGTTTCATGGGCTGGGGCAGGGTGACTGCTCTAGTGAACAAACTGTTTCCATGGTGAAATGTAATCTGAGTCCCAAATACCACCTAATTTACAAGCGAATCTTTGGAACACACTATTTTTATACATTAAAGGATGCTTGTAACAAGAAAACCTTGAATAATGTTTATAGATAACTTCTGGCCCTTTTAAGTTTCTTGTAGACATTAAATAACACTGAAAATTTTTATAAAGACAGAAAATTGGAATATTATATTCCTTTATTCCAGAGTTTCATTGGATTCTTCCTGACATCAGATGCATTATAGTGACACATACACCAGTCACCTTTGTTGAACCATCTGTTTACACCTCTGTTTATGAGAATATGGGGTTTTGTTTTTTTGAGACAGAGTCTCACTCTGTTGCCCAGGCTGGAGTGCAGTGGCATGATCTCAGTTCACCACAACCTCCGCCTCCTGGGTTCAAGTGATGATCCTGTCTCAGCCTCCCGAGTGGCTGGGATTACAGGTGCATGCCACCATACCTGGCTAATTTTTGTATTTTTTGTAGAGATGGGTTTTCACCATGTTGGCCAGACTCATCTTGAACTCCTGATCTCAAGTGATCCGCCCACCTTGGCCTCTCAAAGTGCTGGGATTACAGGCATGAGCCACGGCGCCTGACCGAGAATTTGGTATTGATAGTGTTACTGCGTCTCTTTGTCCACTGCTGATTCTTTGTAGAGTTGTGATTAAGTGATTCAGGGTGGTTAACTTAATAAAGGAAAAGAAGCATTTTGAGAAGAGTTATGGGGTGGCATATTTAGGTGGCACACTCTAACACACAAGGTTTCTATTTGGGGCTGAAATGTGTTCCACCCAAAATTTATATGTTGAAATCCTAATCCCCAGTACTTCACGATGTGACTGTTCCTGGAGATAGGGCGTTAAAAGACTTAATTACATTAAATTTACGTTATTAGCGTGGGTCTTAATTCAATATGACTGGTATCTTTACAAGAAGAAAAAAATTAGGACACAGACACACACAGGGAAGAAGCTGTGAAGACACAGGGAGAAGGCCACAGAAGAAACTCAGTTTGCCAACACCTTGAATTCAGATTTCTAGTCTCCCTGACTGTGAGAAGATAACTTTCTGTTGTTTACACCTTTGGGATCCTAGCTACAGGAGAGCCCATGACCACCACAGGCATTTGAGTTGGCAAGGGGAACTGCCTGGACAGCAGGCAGAGGCAGAACGTGAGCCTGTGTAGAGCCCAGAAGGTGAGGCAGAGTGTGAGGTAGCTGCAGCAAAATGTAACCTTAGATGCCCATCCCCTAAGGCTATCAATCTGCTCTGAGTGGCTGCAGCTTCTGCTGACTACCGGCCAGGAAAGAGCAAGGCTGCCTTTTCCATGGGACTAGGGTACATTTGATGTAGGTGCCCCTTGTCCACCAGCTTCTCCCAAGGCCGCCTGCCTGGCCATTCCTGCAATAGGTACACACAGCACCCCTGCCCCACCTGTTTTGCCAGAGCACTGGCAGCAATTCGGCACCCCCAGCACAGCACAGCACAGCACAGCAGGCAAAGGACAAGTTTGCAATTTTGGTACCGGACCAGTACCAATCCCCCCAGGTTTGAGCACACTGCCCAGGGGTATCCAGTTGAGATCTATGGCCAGAGCTTGAGCAAGGGAGGAGTCCCCACTCTCAGAACACAGACAAGAGTAAAGTGCCTATTCCTGTGTCATTACAGGAGCTGAGCACCCCTCCCTCTACAAGAGCAGTCTGGGAAGGGTGCAGCCTGTTATCCAGCCAATGCTTCTGCCCAACAGAGCCCTGAGGCCCTGGACACCTGGAACAGCCCAACAATCTGGCTGCAGAAGGCCTGAGACAAATCTTGCTGGGAGGGTTTGCTCCTGGGGCAGTACCAGAGGGAGACCCGGTCCAGAGACCCAGACCCTGGGCAAGCTGGGTAGACCACACAGCCACTTACTGGGCTAAAAACTTCGGACTGTGGGTGCCATATGAGCTACACACCCACAGCACCACATACTGTCCAGGATTCCTCTATCTTTGGCCCACTGCATTACCAGATAACCCACAGACATACCCATAACCCACTCTGACTCTACCAAGCTAAGAGGACTCTACCAACCTAAGAAATCCCCAGGAGGTTGCAGGTCTCTTGGTGACCTAACCATCAGCTCAGGCCACCTGTAAAGGAGGGAGGCGTTCAGCCCACCAGGGCTCCTCTTGGGGATAAGGCAATGTGGAAATGGTGTAAATGATTGCAGAGGACTCTTCCAGGAATGACTTGGTAAGAGGATCATCTCTTGTTCTCCCATCATCTCGCCCTCCCCAGAGCACTACTGCGTATTCACTGAAATACAAGAGAAGCACTGCTAAGAGCAAGCTTATGTGCCTGTCCATACTCTTAACCGCCATCTACTGGATTTCAGTCAGAATGACACCACCAAACAAAAATAAATTTCTTTAGCCGGTGAAACCCAATGCAGGAAGCTAGCCACAACTATGGAGCCCATACAGGGCTTTGGCCCTCTGATGAAATGAAGCCAGTCAACTATACACAACATACAGCACAGTCAAACCCTCAAGGGAAAAAAGGAATATAACACCCCCCACCCCCTAAAAAAAACGCAACAAAATCCAGATGACAGCAATTTATAAAAGGAAAAGAAACACCAGCCACCCACCTTAGATGAGAAGGAATTAGCACAAGACTCTGGCACTTCAAAAAGGCCGAGTGTTTATTTTCTCTAAAGGATTGTACGCTCTCCAGCAATAGATCCTAACTAGATTGAAATGTCTGACATGACACATGGAATCGAGAATCGGGATGGCAAGGAACTGTAACAAGACTAGGAGAAAGTTGAAATCTAATCCAAAGATGCCAGTAAAATAATCCAAGAGTTGAAAGATGACATTGCAAATGTAAGAAGTTGATCTTCTGGAACTGAAAAATTAACTAAAGGAATTTTAAAATACAATTGAAAGCCTTAACAACAGACTAGACCAAGCCGAGGAAAGAATTTCAGAGCTCAAAGACCAGTTCTCCAATCAATCCAGTCAGACAAAAATAAAGAAAAAATAATTTTAAAAATGAGCAAAGGCTCCAAAAATATGGCATTATATAGACTAATTTATAATTCTTTGGCATTTCTGAGAGAGGAGAGAGAGGTAGCAACTTAGAAAACAGATTTGAGGAATAGAGCACACAAATTTCCCCATTCTCGTTAGAGAAGTTGACATGAAAGTTTAAAAAATTCACAGACCCCTCCCCCACAACCATGAGATACTATAAAAGATGACCATCCCCTAGACATGTAGTCACCAGACTTTCCAACGTCAACATGAAAGAAAAAATCTTAAAGGCAGCTACAGAAAAGGTTCAGATCACTTACAAAGGGGACTCCATCAGGCTAACAGACATCTCAGCAGATATCTTACAAGCCAGAATAAATTGGTGCCGTATTTCCAGCATTCTTAAAGAAAAGATATTCCAACTGAGAATTTCATATCCCACCAATTAATCTTCAGAAGCAAAGTAGAAATAAAATCTTTTCAGACCATCCATAAGATGAATTGTTTCCACTAGACCATCCTTACAAGAGATCCTTAAGAGAACTCTAAACATGGAAACAAAAGAAGAGTGACCAATACCACACTTGACATAGCACACAGACCCTATAAAGCAACTACACAATCAAGACTACAAAGCAACCACGTAACATCACGATGGTATCAAAACCTCACATATCAACATTAACCTTGAAAATAAATAGTCTAAATATCCCATTTAAAAGGCACAGAGTGACAAGTTCAATAAATAAAAGACCCAACCATCTCTGTCTTCAAAAGACCCATCTCACAGGTAGTGACACCCATGGGCTCTAAGTAAAGGGACAGAGAAAGAATCATCATGCAAAGGGAAAATAAAAAAAGAGCAGAGGTTACTTTCTAATGTCAGATAAAACAGACTTTAAACCAACAACATTTAAAAAGGATAAAGAAGGACATTATATAATGATAAAGAGTTTAATTCTACAATAAGACTTTATCCTAAATAATACATACCCAACACTGGAGCACCCAGATCATAAAAAAGTGCTTCTAGACCTGCAAAAAGACTTAGGCAGTCACAAAATGTTAGTGCAGGACTTCAACACTCCACTGCAAACATTAGACAGATACCCAAGGCAGAAAACAAAAAAAATTCTACACTTCAATTTGACACTTGACCAATTGGACCTCATTGACATTTACAGAATACTCCACTTAACAACCACAGAATATACATTCTTCTTCTCTGCATATGGCCCACACTCTAAGATCGACCACATCTTGGCCACAAACCAAACCTTAACAAATTCAAAAATACTGAAATTATATCAAGCATACTCTTGGACCACAGTGGAATAAAAATAGAAATCAATAGTAAGAAGATCCCTCAAACTACACAGTTACCTGGAAACAAAAAAAAACCTGCCCTTAAATGACTTTCAAATAAACAATAAAATCAAGGCAGAATTTAAAATATATATATATATATATATATATATATATATATATTTGAAATGCATAACAGAACCACAACATATCAAAATCTCTGAGATGCAGCAAAAGCAGTGTTAAGAGGAAAGTTTGTAGCACTAAAAGCCTACATCAAGAAGTTAAAAAGATATAAAATTAATAATCCAGCATTGCACTGTGAGGAACTCGAAAAAGAAGAACAAACTAACCCCAAAGCTAGCAGAAAAAAAGACATAACTAAAATCAGAGCAAAACTAAATGAAATTGAGACCCAGAAATTCATACAAAGGATCAACGAAACCAAAAGTCCATACTTTTTTTTCCCATACTTTTTTGTTCATTTAAAAGAATAAAAATCAAATGAGACAGATTATGTGAACGTGCTTTGCAAACTACAAAACAATTTAGAGATATAGATGACAATTATTTATGTCATTATCATTGAAATGCTTTTTTGACTTTCATTAGATCCATTCCTAACTTCTCCAGAGCTAATACATTTGGAAATAAGATCCACCCTAAAATGCTAAATGTTAATACCATTTTAGATTTTAGGTTGTTTTATTCAATTTTTAAACCCTACATGCTATAGGGATTCCATATCTCAAGTTTAGGAGACTTAATTTTTAAATTTAAGCTCACTTGTCCTGCCTCTGATCTCCTTACCAATTATTTATAATGTCATACATTATTTTCCGTAGCCCTAAGGGAAGATCTCCATTGTGGTGCCACAGTAAGTGGCAGCCATACACAGGTACCTTCTTATGCCTTTTTCCCCTCACCAAGCAGTGTCCAGGAATCTAAGCACTTGAACATTTATTTGAGGCAAAAGCTAGTGAGATGAATGTGATAATGATAGCAGTTGACTCTTGCAGGGAAGTTCGAGCCTGGGCCTCCTATTCCAGTGATATTCTTTATGCTAAAAATGTTAGTAATTCCCTCCCACAGATTCCTTTCCTGCCTAATTTAGTGAGGTCAATTTCTGTTGTTTCGCAAACAAGTACATTCCATACTATGCAGTAGTGGATATTTTTGATACTAGGGTGAGCATGTTTTAAAATTGGTTATAGTGATGATTGCATAAATCTGAATGTACTAAAAATCTTTAAATGGTACACCTGATGGGTATGTGAATTATGTCTCAATAAAGTTGTTTAAAAATAAAAAAGAATAAAAAAAGATTGATAGACTACTAGACTAACAGAGAGAGAAGATCCAAATAAGCACAATCAGAAATGACAAAGGTGACATTACAACTGATCCCACAGAAATACAAAAGATCCTCAGAGACTCTGATGAACACCACTATGCATACAAACTAGAAAATCTAGAAGAAATGGATAGAATCCTGGAAACACACAACTTCCCAAGGTTGAATCAGGACAAATTAAATCTCTGAACAAACTAATAATGACTTCCAAAATTGAATCAATAATTTAAAAAACCTCCCAACCAAAACAAACAAACAAAACAAAACAAAACAAAACAGACCAAGCCCTGGATTAGATGGATTCATATACAAATTCTACAATATGTACAAAGAAGAGCTGGTACCAATTCTACTGAAGTTATTCCATAAAATTGATGAGAGTCTCTTCTCTATTTCTGTGAAGTCAGCATCATCCTGAGACCAAAATCTGACACTCAATTAAAAAACAGAAAAAATATAAACCGATAACACTGAGGATCATAGACACAAAAATCCTCAACAAAATACTAGTAAACCAAATCCAGCAGCACATCCAAGATTTAATTCACCGTGGTTAAGTATGCTTTATTTCTGAGATGCAAGATTGATTCAACATATGCAAATAAAAAGATTTTCTACCACATAGATAGAATTAAAAACAAACAAAAAAAATATAAGGTCACAAGGTCACTAGATGCAGAAAAAGCTTTCAGTGTAATGCAACATCCCTTTGTGATAAAACTCTCAACAAACTAAGCATCAAAGGAAAATACCTCAAAATAATAAGAATCATCTATGACAAACCCACAGCTAATATCATACTCAGCAGGCAAAAGTTGAGAGGATTCTCCTAAAAAACTGGAACAAGACAAAGATGCCTACTCTCACCACTCCTATTCAATATAGTCCTGGAAGTCCTAACCAGAGCAGTCAGGCAAGATAAAGAAATTAAAGGTATCCAAATTGAAAAAGAAGAAGTCAAACTCTCTCTCTTCACTGACTAAATGATTCTGTACCTTGAACACCGAAAGGCACTGACAAAAGGCTCCTGTAACTGATAAACAACTTTAGTAAAGTTTCAGGATACAAAATTGACATACAGTATCAGTAGCATTTCTACACACCAATAACAATCAAGCTGAAAGCCAAATGAAGAATGCAATTGCATTTTCAATAGCCACCAAAAACAAAACAAAACAAAACAAACAAGCATACAAACAAAAACACCTGGGAATACATCTAACACCAAATACATCTAACAGACACTTCTCAAAAGAAGACATGCAAGCAAGCAACAAACTTATGAAAATAATGCTCAACATCACAAATCATCAGAGAAATGCAAATCAAAGCCATAATGAGATACTATGTCACTCCAGTCAGAATAGTTATTAAAAAGTCAAAAAATAACAGACATTGGTGAGGCAGCAGAGAAAAGGGAAGAATTATACACTGTTGGTAGGAATGTAAATTTGTTCATTCCCTGTGGAAAGCAGTTTGGAGATTTCTCAAAGAACTAAAAATAAAACTACCCTTTAACCCAGCAATCCTACAACTAGGTATATATATCAAAGAAAATAAATCATTCTACCAAAAAAAAAAAAAAATCCACATGCACTTGTATGTTTATTGCAGCACTATTCACAGTAGCCAAGACATGAAATCAACATAGGTGCTCATCAATGGTGGGTTGGATAAAGCAAATGTGGTACATATATACCATGGAATACCACACAGCCATAAAAAGGAACAAAACCATGTCCTTTGCAGCAAAATGAATGGAGCTGGAGACCATCCTCCTAAGTCAATTAATGTAGAAACGGTAAATCAGATACTGCATGTTCTCACTTACAAGTGGGAAGTAAACACTGGGTCTACATGGTAATAAAAAATGGGAACAACAGTCACTGGGGACTACAAGGAGAAGCACAAGGGTTGAAAAACTTCCTATTGGGTACTGTGCTCACTACCTGGGTGACAGGATGAATTGTTCCCCATACCTCAGCATTGCATAATACTCATGTAACAAACTTGCACATGTACTCCCTGAATCTAAAATAAAAGTTGATTTTTTTTTTTTTTTTTTTTTTTTTTTTTACAAAAAAGCATTCCTCTAGGGGAAAAAAAATGTGTTTCTTTGTGAATGCATATGTATCTAAAGGTATTTTTTTGTGAATGCAATTGTTTGTGAATGCATATGTATCTAAATTCATGTAGTTGCAAGAAATAGGAAATCTCACTCAAACTGTGTAAGCAGAAAAAAAGGAAGAGGGTATTTAATGGTACCCCATCAGAAGAACTGATATATCAAAGACCTAGTATCATTTTCTTCATTTCTGAGGCTTGTTACCATCCTCAGAATTTCCTCTTTGAGTTCCATGTTGTCTGACAGAAATATGTAGAGCTTTTCCATCCTACAGGGAAAAAGCTCACAATCGTCATAACTTAGCGCGCGCGCACACACACACACACACACACAATCACAAATGCCCCTGCACACAGAGTTAAGTTCCATTGGCTCTGATTCGCAAGATTTACCTAACATTTACATCTCTGAATGGTGATCTGGAGAGTTGGAAATGTGGGCGGCCCTTACTAAGAGGGAAGCAGGAAATGGATGCTGGGGGTACAACCTACATGTGTCTCATTGGAGTATATATAGACTTTTCCCCTTTTTTAAATCAAATTCCAGTTTGTAGATGGTAGAATAGGCAGGATCCTAGCAAGGAATATACATGTAGAGTGAGGAGAACTTGGAAGAAGGCACAAAGGTGATTTAAGCTGCCATTTGTATATTTTTTTTTTTTCCGCTGAGAAACTCGGAAACACTACAGGGGGCCAAATGGAGCTTAACAGTTGAGTGACATCAGTGTTTTCTACAGAATCCTGAGTTATATTCAGCTTTTATTAGAATAGATGGTGACAGGAAATTACAAATAATTTATGGTCATTTTGAGACTATTTAGTGTGTTTTTTAAAAAACTAATTGCTTGACTTGAAAATAAATCAGGAAATTAGTGGCATATTATAAAACAGTTGATTATGATCTTGCGGTTTCTCTTCCCTTTATTAAAGAAATTTTAATGTCCTTTTTTCTTAAGATAGCTTAGTTTCTGGTTCATGTAAATATACCTCTATTCTGCTGGCCAATAAACCATAAACCACTTCTTTCTGCTTCCAATTTTTCAGTCTAGTTTTTGCCTCATCATCTGATTTAGAATTTATATGTTCCTTCACTATGATATGGAATACAATGGCATCCAAATTATGTCATAGAAAATCCTGACTTGCATTTGCCATTTCTAAGGTCTTCTCTTACATCATAATAACCAAAAATAATTATTTCAGTATTCTAAGTTCCCTAGGAAAAGTAGTTAAGGATGTATTGTTTATGATGATGAACGTTATGGCAAAAACCAAAATGAATGAAGTTTATTGGACTTGTATGGATTTCATCATAGTATGATTTGATTTATGTAGATATAATCTGAATGTGTAGGAGGCAAAATGATGATGTTAAAATGGCAGGACTCTACTTTGGTTTTATAACTCTCATAATGAAATCATCTAAAAAACATACAGATTTTTACATTCAGAAATTCATTTTAACTTTGACCTGATTTAATCTCTCTAATTAATTAAAGGATTATATTGTACCTCCTTCAAAAAATGAAAAGTGTGCCTGACCTGACCTGATAATCATCCTATTATTAATTCATTGCCAGCATATACAGCAATTAAGATAATTTAATAGTTTCTTGTTTGCTATCCACCTGCTTTGTAAGTCTTTAACAAAAGTCCACTATTTACTACCTAACTGGGTCACAATGTTACCTGAATTTTAAATTACATCCTAGTTACACTCAAATGTTAATTAAAATGCTAGACTTGGAATTTAAAACCAATGCTCTGAGTTATGGAAAGCAATAAATTAATTATTTGCAAGAGCAGCATTTCTTCTGTCAGCCCCTACTTCTCATCCTTCTGATATTAGGGCCTAGAATTTCTTCAAGAACCTATTTTTTAGAAACAGGGTCTTGCCACCCAGGCTGGAGTGAAGTGTCACAACCATAACTCACTGTAACCTTGAACTCCTGGGCTCAAGGGATCCTTACATCTCAGCCTCCTTAGTAGCTGGGACTATAGGCACACACCACCACAGTCAACTGTTTTGTTGTTGTTATTGAAACAAGGGTCTTGCTATATTGCCCAGGCTGGTCTTGAACTCCTGGCCTCAAATCCTCCTGCCTTGGCCTCCCAAAGTGCTGAGATTACAGACACAAGTCACCACTGCCCACTGCCAAGACTTTTTCTATTCTTACTTATTTTTCTCTAATATTATTGACCTTACTCTCACATCTAAAGATAGGCATAACAGATCAGAGCTGATGAGATGTGAAGTGGTATTTCCTGGGACTTTTATGAAACAGAAGCTTCTGTTTTCTAAGATTACTTTTGAAAGGGGCTCCCTTTCCTTCTGGATAGAATGGAATAAAAATATAAAATCTCAAACTAAGGCATTTATTTTGATTTAAAAAAAGAACTTGCCATTGCCTGTGGAACACCCCAAGGAACCTGAGAATGAAGCTAACGTAGAGAATTCTGTAGAAAGAGAGAAACCAGATTTTTCATAGCATTGTATTTATTGCTATATAAAACCTTTCCTAAAATAAAATCTAGGGAAGGTATTTTCAATCCCATGAGCCAATAAAAGGCTTCTTATTATTCTTTTTTTCTTGGTTGAAACCACCAAACTAGAGGCAATACTTGTTTCAAGTTCTATTTCCTCTCTTGAGGTAAATTTCTGTAAGTAAGTTGCATACACCTTAAGCATAGTATTCCATAAGTTTTAATATCTGCATATTTCCATGTAATACAGTCCCATCAAGATATAGTATCATTCTACATCATTCTTACAGAAGTAATATTATGTTACTTTCTAGACAATCCCCCCCAAAGCCAAGGATTTTAGCTTTCTGATTCTGTAGATAAGTTTTATTAGTTTTAAAATTGTGTATAAATTAAACTCTAAAGTGTGAACTTTTTGTGTCTATCTTTTTGCCATCCAAATAATATTTTGAAATTCATTCATGTTGTTGCATGTATTAGTGTATTAGCAGGTTGTGCTTTTTGACTGCTAACTAGCATTCTATTTTATGAACATACTGTGATTTGGTTTCCATTCTCTTCCAGTTTTTAACTATTATCAGTAAAACTACTGTGAACATTCATATACAAATTTTTGAGGGAGCATACAATTTGCAACTGTTTTCCATTTGTTGCTTTTGTTTCTTTTTTAAATTTTGTTTTTGAAAAATTTTCTTTTCCTCTTTCTTTTTTAATCTCTTCTCTTAGAATAATAATTATATACATTTTTTAAATTTTTAAAAATAGTTATTTTAGAGTTTCTGATATACACTTCCAAATAATCCAAGTCCCTTTTCAAATAACGTTATACATATCATAGATAGTGCCTCTACTTTATAATAGAATATTCACAATGTTTTGCCCTGTCCCTTACAGTATTGCTGTCTTTCATTTCACTTACCTGTAAGCTATTATCACCTGATATATTGTTGCAATTATTACTTTGACAACATTGTTATCTATTGGACCAATTAAGAAAAAGGAAATATTTTAGTATACTGCACTTAATCTTCTCAAATGCTCTTTCTTTCTTTATGTAGATCCAAGTTACTAAGTTTCTGACCTATCTCTTTGTCTTCTCTTAAAATAACTTATTTTTAACTTTTATTTTAAATTCAGGGGTACAAATGCAGGTATGTTACATAGGTAAACTTGTGTCATGAGGGGTTGTTGTACAGATTATTTCATCACCGATGTATTAAGTCTACTACCCATTAGTGGTTTTTCCTAATCATCTCCCTACACTCAACCTCCACCCTCCCAAAGACCCTAGTATGTGTTGTTCCCCTCTATGGGTCCATGTGTTCTCCTCATTTAGCTTCTACTTATAAGTGAAGATATGTGGTATTTGGTTTTCTGTTCCTGTGTTAGTTTGCTAAGGATAATTACCACCAACATCGTTACGTCCCTGCAAAGGACATGATCACATGAAAAACTTCTTTCAATATTTGTTGCAGGGCAGATATGCTGAGAACAAATTTCCTCCATTTTCTTTATCTGAGAGTCTTCTTTTCCCTTCTATTTTTGAACAATAATTCACTGGATACACATTTCTATGTTGGTGATTCTTTTCATTCAATGCTTTAAGTTTCACTCTGCTGTCTTCTTGTTTTCATGTTTTTTTAAGAAAAGTTTCATGTAATGTTTATCTGTGTTCTTAAACATAATGTATTAGCATATATGGAATCTCGGAAGAGAACATGAGCATTAGGGAAATACGATGAAAACCTGAATAATTATGGTTTAAGTTAATAAAATGCACCAATATTAGCTAAGTCTGACAAATGTACCATCCTCATGTAAAATGTTAATAATAAACTGGGTGTAAGTTATATAATTTCTATTTTTCTCTGTAATAGCTTTAAAAAAATCTGTAAATCTAAAACTGTACAGAATGTTTTATAGTTTTTTTAATTAATTGACCATAAATGTGTGGATATATTTCTGAACTCTGTTTTGTCCTATCTAACTTCTTATCTGACTTTATCCCAATGTCAAGCTCTCTTGATCCCCGCAGTTTCACAGCATCTTAAAGACAGTTGGCATATAGGCTGATAGTCCTCAAAATTGTTTTGGTTAATTTGGCTTTTGGTATTTTAAATAGATGTTTAAATCAACTTGTAAAATTGTATTTTGAAAAATATTACTGGAATTATAATTAGGATTAAGTTGAAGGTATGGAACAATTTGGAAGAATTGACATCTTAGTGAAACTGAGTCTCAGGAATATTGTATATCTATCAATTTATTTAGGTCTTATTCAACTGATCTCAGCAACACCCTGTGGTTTTTAGTGCAGTGGTATTTTAATACTTTTATTGATTTCATTCTTAAGTAGTTCATGATTTTTCATGCTCACATAGATTTAACTTATTTTCAAATTATTCGCAACTATCCTATATAAATTCAATTGATTTTGTAAATTGACTTCATTCTGCAAACTTGCTAAATTTACTTAAGAGGCAGAGTGGTTGCTTTGTAAATTCCCTAGCCTTGTGTAAATAGAAAAAAAACACATTATAAATAAGGAATTTTATTTTTCCTTTCATCTTTATGCTTTGATAAATTTTTCGTGCCTAATTGTAGTGGCTAATACAAACTTAATCATGTTAAACAGCTCAGATGGGAACAGACATTCTCGACTTTTTTCCCACCATTAGAGGGAAGCGGTTTAATGTTTTACCATTAACTATTATTTTGTAGTGAATTGGCTGCATCTCTTTCAGTAGAGACTACAGCTCCTATGGTGTCTCTTCACAACAATGATATGTCCTCTTTCCAGTAGCTCCTTCTTTCTATTGTGCCTTTTAATTAGGGGTAGTTTTAATTTTCTGCTGTTGCTAGCATTAACCATTCCTCTTCATTTTACCTAACCCTGCCCACAATTTTGTAAGTAATTTATTCATTACACTTTTTCAATTACCTTTTTGAGTATGCCATATCAAAATGTACCAAGATCCTGACTGATAAAAGGATAATATAAAAATACAAATTTAATTTCTTATTCAGAAGTAATTTTTCTCTAGAGGCAACATAACTTGGAGGTTGATTCAGAGGACTTATGAGATGTAATTATAAGACAACACTATTTTTGTTTTCTATTGTTCTTTGAAATGAACTCTGAACAGCCAGTTCTTCTCTTGTACGTGTTGAAAACTTGGGTGGGCTCCATGACTTTTACAGCTACTCTAAGCTTAAAAAACAAATCCTGTTTAAACTTGCAAAACATTCTCAAATCAACAATTAAAATGGGAGGTTTGTTACTTCAAAACTTTAAATTTGATTTAACAGTGAAGGTATCTCAGTCCCCTCCTCTGTGTAGTTCTGCAGTACTTGGGAAGTCCATAGGTAGGGGCGGAGTTTGGTAGGCTTATCCCCTCATTCCCCATAGATTTCTCTTTATCTTCTATATCTAACATCTGACTCTTCCCTATTTGGAGAGCAGAGATGTAAAGAAGGAAAAGGCCAGATGAAGATTTCTACTTCTCTGATACTGTCATGAACTAGTTTATCCTTTCTCTGGACATATCAAATATTTAAAGTTGAGTCATAGTTTGTGGGCTAAGTCTTCTTCGGAGACTTCCACCCATATTTCAGGGATCTCTTGCCTGTGGTTTCTTTGATGAGGGTGATACTTTCTCTTGTAATTTGAAATTTCCTTCACTTTCTGCAATCTGTGGGCATCTAGAAATAAGTCTTGTATTTTTGTGCTGAAGTCTATTAACACATTTAAATGACCCTCCTTTGATGAAATCAAAGATAAGCCCATAATTTCTCTCTGTGGTGTGTGACTGAATTCTAGTCCATGGAAATCATCCATCTATCTTTTCAATGTATTATTTTCTAGAGTTTTATTACTTTCGAAAATGTAGTCCTCTCTGCAACCATAGATTTCTCTGTTCAACCTCTTGTCCTTCAGATTTTTATATAAATCAAATACCAAATCTCTGGATTCCCCAAACGTCACAGGATACACTTTAAGGTCTCAGAAGGCTTTCTTAGAATTCTCTTTCTTGTGATAATGGTGAGAATGAGGAATCTCCCACTCCTCACTTGAGGAAGGTGAGATTCACGGAAAAGCTCTTGCCAATGAATTTATTTTAAAACTCCTTCCACTCAATCTCTGACTCCTGATCCTTTTGAAATATTGGTGTTGGTGGAAGATTTAGCAGTTTGGGGGTGACTTTCTAAAATTTTGCATTACAGTGTGATATGTCACTTTGGAATATAGTAGCTATTTTTTACTTGGTCTCTCATGGGAAACCTCATTTAACTTGCTGTTATATTTCCATCTTTTTGTCATTGCCACAATCTGTGACTTGCCTTGCTCCTCCCTTTTTATGGAATAGGCAATTCCTTTACTTATTTATTTGAAGAAAGTGGAGTGCATTTTTGTTATGGTTTAGTTTCACTTTCACCTTGTTGAAACTCTTCTCACAATCCACTGGGACATTTGCTTAAATCTTCTTTAAGCCATATTTCCCAGCTGGTTTTTGGTATAACTCAGGTCCCCTTCCTACTTCTTAAATCTGAGTCAAAACATGATGGCATATGAGAAAGGACACAGCAAGATGGCATATGAGTCAAAACCTAATGCCATATGAGAAAGCAGGGCGAAGGGAGATCAGAAACATTCTCCTTGTCTTTTTATTCTAATTGGGCAATGCCTTTAGTCTTCAAGGTTTTTAATCATAGAAGTTTTTTACTGTTTTAACAACTATATTATAAGTTAGTGTTTTGTCTTTCTCTACCACATAGTTAAAATTATAGAATTTCTTCATCTGGTTTATCTATTTGTGCCACGATTACCAGTTTTGGGCAGTGTTAGAAGCCTGTCTTGTTCAAACAGACGAAAACCTTCCACTGGTGATCTGCCCAAACTGGGAGAACACTTTGAACGGAAGCACAGAGCAGACAGCTGAGAACCACATCCCAGGATCAGCATCTAATTTTTATCTAACTTAGTATTGTTCAAGCCTGCTATGTTATATAAATCCATTTTGTGTTACTATAAAGGAATGCTTGAGTCTGAGTAATTTATAAAGAAAAGAGGTTTATTTGGCTCATGGTTTTATAGGCTGTACAAGCATGGCACCAGTATCTGCTCAGCTTTTGTTGAGACCTTTGGAAACTTTTACTCATGGAAGAAGGTGAAGAGGGGAGCAAGGGTGTCATATGGCTTAAGAGGAAACGAGAGAGAGGAGGATGGTCCCAGAGTCTTTTTTAACAATCAGATCTCATGGTAACTAGCTGAGTGAGAACTCACTGTTACCTTGCAGAGAGCACGAAGATATTAATGAGGGATCTGCCCCCATGACCCAAACACTTCCCACTAGGCCCCTATCTTCAACACTGGAGATCAAATTTCAACATGAGATTTGGAGGGGTCAGACATCCAAACAATGTCACCTGTTATACTTGATTCTAATACAATCACATGACCTTACTGTCTGAAAAACCTCACCCATTGTTCTCTTGGGTTCAATTTCATTTGGAATTCTAGATTATGGAGCACAGGTTTTTAAGGCTGCAATTTAAAATAAAGTCTACCTAACTACCTATTCATTTTGTAGTTAAAGTAATAGAGCCTGAGGTTTACTAAAGGTCATATTAGAAGTACAAGTCAGTTGTCCCTACTTCCAAGCAACTATTATTTGTATTTTACTTTTTGGGCTGCTTTTTATGTTTATCACTACTTCTGTTTGTGTTCACAGTCTTGACTAATGCAGATTTTAAATTTCACGCTTATCTATGTTCTCAGACCACAACTTCCATTGTCTCCTTTTTCTGATCTAAATTCCATGTCATGTATTGAACTTTCATACATTTTCCTGTTCGTTAAAATTTGTTCTGAAATGACACTGACCACACTTATCCCCAGAATTCATATTAGTGACCCTATATGCACAATCACTCTCTCTTCTCTCTCTTCCTCTCCATCAATGAACAGGTCACTCCCATTGTAACATGTTGTTTGAGTGAAATGCTCCCTTTTACCTTTCCTTCTACACACTAGTCTCCTATACACTAGTTCTTGATCCACTTGGCCTCATGTGTCACTAGGTCATTTGCACCTTGTTGATTGTTCGGTAGGCAAATCATGAGATATTTTGGAAAATGATAGGCTGTGTTAATAAATTACGCACAAGAATGGGGTTGCCAGATAAAATATGGAGAGCCAAGTTAAATTTGCATTTCAGATAAACATACTAAAAAATTATCCACCGTTTATCTGAAATGCAAATTTGACTGGGCATCCTGTATTTTTGTTTGCTGTATCTGTCATTTCTACAGAGAACTATTTATTAAGAATGTTTTGCCTCAAGTCAATCATTTTACATAATTTTCTTTCATTCTTTTCTAAACGCTATTGTATCCACTCCTGTGTACTTCTGTTAGATTTAGTTCCTATAAATTTTCATGATTCTGTTTATGTGTTTACTATTGCATAAATACCTCCAAGGGCTTTGGCTGTAGTAAATATAACCTGACTATTGATCTGACATAATTTCTTTGACTAAATCCTCTCCTATTTGTTTATGGCCTAGCATAGAATTTGTTATTTAAGCTCTAGTTATTGCTCTGTGTTTCATCCCTGTATCATGTAGGGTTTCAACAGAAAAAGAAAATCAAGTCATTAAATGAAGTTAATTTTTATGAAAACACTTTTTACAGAAGTGTGGACAGGGTTAAGAGACCCAGGGAATAGTAATAACTAACCATTGGTATGCCTGAAGAGGGCAGAATAGCCAGAATGCAGGGAGAGCTATAGCTCTGGAAGAGAAGCCACCCAAAGGGAGCAATGCTAATGGATGAAGGAAGTATCTTTTGCCTCAACTATGGCCTAGTATTGAGAAAGTGGGACATCAGTTACTCCAGTCTCCCTCTCCTGCCCTCAGGACAATGACATCTCCCCTTATTCAATCTCATCTGGAGGCCAGAAGGTAGGGTGATCAAGCTCAGAGAGGTCTTTATGAAAAGAGTGGAAAATGAACCTGAACAACAATGGGCTCAAAACTTCAAGGAAAGAGGGAAATGTTTAAATATTTAAATCTATCAGTAAAAGGTCATAGGAAAAGATTTATAAAAAAATTAAACATCTAATCCACATGTGAAATGAATAATGTATTTACTGTTGAATAAGAAGTGAGTTGTGGAGACATTTCAGTTAGACCTTTACCATCAGTATATTTTTGTTCATGAATGTAGATAGGGATTGAGGAACTTCCTGTTTATTTTTTTCTTCTGCCTGCTGCAGCACCCACCCCACCCCGAGACAGAGTTTCGCTCTTTTTGCCCAGGTTGGAGTGCAATGGCGTGATCTCGGCTCACTGCAACTTCCGCCTCCTAAGTTCAAGCCATTCTCCTGTCTCAGCCTCCCAAGTAGCTGGGATTACAGGTGCCCACCATACAGCAAATTTTTTGTATTTTTAGTAGAGACAGGGTTTTATCATGTTGGTCAGGCTGGTCTCGAACTCGTGACCTCAGGTGACGCACCTGCCTTGGTCTCCTAAAGTGCTGGGATTACAGGCATGAGCCACTGCAGTCAGCAGTAACTTCCTATCTTTTAAAAGGTATTTTAAATGATAATAATATTCTGTAGGGGAGGCATAAAAGTAAACAGGTTTTTATATTGTTGGTAGGAATGTAGTTTTATAGGAGCAGTCCCCAACTTTTTTGGCACCAGGAACCAGTTTTGTGGAAGACAATTTTTCCATGAACAGGATGGCAGTGGGGGGATGGTTTTAGGATGAAACTGCTCCAACTCAGATCATCAGGCATTAGATTCTCAAAGGGAGCACGCAGCCTAGATCCCTCTCATGCACAGTTCACAATAGGGTTCGTGCTCCTATGAAAATCTAATGCCCTCGCTGATCTGACAGGTGGCAGAGCTCAGGTGGTAATGCTTGCTGGCTGGTCCCTCATGTCCTGCTGTGCGGCTGGGTTCCTAACAGGTCATGGACCAGTACGGATCTGTGGCCTGGGAGTTGGGGATTCCTGTTTTATAGAACCTTTGTGAAAAATAATTTTCAATTTTGTATCAAAAGTTTTAACATGTCTAGACCTGTATTCTGAAAGTGAACATGTAGGAATTTATCCCAAGGAAATTGCCAGAAAATTGCATATGGTCATGTAAAGATGTATATATGAAAATATTCACTCATGGTTACATAACTTGGAAACAATTCAAGATAGCAATTCAGATATGCTAATCATTTAAATAAATAAATTATAATACATCTATAGAATATAATGCTATGAAACTGCTTTTAAGAAAAAACCACAGATGTGTACTATGCATTTTTAATTCGAAATAATTATCAACTATTGTAGAATACAATGTATGGCCCCACTTTTGTTAGAAAAAGTTCCTGCATGTTCATAAACATAAAAAAAATTTAGAAAAATATTTTGCCAGAAAATATCTCTGAGTGGTGAGATAACAGATAATTCTTACTTTCTTATTTATATAACACATTTAAAAAAAAAATTCAAGTTGATTTTATTATAATTTATATGCAATAAAATTCACCTACCTTAGGTATATACTTAAATGAGCTCTGACTAATGTGTACTGTTGTGTCTCCACCATAACATTTGAGATATGGAACATTTCCATCATCCCAGCAAATTTCTCACGTGCCTTTGGTAGCCAATTCCCTCTCCTTACCCCAAACCCCCAGAAACTCCTGATCAGGTTTCTGGTCTTATAGTTTGCCTTTTCCTGAATGACACATAAACGAAATCATACAGTATGTTGCATTTGCATTTGGTTTCTTTTACTTTGCATAATTATTTTGAGATTCACTTATGTTTTTGCATATATAAATAATTGATCCTCTTTTATTGTTGAATCGTATTCCATTGTACAGCTGTGTTACAATTTGCTTATCCATTTACTAGTGGATGGCCACTTGGGTTGTTCCCAGTTTGGGGCTATTATGAATAAAGCTACTGTAAACAATCATGTACAGGTTTCTCTGTAAGCAATTGATTTCGTTTCTCTTGGGTAAATATCTAACAGTAGAAGGTCTGGATCATATGGTAAGTACAGCTTTAATTTTACTTACAAAACTGTTGAATTCTTTTCAAAGAAATGGTACCATTTTGCCCTTCCATCATCAATATGTAACAGTTACAGTTTATTTCTACAAGGTAATAAGATACATTTTATATAAAAATCTTTGGAAACTCAGGTTAAGAGTAAACATATAAAATCCATTAGTATGTGTAGTTTTGATATGCTAAAATAAAATAATAGTTGTAAATTATTAAGACTATTAGGCAAATTTTATATTTTAAATTAATAATAATTGTTACACTAGTGATTTCTACTCACCAATCTGTAATAGCTTATGTCTGATACTCAATTCGTGATTATATCAAGGAAACACTTCAAAATGTGTCTATTGTAGATGCTAAACATTATAAAAAGCTTTTCCCCTGTGTCTGTTTCTTTACTTGGGATTTAACGTCTTTCTGCTTACAAGACTCCTCAGTTGTTGATTTCTGTCTCCCTAGCTCTGTTTCTTTCAGCATCACAGAGCAGTGCTAAAGCTCAGGAAAACTTTCCTCTTACCGTTATTTTTTTCTTCTTTCCTAAACTTGTACTATAACAATCCTCACTGTCTTATTGCCATCTGCTTTGCTTCCATTTTCTATTTCAAATTATTTTGTTCTTTTGTTAATCAGTCCTCACAGAAATGATACAGAATTCTCGAAGGCTGAAAATGGATTTGTACACTACAATGCTACATGGATGAAATTTGCAGTTAAATATTATTCTACTTTCTTATGACTTACCAGGGTGCATTTCAATTTCAAAGGAGAAAGATGTAGATAAATTGTGCAAGACTGATTTGGTTTATTCTCATTACTTTATTCATTTGAAAATTTTGTTTTCCTCTCTATACTGTTGTCACAAAATTAATTGTTGATTTGTTTATCTTATATTTCATAAAAAGACATGCTGAGTTTTAAAAAATGAAAAAAAGAACTATGCCCCAATTATTTCAACTTGAAACGGTTTTAACTCTCAGATCTGTGGCTTATTCTACCATTTACTGTTGCTTTGAAATTAATCATGGTCATCTCAAAGCAACTTTGAAAGGTCATCCCATCCATACCTCTGCCTCCAGTCAGATGGTCACTCCTAATTATTAGGGGCAATGTGGCAAGAATAATTTTTAGGGACAGATAAATCCATCACATATAACCTATAATTTGCCCTCTAATCATCAAGTGAGCTCTCATTGTATAAATTACTTTTATTGAGTTCAGTATACATTTTATTAGTGCTGTTCTCCTTCTATTGCATAGAATGCATATGGCTAACCTATTAAGTAAAATCGCTTATAGATGTAAATTTTTTATGACTTTTTAAATGTTAATGTATGGCTGTTAAATGTTAAAGTGGTAAATAGCTTCTAGGAGCTCATATATACTAAATTTCATTTTGCAGCCCTCAGCATTTACGGAAAGAACTCCGATTTGTCAAGCTAAGATTTTTATAAACTTGCTGCTTTTAATATATGATTGTATAAAAGAAATTAGGGTAATTAGAAAATATGTCAATGCTGCATTAAAATTGTCACTGCCACAAAACAGCAAGCATCCTCTTGCCGGAAGATTATGGAAGAAAAATATTATGAAATACAAGAATTCTGAATTTTAGCATTGCTCCAAACTAAAAATATAGTTTTCTAAGTCATTGTGCCAGATCTACATTCATCTGTATAAGGCTGCTTACAATCCTATTTACATTAAATATTTTTTGTCGATAAGTACGTGAATATCGTTTTTTGAGTGTTCTTGCTCCTACCTCTGTCTATATCACTTATGACACAACAGTATAATCATAGGATGAATGAAATTGGAGCTGAGAACAATTTTAGATATTAAATCTAATGGTCTTCATTGAAGAGTTGTCAATATGTTTAACTGTAAACACTTCTTAAAAATACAGATGTCTGAATTCCAAATATTGATTTTTATTCTTGAGAGCTGAGGCCTATGTATGTGTATTTTAAAGTGACCCAAACAATCCTGATATGTCCTCTACATTAAACATCTTTTTATCTTTCTAATTTATAATTTATAAATAGGAAAACCAATACTCAAATTTTACAAGATTTACTCAATGTTAAAGAGCTAGTGAGAAACATAACTAAAATCAAATATATTTTGACTCCCTACTTATCATGATGTAAAGAGAAGGTAGAGCAACCTCCGATCAAGGCCATATTAACAGAGTAGCAGGATAGTGAGCATCAGCTTTTTCTCCATGCATGGATTTTTCCAGGTAGTTATGGGAATGCACAGAACAAGCAAGATAACACTGAAAAGTAATTACATAATTTGTTATTCTATTTCCTTACTATGGCACCATAACATACCACAAACTGTTGACTTAACAGTAACTTATTGACTCACAGTTCTAGAGGCTAGGAATTCAAGATCAAGGTGTCACTACTGTTATTTCCTTCTGATGACTGTAAAGGAGAGTCTGTTCCATGCCTCTCTTGTATCTTATGGTGGTTTACTGACAATCTTTAGTGTTCTTTGGCTTGTAGGCGCATCACCCTGATTTCTGCCTTCATGTTCACATAGACTATGTGCATGTCTGTCTCTGTGTCCAAATTTCTTCTATTTACAAGGACACCAGTCATGTTGATGTGGAACCCACACTAATAACCTCATTTATCTTGATTTAAACCCTATTTCCAAAGGTTACATTCTGAGATCTTGAAGGCTGGGGCTTCAACATATATTGCAGGGGAGACAACTCAATTCATAACAATTTTCTACACACAGGTCATGGGAGAACTAGTAGCTTAGCAGACCCAGAAATTCTCTCCTAAATACAGCTTCATTCAAATTCTTTGTCTTCATGACATCATCTAGTCTCCAAAGGCACACAACTTTCCGAACGTCACCCTAGTTCTTCCTCAAAAGAGAGACTATTTAAAATCCTGTAGCCTCTCCTCTAATTATCCTGTTTTATTATTAAAGTCATGTGTCTCTTAGCAATGAGATAATTCTGAAAAGTGTGTCACTGGGTGATTGTCCTTGTGTGGACATCATAGAATCAGGGTATACTTGTACTAACCTAGATAAAATAGCTTACTACACACCTAAGCTACGTGGTATAGCCTGTGGCCTCTAGGCTAAAAACCTGTACAGTATATTATTGTATTGAATACTGTAACACAATGGTAAGTATTTGTGTTTCTAAATATATTTGTATATCTCAATATACATAAACATAGAAGAGGTACAATAAAAATATGGTATTATAAATTTACTGGATCACTATTGTATTGCAGTCTAGTGTTGACGAAGATGTCATTATGCAGTGCATAACTATATTAGTATTATTTGGGTCATCTGAGTCTTCTACTGTAGTTTTTATAGTGTTTATTGTATACCACATAAAGTTTTAGAATGCATATAGATAGTAAAAAGTTACTATAGTGAAGCAAATAAACATATCTATCATTTCACATAGTTCCCCACTTTTTTTTTTTTTTTTTTTTTGTGGCAAAGGAAGCTAAGATCTACTTTTTTAGCATGAGTCTCATATATGATACAATTTTATTACCTATAGTTCTCATGTTGTTCCCTGTATCTCTAGATTTGTTTATCCTACATATCTACAACTTGGGATCCTTTGACTTACATCTGCCAATTTTCTCCCCACGTCCCCGCTGCCCCCAGTAACTCCAGTAACTACTGTTTTGTTCTGGCTCTGTCTCTATATGTTATATTTGAAATGTTTTTTAGATTGTGCATGTAAGTAACATCATGCAACGCAGTCAGCCTTCCCTGTCTGGAGGTTTTCCATCCATGGATTCAACCGAACATGGATTGAAAATATTTAAAAAAAGAAAATTAATACAATAATACAAATAAAAAATAACATAATAACACTATTTACATAGCATTTACATTTTAGTCTCTAAGTAATCTCGAGATGGGTTAAAGTAAATAAGAGGATGTGCATAGGTTAGATGAAAATATTATGCCATTTTAAATAAGAGACTTGAGTATCCACAGATTTTGTTATTTGTAGGGTGTCCTGGAACCAGTTCCCTGCAGGTACCAAGGGATACAAAAAAAAAAAAAAAAAACAAAAAACAACTATATTTTTCTTTCTGTGTTTGGTTTATTTCACTTAGCATAATGTCCTTTATGCTCATTTATGTTGTGGTAAATGGCAAGATCTTGTTCTTTTTAAGGTTGAATAATATTCTATTTATATATGTACCACAGTTTATTTATCAATTAATCTGTTGACAGACAAGTGATTATTTTACATATTTTGGCTATGTGAGTAACGCTGCAAACACATGGGAGTGAAGATATCTTTTGAAGTAGTAATTTCATTTTCTCCGGGTAAAATGCCAGAAGAGGGATTGCTGGATTATATGGTAGCTCCATTTTTAATTTCACTAGCAATGTTCACACTGTTTTTTATAATGGCTGTACCAATCTTTATTCCCACAGTTTATCAGGCTTCTTTGTGCTCACATCCTCACCAACATGATATCCAATTCTGGAGTCCAGTTGTATATCTTTTCATTCCACAATGTTTTTGATGTTATTATATTTTATTAAATTTTATACAGTTATAATTTTTCTCTATTCTCATTAAAATAGAGTGTCTGTCCCTTGTAGCAAAACTAATATACTTCGGCATCTTCTGACTTTATTGAAGTGATATTTATATTTGTCATGTTTTCATGGCTAGAAATTTTCCTACTGTCTTTAATGGAATATAAGACTGTATACCTTCTATCAATTTAATTATACCCAAAGAAGTCCAAAAAGTTTAAATTTGCTGACCATTTCGTCAGACTATTTCATGACATTTTTCTAATTCTACTTCCAATCTAACATGTGAATTTATTATTATTTATAAATGTGATAATTGTGTCAATTCTAATATTCTTGTTGGATTATTTGTGAGGTTATAAAAGCTGTTAGTTAAGTCATGTGATAAGTATCATTTTTGATTCAAAGGAGAGCTTGACCAAAACAGCCACACCCTATACTTAATATTTGCATTTAATACCTAACTAGTATATTATAAAATTCATACCTTTGCATTTTCAATATGAAATTTTTATTGAAATTACAGCATTTCTACTCTATTATTCTCACAAATAGAATGAATTTGAACACGTAAACTGTAAGCTTTAAGCTCTTAATGGTCTCCCATGGGTTTCATTTCTTACTGTGATTATTCAGTGATTTCCTTGGGGGTTAGGTAAGGCCAATTTTACGATTTATGCTTATAAGCATGAAAGTTTTCCTTCTCTACAGTAAGTCAACTCAGAGTCATGTTCTATAAGGCAGGGAAACTTCTCAGATGAATAGTTTTGACCCTTCTATGTCCTATGGCTTTCATTTAATTGATTAATTGATTTGATTTATGAATTCACCTGACACTGTTGATTATAATTCTAGAGAAAATAATGGCAAAGACAAAACTTATTTTCCATGCCTGAGACACTCACTGCTCTTTCCCCCCCCTGCACTTTAGTATCTAAATAACTTACCCTATTTCTTCAGCCATGCTGCTCTCTTAACCTTCTGCCATACCTTCCATGAGAGCTGTTAGGTAGCTTTGTATTGAAACCATTTACCAAAATGTATATAGTAAACTGTTTAGAATTAAAAGATTATGTTTAGAAATTTTATTGGACTTTCTATTTAAGTGCATTCACATTTAAATCACAGAAAAGTTAGAAGGTAAGCAAATGCTATTTGATTGTATAAGAATTTTGGACAAAAGACATTCTTATTGATTGATTAATGATGTTAAAAAATTGTCATATAAGCTTAAAAATTAAAATAAGACCTAGTAGCTGAATGAACAATACCAATTTCTAATTGTGTGTGTGTGTGTGTGTGTGTATGAACCATCTTGATTTATTTTAAAAAAAGTCAAAGAAATAAACAACAATCATTGCAGGAGCTTTCATTAACTGTAATGTTCAATAAAAAAGAAAATTTCCAAACCAATGACATATCACGTCAATAGCTTCTCCTAGGCCAGAGGTCTGCAAACTGTCTTAAGATCTAAAACGAGCAGATTTGAGTATATGTCATACAAACCTGAGTTGTATAACTTTAGGTGAGAGGCACAATTTCCATGAAACTACATATGTAAACGTAAAAGTACAAACACAATAGTTGCAGGGCACCTCTAAGAAAACAGTTGTACCAAAGAACAGAAGCTAAGGGAAACTACTGCAATTGAGTATATGGATTATCCCTAAAACCAATGGCAATCAAACAAAAACCCAAAGCAACAAAAAGAGAAAGGCAAAATTTTGTTAAATGGAAGAAGGTGACATCTTCCTAGTAAATTCTAAGGATTTGTGACATGAAGAGAATGCATCTCATTTATGTGTGTCATACCTCTCTTGCAGAAGAGAAATAATTAACACCACCTTTAAAAATTAAAATATTTCAATTTTGTATTTAGATGACATACCTGGGTGAGAGCTATTTCACATTAGGTTTTCACTAAGGTTAAATTTAATCAAGTTTAAATATTTAGTAATTTTTTAATGAAAAGATCACATTAAACTAAACTGTTTTTTAATAGAGAGGAAATACTTGAATAACCCTAATTTTGCAAATAAGCTATCCGGGTTTTTTTTTTTTTTTTAGATGGTATGAAAAATGTCAAGATGCTTTTACTTTTTAGAAGTTATCTCCATTTGTATTTTCAATTTGCTATTACAAAATTCAATATATGCCAAGTGACTACAGATCCCCCTTGACTCATGATGGAATTATATCCTTATAAACCCATCATGACTTGAAAATATTGTAGGTTGAAGATGTTTTTAATACACCTAGCCTACCAAACATTATAGCTTAGCCTAACCTGCCTTAAATGTGCTCAGAACACTTACATTAGCCTACAGTTGGGAAACAACATCTAACACAAAACCTGTTTCATAATAAATTGTGGAATATCTCATGTAATTTCTTGAATAATATATTAAAAGTGAAAACAGAATGATTTTTGTATACATTGAAGAACGGTTTCTACTGAATGTGTATGACTCTCATACTATTGCAAAGTTGAAAAAAAAAACACACATATGTCTATCTTAAGTCAGGAACTGCCTATATTTTGTAGAGCTGGATATGATCTTACTTTCCTAATATTTTAATACCTACCTTATGTTAAACAGCTTTATTTCTTAAAATGATTTTAAATTTGGGGATCAGTAGTGTAGTAGTTAAAGGTTCTGTTCAACTGCTTGCAATTGCCACTTAGCTAGAGCGTTGTATATTTACAGGGGTTCTTTTCTTTATATTAATTAAGAGGGTTCCTGATATTGGTTCTGCAACTCAAGAATGTCAGAAAAAAAAGCCTTTGCAATTTTCTCAGCATTTCACTCCGAGGCTCCATTATATACAGTATTTGCTAAACTACAGGCATAAAGGAATTTGAGAGTGAAGATGAGCTGAATTTTGGACTGACTTACTGAAAAGATTCAGAGAACCAAATATCATGTTTCCTAGGAAGCAATTGCAAGCAAATGTCAAAATCAGAAGCAATTAGGATTAATTATCATTGAGGTGATATTGGAAGTTAATTGATTTCCATTTCAGTGGTGAATGAGAGTAGAAAAGCTTGAAGTCTGAGAGGGAAGTAGGCCAGTAGAAACTCTTTATTGGGATAAAGGAGACTAGAATACATTTTTATGTAGAGAAATTTTTATGTGCTAAGAAGAGGATTACTGAAGTGATTGGCAACGAGTTAAGGCTGCCTGGGAAAGCACACTGATCATAAGAGTGGCAAAGGCAAGAGGAATAGGTTTGAATAGCATGTTCTTCCAATATAAAGAAACAGTAGCATAGGCCTGTCTTGTTATTTTGAGAAAAGCCTTAATGAAAAGATTACTACTCCCTGGGGGAGTTGGCACTCCCTTTCACAGAATTCTATAACAACTTATCCTCCCACTATTATTTTAAAGGCTATAGAATCTACAGATTGAATATGTCAAGCCACAGTGTTTTTTTTTTTTTGGTGCCAAGTTATGTGAAGGTCAAAAGTCAACTCCATAACTTCATCTTATATCTCAAACAGAGAGATTCTCAACTTCTTTTTGTATAAAGATCTAAGCACATACTCACATTAGAAGAAGTTCTTAGTACACACTCCCTGAAAACAAATTTCTGTCTTCTTTAATATGTGACACTTTTTAACAAAATGTACAACACATTCTCCAAGTATGTTCATAGGAAGACTACGTGCCTTTGTGCATTTTACAATGTCCAGTGGGTCATATTTTTCAACTATAAGACAAAAAAGACCTGGAATTAAAATGCTTTGTGATTTGAACTCCATTTTTTCAGAAATGTCCAGACAATAGTGACAGCCACCCACTGCTTTGTGCAAAAATAAACAGGTTGATTTAGACTATAGTCATCAAAACAGCACACATAAAGAGAAAATACGAGCATGTAAACAAGATTGAACTACAGCTACACACTTATTTTCACTTTGAAAATGAAACAGTTTGGCAGCCTTACCAATAAACAGAGCTCAATACTGTCTTAGTCTTCTGTTTGAGTTTTGGAAACCTGAGTTTTGTGGTAATTGCATATTACATCTGCATACTTCAAATGAGTTTATAATGACTATTATCATCAGAATAAATAGGAAAACAATTAACCATGATTAGCCTTTTTTATCTGAAGAGTTACCTCCTTATTTTGGCATTCAGTTTGCAATCATTTTGAAATTAGCTATGAGTTTGAATAGTTTTATTTATTTATTTTTGTATTTCAATAGTGTAAGAACAAATGGGTTCCTTAACCTTATGCATTTCTATGAAAAAGTAGAAAATACTAGCAGTGTTTATGAAAATATAAAACCCATTTCCCTAACTATTTTTCTAAAAAAGCAAAGCAAGAGATCAAAATAAAACTGATTTTTTTTTTTTTTTTTAGTCTGGTTTGAAACAGAATCAACTTAAGTATTTACTCTTAAATTCATTATTGCACTTTATATTCTCCCCCAAATGATTAATTTTCACTGCCATAGGTCACTTTCAAAGGTAACTGTTCTCTGTTAAGAGAACAAAGACATGACTTGGTAAACACACATTGATGATACGGTTGAAATTTCCAAATATTACCACCTTTGAAATATTGAGACATTATACATACATGTTTTATTTTCCACACTCACTAAAAGTGTGTATTTTTACAGATTCTTAAATGCTTTGGAATAGAAGGAAGACTTAAACTAGTGACTATCCATAAATTAAGGCCAGATTCCCTTTGTTTGTTACTAGAACACAGGAGCACTGACTGCCTTGCCTGTGGGAATGTATTTGAGTCTTGCAAGTGATGACAGAGAATAAAATCCCAGGGGATTTCATGGTCACTGTCTGAACTTTTCAGATGAGGATTGTACAGCCAACACAGTCAATTCTTAAGGAGATTGTTCAGGTCCTTGGAGATCTAGCCTTCTGCTCTGTGCCTGCCTATATGGCTTGGAGAACTGCCAGTAGCTGTGACTGCAGTAACTCCTTGGCAAAATGGATTGCAGCTTTGGAGTTCTTCAGAAAGGTTGTAAATTACAGAGGGCTAAGCAATTGTCTGGGGATCTGTGTTTTATTAAAAAGATGGTAACGACTTATTTTCTCTCCAAGCAAAAGAGATAAATGTAGCGTCGAAGTGATTTTTGAGAAATTAATTTAAGTTACAGAAAAGTCTATTGAGATTTGTGGTATATGGTGCTAAATACTGTAAACTATGTGTGAATAAAACATTTTCATATTTTACATTCATTTCTTTAGTCCTATCACCAAGTCCTGAGTTTCCCATTTGCCTACTCATTATTATTCCATATTGAAGAATTTCAGAAGCAGATTCCTTAAAATACTTGAAAGGCTTTTCAACATAAATATTCAAAGATTAAATGTCATCATCGTTATTTTCTGGAAGTGGAAATTTTGGGCATAATGTACTCTCAAGCAACCTTTCTCATTTTGTTAAATGATTTACTTTTCAGAGCTAGGGCAAGATATTATTCCTTCATTACGGGTCAATAAAATTTCTCTCAACATTTATAAACAACAAAATATATAGATGAATGATAATTGGCCCTATCTTATAGGGTATACAAATTGAGAACTATACTTTAAGATATATTTGAATTATAATCTACTTTCTTTCTTTCTGATCTCTTACAAATAACTTTCCTATAAGGGAGTCCTATTCAAATCCCTGAAAACAAACTTCTGCCCTCTTTAATATATGACAATATTTTTTTTAAAAAAATTGCTGTATATATTTGAGGTATCAACATGATATTATGGCATATATAAAGGGAGTAAAAAGATTACTATAGTGAAGCAAATTAACATGTCTATCATCTCACATGGTTACCTATTTTTGTTTTTGTGGCAAAGTTAGCTAAGATCTACTCATTTAGCATGAATTCCCATATTCAGTACAATTTTATTAAGTAAATTTTCATGTTGTCTGTTAAATCTTGAGACTTTTCATCCTACATATCTGCTACTTTGACTTCTCTGAACCTACATCTCTCCATTTTCTCTTCCTACCTCGCTGGTATTCACTCTTTTTGCTTTGTAACTGCATGTAATTTTTTTTTTTTTCAATTTCCCATATAAGTAAGATGCTGCAGTATTTTTCTTTCTGTGTTTGACTTATTTCACTTAACATAATGTCCTCCAAACTCATCCACATTGTGGGAAATGGCAACATCACATTCTCGTTTTAAGGCTGAATATTATTTCATTGTACCACAGTTTCTTTATTCATTAGTTCGTTCTCAGACACTTAGTTGGTTTCCATATCTTTGCTATTATAAGTAATATGGCAATGAACATGGGAGTGTAGATATCTTTATGTGGTGAAAATTTCATTTTCTCCGTGTCAATGCCCAGAAGAAGGATTGATGGGTCATATAGTAGTTCTATTTTCAATTTCTTTAGAAACTTCCATATTATTTTCCATAATCGCTATACTAATCTACATTCCCAACAGTGTACAAGAGTTGATTTTTCTCTACACCCTCACCAACATTTACTTTTGACTTTTTGATAATAGCTATCTGTATTAGTCCATTCTCACAGTGCTATAAAGACATGCCTGAGACTGGGTAATTTATAAAGGAAAGTGGTTTAATTGGCTCATGGTCCCATGGGCTGTACAGGCTTCTGCTTCTGGGAAGGCCTCAAGAAGTTTACAATCATGCTGAAAGAGCAAAGGGGAAGCAAGCGTGTCTTACATGGCCAGCAGGAGGAAGAGAGAGCAAAGGGAGAAGTGCTACACACTTCCAAACAACACAAAAACAGCAAGGGGGAAATCCACCCCATTATCCAATCACCTCCAACCAGGCCCCTCACCCAACATTGAGGATTACAATTCAACATGAGATTTGGGAAGGGACAGAGAGCCAAACAATATTACTATTCTAACGGGTATGATGTAATATCTCATTGTGGTTTTGATTTGCATTTCACTTAGGATTAATGATGTTGAGCACCATTTCACATACCTGTTGGTCATTTTTGTCTTTTTTGGAAAAACATCTATTCAGATCTTTGGCCCATTTTTTAATTGGGTTTTTATTCTCCAATATTGAGTTTTACATGTTCTTTATATATTTCAGATGTTAATCATTTATTAGATATATGATTTGAAAACATTTTTTCCCAATCCATAGAATGCCATTTCCTTTCATCAATTACTTTGCTGTGAAAAAGGTTTTTGGTTTAATGTACTTTCATTTATTTAGTTTTTCTTTTAGTGGACTGAGCTTATAATGTGATATCCAAAAAATAATAGCCAAGGCCAATCTTCAGTAGCTTTTCCCTGTCTACTGAGAGTTGTATAGTTTCCTTGTCTACTGAGAGTTTTATAGTTTCTGATCTTATATTTAGGTTTTTAAATCCATTTTGAGTTGATTGCTGTATAGGGTAAAATGATATGGTAAGATAAGAGTCCGATCTTATTCTTTTGCCTCTGGAAATCCTGTTTTGCCAGCACCATTTATTGAAGAGACTATCCCTTCCCCACTGTGTCTTCTTGGTGCCCTTGTCAAAAATTAGTTGACTGTACATGTTTGGATTCATTCCTGGGTTTTCTATTCTGTTTCACTGGTTTATTGTCTGTTTTATGTTAGTATTATACTGTTTTGATTACTATAGCTTTGTAGTATAATTTTAAATTAGGAAGTCTGATGCTTCCAACTTCGTTTTTTTCTTTCTCTTGCCACTCTGTGTGCATTCTTTCCTTGGACTGAATCCTAGTGGAATAGTTTTCAACTTTCCCCATTGATTGTAATGTTCACTGTCAGTTTTTTATATGCAGCCTTCATTATGTTGAGAAACTTTTCTTTTATACCTAACTGCTGAGAGCTTTTACCGAGAAAGGATATTGGTCTTTGTCAAATGATTTTTCTGCATTAATTGAGATGGTCATGTAGTTTGATTTTTCATTGAATTAATATGATGTATCAAATTGATTGACTCTCCTAGTTTAGACCAGACTTGCATGCCAAGGATATATCACACCTGGTTATGATGTATAATCTTTTTGATGTGTCATTGGATTTGGTTTCCTAATATTTCATTTATAATTTTTCATCTATGTTCACTAGAGAAACTGGCATTTAGTTTTATTTTCTTATAATAACTTTGTCTGGTTTTGGCATCAAGGTGATTCTGGCCTCATAAAAACTGCTTGGAAGTACTCCCTCTAGCTCTATTTTTTTGAAGACTTTTAAAAAATTGGGTATAATTTTTTAAAAGTTTTATAGAATTCAACTGTGAAATCATCTGGTCCTGGGTTTTTCTTTGTTGGGAGGTTTTGATTTTTTAAAAATATTTTGTTTCTTATTGGTCTGCTTATGCTTTCTATTTCTTCCTGGCTCAATATTGGTAGGTTGTATTTTTTCTAGAAATTTATCTATTTTCTTCAAGTTTTCCAATTTGTTGGTATAAAATTGTTGGCATATAATTGTTAATAGTAGTCTCTTATGATCCTTTTAATTTCTGAGATGTCTATTGTCATTTATTCACTTTCTTTTATTCTATTTGAGTCTTCACGCTTTTTTCCTTAGTCAAAGGATTATTATTTTTGTTTACTTTCTCAAAAAAAAGTAATTCTTAGTTTTGTTGATTCTATGGTTTTTTGGTTCTCTATTTGATCTATTTGTGTTCTGATTTCTATTATTTCCTTCCTCCTGATAATTTGGGGTTTAAGTTGTTTTCATTTTTTCTAGTTATTTAAAGTGTTATGTTAGACTATCTCTTTGGGACCTTTCTTCTTTTTAACTGTAGGCATCTATTGCTATAAACTTTCTCCTTAGAACTGCTTTTACTGTATCCCATAGGTTTTGGTATGTTGTGTTTCCATTGTTACTTGTCTCAAGATATTTTTAAATTTCCAATTTGATTTCTTCTGTGACACATTAGTTGTTCATGAGCATGTTATTTCATTTTCAATTTTCAAGATCCCTCCTGTTATTGATTTCTAGTTTCATAACTTTGTAATTCAAACAATTGTAGATATAATTTCAATCTTCCTAAATTTGTTAAGGCTTGTTTTTTGAGTTAACATATGGTCTATTCCAGAGAATGTTTTATGCACACTGAATAAACAAAATGTGTAATCTGCCACAGTTGGATGGAAAGTTCTGTGTATTTCTGTTAGGTCTCTTTTGTAAAAAGTGTAATTCAAGTTCATTACTTTCATATTAGTTTTTCGTCTGGTTAATACATTCATTGTCAAAAGTGGGTATTGAAGTCATTTACATGTGATTGAATGTTTTTCTCTTGCTGCTTTAAAAATTATCTGTCTTTGACCTTTAATGTTTTGCTTATAATGTGCCTTGGAGAGGACCTCTTGAGTTCCGCTAGAAACTCCAGAAAGGGATTTCAGGAGCCCAGTTAATTTTAGCCCAGTGTGACCATTTTAGATTTCTGATCTCCATAAACCAAAAGAGTAAATTTGTGTTTTATTAAGCCATATTATCAATCATGTGTTACAGCATCAACAGAAAAGCAATATAAGCGTAAATCAGTTTGTTATCCTTTTCATTTGCCGAATAATATCCCATTGCATAGATCATATTTTCTTATATTTGCCAGTTCAAGGATATTTTGAAAGTTACCAGTTTCAACCTTTTGTTAATAATACTTCAATAAGCATTTGTGTACATGTCTGTATGTGGACATTATATTTTGTTTCTCTTGGTTTGATACCTAGGAGTAGATTGTGGGTAATGGGGTAGCTTTATGTTTACCTTTTTAGGAAACTCCCCAACATACAGTTTAAATTTTGATAAATTCCAATTTATCAACATATATATTTATACTTTGTGTGTGTGTGTGTGTGTGAGATGCCCAACCAAAGGTATACTTTGCCCAACCAAGGGTCAACAATATTTTCTCCTTTGTAATCTCCATTGCGACTTTTTTAGCTCTTACACTTAGGGCTATAATCTGTTTTTAGTTAATATTTGTATATGGTAGGTTTTTTGTTTTTTTTTTTTTTCCCCACTAGGATATCCAATTGTCTTAGTACCATTCTTTTGAAAAGCATATCCATTCTTAATTAATTGTTTTAAAACTTTTGTTGAAATCAGTTGAACCAAACTGTAAGGATTTATTTCCTGACTTTCAATTCTGTTCTGTTGACCAAATAACTATCCTTGAAGCTATTCCATAAATCTTCATTACTGTGAATTTATATTAACTTTTGACATAAGTGGTATTACTCTTCAAAATCTGTTCTTCTTTTTCAAAATTTCTTTAGCTATTCTAAGTTCTCTATATTTGCAAATAAGTTTTAGAATGAGATTGTCAATTTTCAAAAAGAAAAGACTATTGGAATGTTGATGGGAATTGCATTGTATTGTATTTATAAATCAACCTGTGAGTAATTATATACTGAAAATATTGAGTCTTGAGTCTCCCAAAACATGATTGGGAAAAAAAGTCTCTGTTTTCTAGATCTTCTTAAATTTATCTCAACAATGTTTTGTAGTTTTCAGTACACAGATCTTGTACTCTGTTGTTAAATATATTTTATTTTTACAAAACTATAAATTGAAATGTTTACTTATTTCATTTTTGGGTTTTCTGCATTGCCAATACACAGAAATACAATTTATTTTTCTATATTGATTCTGTACCTTGATAATTTTGTTAAGCATGTTTGCTAGCCCTAGTAGTTTCGTGGGGGTTCTTGTTTTGATTTTGGTTGTTTTTGCTTTGTTTCTGTAAAACACTTGGATTTTCCATGTGAGGATCATATCATCAGGCAATAAAGATACTTTTATTTATTTCCCTCCAACCTGACTGTTTATAATTTGGTGATGGTGGTTGGCTATATAATTATCTAGAAGCTCAAGTAATATGTTCAATAGAAGTAACAAATGCACACCTTACTTCTTCCTGATCCTGTAAAGCATTCAGTTCTCCACCATTATCTATGATGAGCTGCTGGTTAATTTGTACATGGCCTTCATAAGGTTGGAAAGTTCCCTTCTTTTTGCATTTGTTGACAGTTATGAATCAGTGTTGGATTTTATCACATAATTTTTTCAGATGATTTTTCTGTAGCTACTGAGATAAGCATATATTTTTGTCCTTTATTCTATTAATATAGTTTATTACATTAGTCAATATCTGGATGTTAAGGTTGCAGTCTGGGATTAACACCTCTTAGTCTTAGCAGATGATCCTATTTAAATATTGCTAATACAGTTTAATACAATTTGATTAATAATTTTTACATTTATATTCATAAGGCATATTGGTCTCCAGTCTTCTTGTGATGTTTTTGTCAAACTTTGATATCAGGCAATACTGGTTTTATAAACGAGTTGGGAAGAGATACTTCATTCTCTATTTTCTGAACAAATTTGTGAAAGACTGGTATTAATTATTGATATATTTGACAAAATTCACTAAAGAAACCATTTGAACCTGGATTTATTTTGCAGAAAAATTCATAATTATTAATTCATTTTTTTAACTTGTTATAAATATATTCAGATTTCCAATTTTGTCCTGAGACAGTGTAGTCATTTGTATCTTTCTAGGAATTTGTTGATTTTATCTAAGTTGTCTAATTAGTTGTGTCTAATTGCTGCTCATAATGTTTCCTTATTTCTCTTAATATCTGAAATCAGTCATTAGTGATAATGACTTTATTCCTGATTTTGGTAATTTATGTCTTATTTTTTGTTGTTCTTCTAGATAAAGGTTTGTTGATTTTGTTGATCTTCTCAAACAACCAATTTATATTTTCAACAATTTTCTCTATTACTTTGCTGTATTTCTGTTTCATTGATTTCTGTAGTAATTTGTACCATTCCTTTTACTCTTTCTGCTTTCTGTGATCTTAATTTGCTCATTTTTTCTAGTTTTTTAAGGTAGAATCTCAGGTAATTAATTCGAGAGTTTTTTACTCTCTGTTATGTAGATTTAAATGTGTAAATTTCTTCTAAGTACTTCTTTAGCTGCTTCCCATCAATTTTAACATGTTGTATTTTTATTTTAATTCACCTGAAATATTTTCCAGTTTCTCCTATGAGTTTATTATTTGATAGTGTATTATTTTAACATTTGCTGATTAATCTCCAAATTTGGTGATATCCCAGTTTTTTGTTGGTTTCTAAGTTAATTTAATTATGGGCAAAAACCATGCTTTTAATTATTTCAATCATCTTAGTGTATTTACACTAGATTTATAACTTGACATATGATCTGTCCTAGACAATGTTTCAGTTATTCTCAAAAAGGATTCTAGATTAGTTCAATAAAGTCAGCTCAAGTTTCTTGATAATGTTATTTAAAATCTTTTAAATCTCTGTTGATTTGTTTTCTCTAGTTGTTTTATCAGCAATTAAGAGTTGGCATTGAATTCTCCAATTATTTTTATTCAATAATTTATTTCTTTTTTCAATTCTGCCAGCTTTTACTTTATGTATTTTGGAGTTTTGTTTTTAGGTCCATAGACCTTTGCAATTATATCTTCCTGATATATGACTGTTTTTGTCATTTTAAGGTGTCTTTCTTTATTATTTATGATTCTTCTTGTCTTAAAGTCTATTTAGTCTGATATAATTGCCTCAGCTTTTCTATGATTAGTGTTCATACACACACACACACACACACACACACCTAAATTAAAAGAAAATATATATAAAGTAAAAGAATGAAAAAATGTATAGAAACATAGAAACATACATGTTTTTCATGTATATACATACACATACATATACAAACATGTATGTGTATATATATTTACATATATATACATACACACACATATTTGTTTTTCATTCTTTTACTTTTAACTTATTTGTGTCTTTAAGGAATGTCTCTTTTAGACAGCATATAGAGGCTATAGTTGAATTTTACCTTATATTAAGTAGAATAATCCTTGCCTTTTGATTGGGTATTCACATAATTTACATATGCAATTGTTAATATTGCTGAGTTTACATCTGTAATTTTTCTATTTGTTTTTATGTCTATTCTCCTTTTTTACTCCTCTGTTTATGACTATCTTCTTTCATATTAAATAAATGTTTGGTGTACTATTTTAATTTCCCAGCTGAATGTTTTTTAGATATTTTTAATATATTTATAGCTGCTGTAGAGATTATTATATAGATTTTCACTTATCATAATGTATCAGTTCATATTAACTTAATTTTGGTAATATCTGTAGAAACTTTTCTCCAATATAACTTCATGCTCTCCTCCTACTTTTTACCATTATTGTCATATGGGTTAGATCTTAAATATGTTATCAATTCAGAAATAAAGAGCTTAATTATTGCTTGACACAGTACTATTTCTTTTTTAAATGTTAAGAGATGAGAAGACTACATTTATAAAGTTGCTAATATTAACCCACATACTAAAATTTCCAGTGTTATTTATTTCTTCCTGTGGATTTAAATTAGCAATTTGTTTCATTTCCTTTCAGCACAGAGGATATCCTTTACTTCCTATGAAGCAAGTCTGCTAGCAAAAAACTCATTTTTGCATATCTGAGAAAGTCTTTATCTCGTCTTCATTTTTTAAGAATGGTTGTGCTGGACGTACAATTTGGGGATGACATTTTATTTTTCTTTCTGCCCTAGAAATATCTTATCACACTGTCTTCTGGTAGCTCTTGTTTTTAATTTAAAAAGTCAGTTGTTAATCATTTTGATATTTTACTTTACCATAATGAATTATTCCTTTGTTCAGGATTTGTTGTTTGTTTTGGGTGTTCAGTAGTTTGATATAAAATGTCTAGGTATGGATCTACTTATAAGTATCATACTTAGGATTAGTTGAGCTTCCTGGATATTTATTAATGTTTTCATCAAATTCAGGACGATTTTCAATTCTTTTTCATTGTTTGCGCCATTTTTTTCTCTTCTTCTGAGATGCTTATCAGATATATATTAGTACATTTAATATTTTTTCACAGGTTTCTGAAGTTCTAATTAATTTTCTCTAATTTTGCCTGTCTATTCTTTACATAGATAATTTATATTGAATTTTTTCAAGTTAACTGATTTTCTGCCACCTTGAATTAGCTATTGAAAAGGTAATATTCTTAATTTTCACTCCAGAAATTTTATTTTTTAATTAATATATCCTTATTGAGTATCTTTATTGCCGGTCATTGTTCTAATAATTTTGTTTAGCTCTTTAAAAATTTTTTTCTTTTGAGTTTGTTGGACATATTTGTTAGCTGCTTGGTAGTTTCCACTCGCTCAATCAAAAATTTGAGTGAACTCACAGATATTTTCTTTTGATTCCTTTTCCATGGGAATAGGCTGCATTTCCATGTTTATTTGGCTTTTTAATATTTTTTGGTGTTGAAAACTGTACACCTCAGATAATATAGTAACTTTGGGTTATGCATTTTTTTAAAATTGTTTTTGCTGTTTTTCTTCATTTGTTTAGTAACTTGCCTGGATTATATCTGTAAAATCCATCTGCCTTGCATGTGGGGTCTAATAGAAATTTAACTAGGATAGCCTCTCTATGTTCTCCTAAGATATTCTTCATATTATTCCAGGATAATTTTGAGGGAAGGTCGTTAGGGTATAAGTTAATGATTTTTGCTCAGAAACTCTGATTAAAATACTTTATACGATGCTAATTCTGTTTTAGAGTGGTTTAATGGCATAGATTATTTAAATCACAATAGGTTTTAAAGATTTAAACTTTTAAAGATTTAAACTTCTATAACATTATTAACAAGCCCCAAAGAGGCTGATTTGTCCTTTGTTCTTTAAAAAATTGCAACGAATAGAAATTTACAAAATTTACATACATACATATACACATAAAAAACCAGTAGGCACCTCATAACTTATAAATAAAGAAAACCAATATATTAGCAAGATAATCAGTATATTAACTTTTAAGCAGATCTCATACATTCTCAGCTAGGTCAACATCTACTCTTTCATACACTAATCAAAGAGGAAAAAAAGGTAGAGCTTATGTCACTTTGTTCCCTGTAGTAAGATAATCTTAAGATGTTTAACATCAGCAACATAGTTAACCTTGACAGTGTGTAACGAGAAGGTATCCGGGTTCAGAATATGTTTACCCTGAGAGTCCTTCCCACCTTTTCCTACCATTGTTCTATGTTAAATCGACAAAATTTTAAAAAACTACATTTTTCGTCAGGGCCCGGTGGCTCACGCCTGTAATCCCAGCGCTTTGGGAAGCCGAGGCGTGTAGATCCCCTGAGGTTAGGAGTTCAAGATCAGCCTGACCAACATGGAGAAACCCCATCTCTACTAAAAAAATATACAATTAGCCGGGCGTGGTGACACATGCCTGTAATTCCAGCTACTCAAGAGGCTGAGTCAGGAGAATCGCTTGAACCTGAGAGGCGGAGGTTGTGGTGAGCCAAGATGGTGCCATTGCACTCCAGCCTGGTCAACAAGAGTGAAACTCCGTCTCAAAACAAAACAAAACATAATAATAAACGCACACATACACACACACGACATTTTTCAGGTTGCTATAACAGCTGCCTTCTGGCTAAATATAGCTATAGAAGGCATTGGCAGAAGCTTGAGGTGGAGGGAAGGGAAAACTCAACTCTGTTCCTCGGCATTAGAGAACAAGGGCCTTCTGTACTCCATGGCTTCAATTGTCATAAAACTGAGTGACCTGAGTCTTTTGTTGGGTAACTCTTACTTCTAAGCACCAGTAACAATGCCTCTTCCTGTTTTCCCTCCAACCTTGTAGTGGTCAGTCTGCCTACTGTTGTTGCTCAGTGGGTTACCTCAATGTCTTCTGTTTGGTTTCTAACTTCAGCATAACCTCTACATTACATTTACTTGTTGCAAATTCTTAAAGTTGTTTTTCTGGTTGGATTCCAAATAATAGAGATTTTTTTATCATTATTTTATATTTGTCATTATCTTATATTCCACCTGATGTTTAATTATGGAGCTCTATTTCTCTAATTTAGAAAAAAGTAATTCTAATTTTGATCCAAGTGGTGATGGATATTTTTAAAATTTATATTGACATTAAACCACATTTTTTTACTTAGAATTGACATTTATCTTGTTATTAATGATCACAGGAGTAAAAAGATCCAGGTATTTATTTGTATATTTGTTTTATCATTCGATTTAAATGCATACTAAAACAACTAATACTTTAATACAACTAGAGTCCCCTAACCTCTTTGTCATTCTTTCTCTACTTCTCCTTGCTTAACTATTTCACAAGAGTGTTGAGGAGATTCATGGTCTAATCTTGGCCAACAATCTAGAGTTGAAGATGAACAGGAAGCTTTTAAATAAGACTGACACTAATTCTAATTTTTGCAGCATGGCAATACTTAATCTGCTCCACAGACTCACACAGCTGATTTATTTGGAGTCCTTCTGCCCCTGCTCCAGTGGCATTGAAAGAACTAAGCACAATCTTCATTATATTTGCAAGGTTTTAGAAACCACAATACAGGATAACGTAGAATTTAAACATAATGCATGTCTTTTAGTTAAAATCTAGTTTTTCAACCACATAAATACCTTTAAAAGCAACTGGACAAATGCATTTTTTAAAAACCCATACTTTCCCAATATTTATTTTTCTATCTTAGAAAATGATGCAAAATCAAAAGACACTGCTCTTTTTCTTCCCTGCTTTAATTTCTGCAATATTAACAATATGGTATTTGCCAACTAGGTTCTAAAGGAACTATTTTTAGAAATACCCTAAAAATTCCCAAAGGATTATTCCTTCATTCACCAGTTTAAAATTGTTTTCTTTCCTTGTGGTTAAATATTTAATGTGTTGATGCTATATAAGAATCATCATTGTGTTAACTGTTCTAATTATAGACTATCTTCAATATTTTCCAACACTAAATGCTACTTTGTTTGACCAATTAAAAATTTGGATTATTCAGCAGTAAGCTGTTTATGAGGTTGATTGCTCTGTTATCTCATTTCACAATTCAAGTTTTTAATTTGAGGCGATCAGATATCATAACTGAGAATGTGAATGTGTCAATAGTCTCATCAGTTTTCATTACACCATTAGGTATTTAAAAGAAATGAAGAAATAATGTAGTTTAGTCAGAAGTCTTATATTTTGTCACAAGTTGTGTTTAATGGCTTTTGTGAAGCATTGCTTCAATTCTATTTCCAAAAAGCAATAAAGCAGAAGTTGTTTTTACAAAGCAGATAGAAAATTGATTCACTGGTGCTGGGCATTTTCCAAGTGTAATGCAGTATTTCCAAACCGTTACATATGTAATAATGGTGTTGGTGTTTAAGTAAGCATTTCATTAAATGGATTGATTTTGTTCCTAAAGCTACAGTTAGCATCACTGACTAATGAAATGCTGAGAAAGTATTTGTCTTGTAATTTTGTGTTTTAAAAAGTTACGTTACCATTCATGTAAATGTGAGTCTGTCAGATGAGGGGTCAGGCTGAAGTGTTATGCCTTATCTATTTTTATTTCACAAATTCAAAGTTGGATTACATACTTTTTCTTAAAAATAATATTCATAGTAATAATGAATTGTACATACAACTTTTAATTATCTATGAGATAAAAACTGTGATAAATCCTATGGAGGTTTTTTCAGATTTTCAATTTCAATCATATTTGCCTTTATTAAAATCCCACTCTTACTCAGAATCGCCCATAGAATTTATGGATCTATTTCTAAAGCAGATAGCACAGAACAAAAGTCTTACCACTTCCTTCATTTCTATTTCTTTCTGGTTCCATGAAACTATTGTAATACATATGTTTTAAATCAACACTGATAAGAAGTCACATAGTAGCATTACTCACTAAAATATCATTATTTAAAAATGTCCAACAACTGCCTTATGCTAAAAGTAGCAGTTGCTTTTAAACAAATGATAGTTTTAGATTGACTTTTAGAAATTGAGAGATTATTAGCTGTAATTTTGACATTAAACTTTCTAAGTATGGGAAATAAAAATTAAATAAACGAGAGAAGGGCTTAGATTACATTAAAAGTAAACGTTTATTTATTGTCTTTATGGACTATATCAGAAAAACCTTTTTCCTAAATCACAGTTATAGCTCAATTACAAGTCACTTAGAACTATCACGGTAACACTGTAAGCATTGGTACTTGGTTCAAATTCTGTTCAGGCATTGTCTGTTAGGGTTCAGCCCGTAAGACAGTCAAACACAGAAATTGCTGAGATTGCCATGAGCTATGCACCCATGAATGCCAGACCCTTCTTTAAAATTTCAAGAGATATTTTTCCCCAGCAGAAATTATTTTGTTCTCTTTTCATGAGATTACAAGCAATATCCACCAAAGTTTGCCACTTCAAGCTCTTCACTTTGAAAAATAAACCCAAAGAGGTAGCATCTTTAAAGTCCAAACAGGATTTGTCAATTTTAAAAAATTTTAATACTTATTTTGTTATTTGATTTCAACAAATATAAGCCTCCTTTTCTCTGACAATGTCACTGCTAGACAAATTTTTGACATATATTAACAATTCTAATTCACATGTAAAATGACATTTCATCTGTTTCTCAAATTAGAGTGAATCAAATCTAATTAAGGAGATTCCTGACTTCATTTTTCACATAATATGACAGAGGCTCATCTGAGTTTTGCTTCCAAATCTAGGCCTGGAGGATTGCCAGTGTTGAGGTTATCTACAAGTACAGGCCAAGCTTCACATTAGGTTCAGTGGCAGCAACATCCAAAGGGAGAATTGTGTGTGCTCACAGCTGGAGTGGACACCCTGCCACAAAGGCCTCAAATCAGGCACCCTCCAAGTTCGGCTGTAGGCACAGATTCTTCTTCTCTCTAGCAGTGGTGATATCTATTTCTTCAGTCCACTTTACTAAATGGACTCAGAAATTTTAGCACAATTTTGAACCTTTCCTTACATTTTTGAAAGTTTCTTTGTGTCATTGTTTGTTTTGGATTTTTTTTTTTTTTTGGTATAATTTATCTTCATCTTCCATTTTTCCTAAAAGGAATTTACTTACTAATCTGCATATATACATTGAAAGGTAGTTTAAATGATGGTATATGAGAGTTGAGCCAAAAAAAATTATGCAGGAAATTGAAAGACTACATAAATTATTCCGATAAAGCCAATCAATTAGACTAGCTGAATTAATTTTTGTAAACTTTGTTTGTTTTCTTAAGATAATATCCTTTTATTCACTGGTTTAGAGGGGACTTTGTTGTTTATTTGCTTGTTTATTTTCTGGAACTGATTTTAGAATGCAAGGATTTTATCATGCATTCAAAGATAAACATCCTTTCTTCATTTCCATTAGATTCAGGTCAGCAGCCTTTTGTCTGGCACCTACCTCATGACAGATGCTGGTAATATAAAGACAAATTACCTAAGGTCATGACTATGAAAAGGATAACAGTTTTGCTGGCTGGCAATATTTAATTAGATAAATTATGACCAATTCTTTATAGAACATGTTATAAAGCAGGTTATTCGTTACTATGACAGTCCCTGATCCAATCAAAATAGAAATGAGTTTAAATATAAGTACAACAGGCAGAACTTTCAGTAATGGTAACATGAGAAGGTCAGAAAATACAATGATAAAACTGGACAAATTTTTTTAAACAAACAGTTCAGGGCTCAGGGAATCCACTAAAGGAAAAAATTTAAATGAGATGTGTTTATTCAGAAACACATCTCCATTAATTTGCTGAACCTTGGGTAAATATGGTGGAAATTTGTAGGATTTTTGTTGAATTCTACAGATTCAGGAAGAATTGCTGAACTTTGGGTAAATACAGTGAGAATCTGTAGAATTCCTACTGTAGTTGCTCTTGTTCTCCCCGCTCGGTTAGCAAGGTAGATCTACCTGGATGAGGCAGGAGATGAAGACCAACAGCTTTGCCAATACAAACACTGGATTGCTTTGAAGTGGAAAGAGAAAAAAAGATGGTGCTCAGCAGCTTTCTCAGGAAAAGTAGTATTCTTGATGGTTAGTAAATGGGGAAGTTTAGTGGCTGTTAGAGTGATCAACAGACAAGAAATTAACAAGCAGAGAATGGGAATAGAACAGAAGTAGAGAAACTGAAGGCCGCATATCTATTCCTGGCAGTCTTCTATCTATGTGTATAGGAAAGAACGAAAGGGGCTCAAGTAATCTACATGTGCCTGGTCTTATTAGCAGTTCCCTAGCTATACAGCACAGAAGCAGTCCCTAGGAAGACAGGCTGAATTTTTTAAGCAATGAAATAAACACACCTAAGCAGAAATACAAGCAGTCATACACCACAAGAATGATAGGGACTGCAGATGCCACAGCTTTAGTCCAGACAGGTAAAATACCAAAAGAAAAAAAAATAAAGAAAAAAGGTAAAGGAAGAAAACAGAAAGAAAGAAAAAGATAAAATAAGGAAGAAAGTAAAACAAGAAAACAAAAGCAGAAACAAAACTCCTCAAAGGGAAAATGTCAGAATCCAGTGTTGTTACAATATATATTTAAATCATCTTGTTTTCAAGAACACTTATCAGATAAGAAATAAAAATGGGAGGTATGGCCCAAAAACGGAAAACAAGAATTCGTCAACTGTCTCTGAGGGGATCCAGAGGTAGGATTTAGCTAACAAAAATGACAAAGCTACCATTATAAATATGGTCAAAGAACTGAAGATAATTATGTTTAAATAATTTTTTAAAGTGCAATGATGATGTTTCCAAAATTTATAATAATCCCACAATTAGACCTGAAGAAAATGGCAATTTGAAAAACCAAGTGTCATAGAAAAAAAAAAAGCAGTAACCAAAACTTGTTCTCTCTAGGTATAGGACAAGAAATAGGCAGCTGGCTGCTTGGTCCACATAATAACCACATTGTACCAGCTAAATATGACAGAAAAATAATCTTGTGTCCCCACCCCCATCCATGCCAATTCCCCCACTTGATTGATGTCTGAAACTTTTGAGTAGGAAGTTGAGATTTTCATCCCCACTGGATGGTAATGAAGGTTCATCACTACTTAGAGATAGATAACCTGGCTTCATCCTTACCTGACAGTAACAAGCTTCCCCTCCCTCTCTAAGCTGGGATGATGCTAGAGAATGCCTCATCGAGTCAGAACATTCCTCACTACTAACTCATATTTTCAGTTGACGCCCCACAGAGAACAGAAATGAGGCAGTCTTAACACCCCCTAGGCAGGGGGATATTACTTGAGCCTAATAGGATGCTGAAACTCTCACCCCTGCCCAACAGTGATGAGAAGACATCCGAGGTATGTCTGCCTAAGGTAGAGGCTGAGTGGGGAATTTGAAATTCTCCCTGTCAGTAATCAGGCAAAACTTCCCTTTTCCCTGCCAGAGGTGTGTCAAAAACAAACAAAAACCTAAAAACTGAAACAGAAGATCTAAATAAAAGCTGGAGTTTCAGAATACTGAAAATATCCAGGTTTCAATGGAAGACACTTGTAATATCAAAAACCAAGAAGATTTCAAACTGAATTTTTAAAAAAGACAATCAATAGATGCATACACCAAGATGACAGAGATGTTGGAATTAGCTGACAGATATTTTGAAGCAACCATCATAAAAATACTTCAGTAAACAATTATGAATTCGGTTGGTACACATAAAAAATATGATCAAAAAGAAATAAAAGACATAAAAAGTACCAGATGAAAACTTTAGAACTGAAAAATACAATAACTGAAACAAAACTCAAATAGATTAGCTCAACAGAAAAATGGAAAAGACAGAGGAAAGGATCAATGAACAAGGAGACAGAAAAACTAAACAAAGCCACAGGGCACTGTGAGTCTATAACAGGAGATTGAACATTTGAGCCATCAGAGTCTCATTAGAAGAAGGAAAAGAGGATGAGACTGAAAAAAGTACTCAGAGAAATAATGGATGAAAGCTTCCCAAATTTGCAAAAGATATAACCATACAGATTCAAGAAGCTGAGAGGTCTTCAAATAGGATAAATACACAGAAATCCACACAAAGATGTGTTGTAGGCAAATGTATGAAAATTAAAGACAAAGGAACAACTATTGAAAGTAGCCAGAGAAAAATAATCTTTTACCTATAGAAGAAAAATAATTTCTATGATAGTGATTTCTCATCAGAAACCATGCAGGCCAGGAGGATGTGGCCCAGCATTTTTCAAGTGCTGAAAGAAAAGTATTGCCAAACCAAACTCCTAGATCTAATAAAAAATATACTTCAGAAATAAAAAGGAAATAAAAACATTCTCAGAGAAAGTAAAACTAAGAGAATTTGTCACCAGCGGGTCTATTCTAAAAGAATGTGTCATATCTAAACAGAAAAAAAAATTAAAAGAAAGCATTAGTATATTTGAAAAAAACAAAGTGCATGGAAGGAAAATAGAGAATTAAATATGATAGACTTTTAGTCTCCTCTTGAGTTGTCTAAATTATATCTGATGGTGGAAACAAAATTCGTAATACTCTTGTAGTTTGAAATGTATGTAAATGAAATATTTAAGGTAAGTATACTATAAACAGGGAGGCAAAAGAATATATAGGGAAATAAAAATTTTATATATCATTCAAATTGCTAAAATGATAAAACCAGAAGACCGATAAATCATGTGTGTATAATACATAGAACAGTAACTAAAAAGGCTGTGCAAAGAGATACACTCAAAAACACTGTAGAGAAATTAAAATGGAAAATGAATGCGCAGGTAGGCAGAAAAAAAGGAAGTGGAGAGATAAGACAAATAAACTTCAAAGAACAAAAAATAAAATGGCAGACATAAAACTAAATTAAAATATTACATTAAATATAAACAATTTAAACACATCAATCAAAATAATTTAGCATAATATATTTTAAAATATGAGTCATCTACTTCTGTCTGTAAGAAATTCACTTCAGCATATTTATGTAGGCAATTCGAAAGTTAAAGGATATTTCTAAAAGTGTATTACATAAGTATGAATTAATAGAAAGCACTAGTAGTCTTTTGAGCAAAGAAAATCATTAAAGACAGAGAGGGATGTTACACAAATGTAAAAAGGCTCAATCCACCAAAATGGCATAGTAATCCTAAATCTGTATGTAGTAAATAACAGAGATGCCAAATATGTAAAGCAAAATGTCATAAAAACTGAAAGAAGAATAGACGAACACACAATAATAGCTGGTGATTTCAATACTTTTGGCTCAACAACTGGTAGAACAACTAGATAAAATAAGGAGGAATACAAAACAGTTCAATCACTCCATCAACCAACAACATCTAACTGACATTTGTAGAACACTCCACCCAACAACAGCAAGATACAATTCTTTAATGTACCCACAGAACATATATCTAGGCAGATAATTATGTGGACAATAAAATAAACCTTAAGAAATTTAAGAATTTAAATCACACAGAATTTGTTCTCTGACCACAATAAAATCAAATTAGAAATCAGTACAGAGTGACAACAGGATTATCTCCAAACACTTGGAAACTAAGCAACACTTTTCTAAATAATCCATGATTTAGTGAGTAAGTCTTCAGAGAAATTTAAAGATACATTGTACAGAATAAAAATTAATATACAACATATCAAAATTTTGCTATGTAGTTAAGTAGTGCTGAGAGAGAAATTTGAGGTGCTAATATAAATCACAAAAGATGAAAAGCCCCAAATTAGTAATGTTATTTTCCAATTCAAGATCCTAGCCAAAAAAAAAAAAAAGATCAATATAAGCCCAAGGCAAGTAGAAAGAATAATAATATTAGCAGAAATTAATAAATTGAAAGTAGAGAGACAATATAGAATAATCAATAAAACAAATAACTGGTTCTTCAAGCCATTCAATAAAATTGGCAAGTTTCCAGCAAGACTGAACCCCCCCCCCCAAAAAAAAGACACAAATTACCAACATCAGAAATGAAACAAAAGATTATACTTATTATTTGGTAGTGTTCTCTTATTATACTAGTAATAATTATTCTAATAAGAGAATACTACTAAAATGCTCTACACAAATAAATTTGACAACTTAGATGAAAGTGACCAATTCCTGGTCAAACACAAAATCCTACCACTCAACTAATACAATATAATTTTACTTGTCATTTAATGATTAGGGAAATTGAATTAACAATCAAAAACCACTCTAAACGGAAATTCTCAGGCTTAGATGGTTTCCTGCGGAGAATTCTACAATATATTTAAAGAAGAGTTAACACTTATTTTACATAATCTCTTCTTGAAAACAGAAGAGAAGGGAACACTTACAAATTATTTTATAAAATCACTACTATTCTGATACCACAACCAGATAAACACAATACAAAAAAAGAAAACTAATGACCAATATCACTTATGGATAGAGACTAAAAAATCTTTAAGAAAAGATTAGCAAATATAATTCAGCAATACATGAAAAGAATTGTACACCATTACCAAGAGGAGTTTATTTTTAAAATGCAAGGATTATTTGATGTTAGAGAATCAATCAATATAATCCATCATATAATAGGCTAAATTTAAAGGAAAAAATACCATATCAATATTATATCATATCAATTGATACAGAAAAAACACTTGACAAAATGCAACACCCATGCATGCCCCACACCCCCCTCAAAAAACTCAGAAAACTAGGAATAGAGCATGATAAATGAAAAGGTATATTTTCAAATAATAAATAAGTAAAGTCTATAGTTATCATTGTACTTAATTGTAAAAAGCTGGATGTTTTCCTTTTATAATTAGGAGGAAGGCAGGGATATTTACTCTTACAACTGTTATTTAACACAGTGCTAGGAGTTTGAGGTGGTGTAGTAAGGCAAGAAAGGAAAATAAAATGTATGTAGGCCAAAAAGGAAGAAATACAATTTTTCTTATGTCATAATTATCAATATAGAAAAATTCCAAAGGATCTATTTTTTAAAACTCCAAGAGTTAATGAGTTAAGCAAGATTACATAATATAAGATACAAATACAAAAAAAAATTGTATTTCTGTATTTTAATGACAAATATATGGACCGCAAATTATTTTGAAGATATAAGATCAATTACAATTCCTCAAAGAAAAAAACAAGAGAAATACTTAGGTGTAAGTCTGACAAAACATGTACAGGATTTATACATGTGTAAAATGTTGATAAAAACAACATAGAAGATTTAAATAAATGAAGAGATATGCCATGTTGATGGACTGGAGGACTAAATATAGTCATCATGTTTATTCTAGCCAAAATGACATAAATGTTTAACACAATTCTTATCAAAATCTCAGCAAAATGTGTTTTGTATATATAGACAAGATTATGTGCACATTTATATGGAAAGTTATAGGAAGCAGAATGGCTAAAACAATTTTGAAAAATAGTAAAGTAAGAGGTACTGGTGGAGAATATGATACTGTGTAATACCGGGGAAGAGACAGGCACAAAAATCAATGGAAAATAGGAGGGAACCCAGAAAGAGACCCATACGAATATCCAATTGATTTTTGACAAAGTTACAAAAGCAATTCAATGGTAAAAGATAGCCTTTCTAACAAATAGTACTGGATCAATTGGACATCCATGGATTGAGAATGTAAATATCAACATAAATCTCACCTCTATACAAAAAATGACTCAAATTGATTATGTATTTAAAAGTAAAACAAAATTATAAAATCTTTAGGAAAATAAAACAAAACAAAAAAACCTAGGAGAAAATCTTGGGACATAGCAGTAGGCAAAAGAGTTGATGGGTGCAGCACAGCAACATGGCACAAGTATACATATGTAACAAACCTGCACGTTATGCACATGTACCCTAGAACTTAAAGTATAATAATAATAAAAAAAAAAGCTAGAAAAAAATGGAACACTCAACCTTATCGAAATTAAAACTTTGTTCCTCAAAATACCTCATTAAAAGGAAGATAACACAAGGTACAGACTTAGAGAAAATATGTCAAACCATATATATCTGACAGAGGATTGTATCTGAAATATATAACCAACTCTCAAAACTCATCAGTAGTAAAAACAATTCAATTTAAAAATGGAAAAATGACAAAGATATATCTATTTCACTAAAGAGAAAATATGGATGGAAAATAAGCACACAAAAATATATTAAACATCTTAGCTGTTAGGAAAATTCAAATTAAAAAATATGAGATTAGATGGCCTCCAGTGGGTGAAGGGTTAAACACACTGTGGCACATACATACCACTTAGCAGTAACAATGAACACACAAACAAACATAAACAACATATAGAATGTGATACATACCACAATCTGGGCGAATCTTCATAGAATTATGCTTACTGAAGAAAAGCTCAAAGGTTTGCATATTGTATAACTTCTATTCATATAACATTCTTGATGTGTCAAAATCACAGAAATAGAGAGTGGATTAATGATTCTCAAGGATTAAGGAAAGGATGGGGATTGTGGGAAGTGGGCATGGTTATGAAAGAGCCACATGAGTGTCTTGGTGCTGATGGAAATATTCTGTATCTCGACTGTATTAGTGTCCATACTCTGAGTGTGATATTGCACTAGAGTTTTACAAGTCATTACCAATGGAGAAAAATAGAGAAAGAGTATATGGATCTTTCTGTATTATTTCTTACAACAACATGTGAATCTATAATTTTTGCAAAATAAATGTTTAAATATTCTAAGTTTTAATTTTGAATATATATTTGTGGTAATAACTCACATATAAAACTTTTTGGAGCACTCAACAATGTTTGAGCATAAACGGGTCTCGAGAACAAAATTCTTGAAAACTTCTAGGTGATTCAGCATTATAGAGCACCTCCCATGACAACTGCTGGTAGAAAGCGCAAAATAACATATGCTGAATGAATATATAATTTTAAAATGGCCATATGTAATCCACAAATGGAATATATTACCTAAGAATATGTTTTACTTAAATGTCAGGAGTGCCTGATATTTGACTGCTCAGGTTTCTATTACTTGCTGGAATTTTAGTTAACTTCAGCATTAAAGTTCTTAGCTTGGAAGTTAAGAAAGTTGATGTTGTCACTTTACCTAATGGATAGATGACACAATGGTAAGAAAACAAAACTTTTAGCAACTTCTAGGGACATCTTTTTCTTTTCTTTTCTGATATCAAAATGTATGACTCAGGATAGGGTCTGTCATGCAGATGTAAAAAGCAAGCCCCTCATTTCAGTGGCTGAGCCAATAAAGGCATATCTATTATCCTTATGCAGAGAAACAGACCTGCAGATCCTACACTGTCTGGAGAGTTGTTAGTCTAATACCCGAGGAAGGGGACATGACACCCTATGCACCGTTTCTTGAAATCTCTGTCCAGACGTGACATAGAACTTCTGCTCACTTATCATTTGCCAAGACAAGTCACAAGGAAAATACGTGCTATGAAGTGCCCTGAAAAAGAGGATCAGAAATTTGACAAACTGAACCAATATATATTTTCCACATTGCATTTCAGATATATTAAACCGGCAACCATCAGATTACTGCTAAATGTGGAGAACAAAAGAATTTGATATGGATTAGGAATTTTCATTAGACAATGATAGGGCTGACAGAGTTCTCTTTGTTTCATGGAAAATTTAACACTGGAATACAGAGTTCAAGAAATATTGAAAAGAGATTTTCCAGACTGCTATTGTCTAAATGCTATTTGACAACCCTACATACATTACAACAATTAAGATTTGGGATGTCCACTGATGATAAGTGAAATCAGGACAAGAGACAAGCATACAGCATTTCTCATTTACTTGAAGTTGATTATTTTAGCTTTTGTTTCACAAGGTGTCTTCTGTACTCTCTAGAGTCCCTAACATCTATGCAGCACCAAGAATCTTGGAGAGTCTTTTCTAGACTGTGTTTCCTGGAATAGTAGTCCAAATTCCTCAATCTACTCAAGTACACTTGGAAAATAATCTACTCAAGTACACACTCTATACTCCACATAAATAGCCGCAATGTGCATTAACATATTAAAATCTCTGAGAATTTTTGTAAAAAAGAACCTGTTGGAGACATAAAATGTACAATGCCTACCTAGGTATTAAGTTTCTATTAATTTATTTTAACCCTTAAGGTATGAGCTAGGTATATAATTAGCCTTATTTTATCAATCCCTTTGTCTTATAAAACTTACTAAATTCTACAAATTTCTACTGAGGAATTCCTATTTTTCTTTGAGAGGTGTTCTTTAAACATAAGAGAAGTTCAGGGTCACCTATGAATTAAGATGGAGCTATAGTTGGCAGAGTAAATATTAAGATTATGTAGTAGAACTTAAAATAGACCATGGTGTCCTGAGAGACCTAAAATTTATGGTCTGATGTTTTAAAATAAACTCATTTCCCATTCCTCCTGGTCTGAATTGCCCCTGAATTATAAAATGCATACCCCCTAGGGTTATGCCTTGGATGGAAAATATTATTTTAAGAGACTAGAAAGTGAACCCGAATTGGGGGAGGGTTCTCTAGTTTATGTGTTTTAGAAGACAGATCAGTGTTAATTTGAGGAAACTGTAATGTTGGGCTTAAATGTATGAGGTACGAACAGTAAATATCAACTGCACAGTAGGCAAAGTAGCAGCACTCTGGAAGGTAGTAAGTGTTGACACATTTTAGGGTAATATCTGGATATAAAATTATGGAAATTATGGAAAATGAGAGAGTAAAGACCCACATGTCTAAACAATGGTTTTCAAACGTTGGTGTGTCTCAGAGGTACCTAGTTAAATATATTGAATTTGCCGCCTCTCCCACTGTTTCCCAACACACCCTTTATGTCAATTTCATATGTTTAGGGTAGAGCCCAAACTTCAGGATTTTTAGTTAACTATCTGCTCTCTACACTTTTAGAACCATTATTTTTTAATTCCACCGTATTGTCATGAAAGAAGAGTCATACCACAGACGACAAGTTTTGTAATTGTGTTTTGCATCTGAGAATGAATGGGGTGAAGTTCCCCACTCTCCTTTGAGCTACAGAGTATTTGCTTGTGGTTTAAGAGCCCTTTTCAGGTGAATTTTCTCAGGCTTTTCCAGGAGCCCAAAGCTATTTTGAATTCAAAGTCTCATTTTAAATGTCTTGCTTTCATTCACTTTCTGATAAAAGAATATCTATCTACATATGTTAATTTGTTCAATATCAGTAGGAGCTTTAAAGCAATAATGTATAACTAGTAGATTTTGTTTGACAGTGCATGGCAAATTATATTTTCTATTCCACAAATACTCATGAATATTCAATAAGCAAAGGAAGGGAAACTGTAATCTTCTTCAGGAAAAAAAAAAGGTATAAAAAAGTAAAAAACAAAACTTTCAATATCACATTAAGGGTTAAATGAAAGGTATATTCAGCTATTGAAGTCTACTGTTTAACTCATTACATTATGACTTCCCAACTAAAATAAACTTGAGGAAGCATTTATAATTATAGCGTATTTACATGTATTTTCATGTGGATCAAAAAGCTTACACACTTCAAATATATATTCATTGGAATATCATTTGATGAGAGAATTCATAATATAAATTTTATATATAAAGTTATGAAACACATATAATATATACATGAAATTACATAAGCAGAATTGAATTACTATTAATAAAAAGTAATATTCAAATTAGAATTAATAACTAAGAATTCAAAGTATATATATCCCATAAAAGTAATTAATAGCAAATATGTGAAAAAGCTAAATATATGTCTTGACATTTTACTTATATAGGAGACAGATATTTCGTTTTTAGTGCAAGGATTGATTTTTGATTCTCAGAAAGGATTGCATTCTCATTTCATGTTTACTTCAAGCCCTGGGTTTTGTGAACTTGGTTTTCTTTTTTTATAGTGCCAGTCTCCTGAGATGCTCCCAGAGAGGAAAGCAATCACCAGTCAATATTTAGACTTGGGCATTCTTCTGATTATTAGAAGACCAGGCCATGGTCTCCTAAGGCACCTTGTGCAATTTCACAGGTTTATTCATAGCTAGACAACCAAAATTGTCATAAGTAATTGAAACTCCTATTTTGGCAGCTTTCACTACATTTGCTTGTTAACTCTGATGCAGGCATAAATGCCATGCTACCATTAAGTACTTTAATCCATTTTAATAATCCTTTAATATATTCTTTTCTAACATGAGGTAAAATATTGTCAATGATAGTCAAGAAAAGGTATGTATTCTCTGTTATTTATCATTTTGTAAAAATAGAATAATTGGATTACAGTTTAGACTACATTGGCTAAGTATTATTTTAATAACTTGAAGTCACATAAAAGAAAATGTTGCTATAGAAATAGATTATAACTTACCATAAACATAGATCTTTTGTTTTCCTGGGATAAACAATGATATGATTCATCAATTGGAGATAATCCAAGAGAGAAAAAATATTCTAACGAAAGTTACGATTATGGTGGCATGGCATACTTAAGAAGATTCACTATGTTGCCCCCTAACATATCTATTTAGAGTGCCACCAGTGCAAGCTTAATTACAGAGTGTTTTATAACATCAACTATTTAGGATAACTGGTAGAACATTCCTTTATGACCTCCTAAACTCATAGTCACCAAAAACTCTTTTTATACACTCAGTATTACTCAATGTTGGAAACTTAAGCAGCTATACATTAAATCCTCCGTGACAAAATCAAGTCAGTCTTTCTCCTACTCTAACTTTGTTCTCCAGTGCTGTTAGTGATCCTTGTTTCATAAACCTGAAAATAAATCCTGGGGTGCTCTATATTTACCTGTATTGCTGCTGTAATGTTTTTTGTCTGTTTGTTCCATATGGAATTGATTTTTGGCTATTTGCACTCAGATCTCTTTGGTTTTCAAGAACTCTGAGTGTTGTCCTTTATACACGCATGAAGTTACTTACAGATGGTCTATGCTGCTGGACCATGCTCTTTTGAATCTTTGTCCAACATGCCTGTCTAGATGTTCCTATTCCCTTTCTGTGGTATTGGTATCTGCTGACAAAAGTCTTACATATCCTGTTAAGATCTCTTGCCTTCAGTTTTTAAATCATTTTTAATTTCACCATAGGTGGTGCTATGGGCTGAATTGTGTTCATCAAAATTTGTATGCTTATGCCCTAGCACCTAGTTCTACAGAATGGACTGTATTTGGAGATAGGGGTTTTTAAAGCAGTAATTAGGTTAAAATGAGATTATTAAGGAAGGCTCTATTTCAACATAACTGTACCTATTTTCAATATAACTCCTTAAAGAAAAGATTAGGACACAGACACACACAGAGCGAAGACCACGTGAAGACATAGGGAGGAGAAGACAGTCATATGCAAACCAAAGAAAGAGGCCTCAGAAGATACTAATCCTCTGGACATGTTGATCTCTGACTTCTTGCCTCCAGAACCATGAGGAAATAAATATCTGTTGTTTATTTCATTCAGACTGTAGTATTTTCCTGTGGCGGCCCTAACAAACTACTATGGGTGAATTCATCTTGTTAAATACAGAGGATTAAGAACACACATTGATCTCTGCTCCACCCCTACCTTCCATTAAATTCAAGCATCAGATTAGATGGAGAAATTATGTTCATTCAAGGACAAGAAGAGTGACAAAGAGAACAACAGTTGATGAAAGACAATGATTACATGTTGCAAAGCAAATAAAGAAGTAGTAATTAATTTAGCAGAACATAGAAAACTGAAAGATTCTATGTTATATAGCAGGGAGATCATGACAAGCAATCTTCTTAGGGCTGAAGAACCCAGGGAGATTTCGAAATTATGAGTAATGAAAAGTGGGTGGTTGGAATGAGCGGACAGATTTTCTCTTCTATCCTAATACAGTCAGACATGGTATGAGAGGAATGCCATATGGAGAAATTGATTAGGAGATGCCCAAGACTTGGAGATAGGAAAGTTAAGAATGAGGGCTGAGAAGAGGAGATTAAGGGCAAACAAATCTACATCTTGAGGACTGAGATTCTCAGGACTGTTTCTCAAGTTGACTTTCAAGTCATTAAAATCAGGCATACTCTATTGTGGCTCTCTGTCAGGATTTTGAAGATTTCAGATATGAAAGTAGATTCCTTGCAACAAAATGCCCAGTAAACCTACAGGAAAAAACAGAAAAGTGTAAGTTCCACTCATTAATGGGATTTTCCAACAAATTGTTAAATGTTTCACTCTTAAACAAGAATGAGCAGTCAGAGGTCATCAAATCGATGAGAGAGCCTTTAATGCAAAAGACAATAATCAGAACTAATAAACAAAAATATAAAATAAAATTTTTGGAAGCAAGAAATGCAAATAACAGAAAAAGTCAAATAAGTTAACATCTGTAGAGAGAGAATAATAATATAAATTCATTTAAAAAATTTAGAAAAAAAAATTTGGAAACTAAAAAAATAAGATCAAAAGTTTAAAAGTTAGAACATGGGAAGATGCATTTAAAGAAATATTCTAAAAATTGGAACCAATAAACAAAGAGAAGGAATATAGAAAAGAAATACGAAAATAAAATTATAGCATGCATATTAACGTTTAAGTAATAGCTTTTTCCAAATAGAAAAACAAATATAAGGGAGAAAATGATGAATGCAATTTCATAATTTCAGTTATCCAGAAGTAAAAGTAATGAAAGGAAGCATAATCCATTCCAAAGAATGTAATATTTAGTTTTAAGAACTAAAAAGGAGATGAGTTTAAAAGTTTTCAGGATAAAAAATGTAAAGACAAATAAATAAAAACTAACAATTACACTGCCCCTGGAGTGTGGCAAATGCCTAATGACAAGATTAGACATTAGACAAAAAGGAAAGAAAACAGTTTCTTCAAACTTCTCCAGGACTTAATTCTGAAGGATATACTCAAGGATATTAATAGTTTTCAAGGATTGTTATTTTGAATCTATTAATTATATACTCAGTCAAATTATCTTATAGTGACTCATCATTGAAATGTAATCCAATATCAAAGGGATGATGATTATCAAAGCACAATGTTAGACCAAACTATAGAGTTTACCAAGGAAATGTGAAATTTCCCTTACCAAGGAAATTGTGAAAACTAGTTTCAAAATTGTGAAATAAAACTAGTTGCACAATTGCTATATTACTGAGAGTGCAAAGTGAAAGAGGAGATGCTGTAAGATGTTTATCTTTGGAGAAAGCTCTATTGTTATCCCCTCAACTCCTTTATCCAGGGAGAAAGATGTGCAATACTTGCTCCAACTCAAGACTCATTACTGAGGGATTCAATTTGACCATTGCAGAGATTAATATATGCTCTGGGTCGTATGAAGGCATGGTACCATGGAATCTGGCTATGACTCAGAAGGTAGACTATAGTAGAAGGTAGACAGAGATTTTATCTGAAGGTTCTCCCAAGTCATGACAGATTTTCTAAAGAAAACTAGAAATTCTCAGAATCTTCTTAATCTTCTTGCTGGTGCTTCTTATGGAAGCAAAAGCATCTTATGTTGAGGAATAAGCTATCTTTTATTATTAACATCAGTGTTATAGGTGTTTCCAGATGTCCCTCAGGTAAGAAGTTTCTGGACATGTTTTCATTCTTCCAGCATACTTACAAATTTCTAAAATTTGGAGCAAGACTTTTTTTGGCAATAAATAAATAAATCTGAATATAAAGGTAATTAACAGGAAGTTAGTGCTTAAACTGCCACTCACATCCAAATACAAATAGTTCATTTATTCCCACTAGGGGATGAAATATTTGGCCATTTGGATTACCATTCTAAGATATAGTTGTGTGCATGAAAGATTATTTATTAAACAACCAGATCCTAAGAAGGTAGAACAGATGGCCAAATTATTGGTTCTTAAGGTTATTCTGATAATTCACTTATATGCCACTGAGAAATACCACTTCCCCCAACCTCAAGCAACCTCATAATTGAAAGAGAAGAAGCTACAGGTGTTTTTCTCATATGAATTAATTGTTTGCATTTGTTTCTTCTCCTGATCATTACAATTTATTTCAATGTTTTTTAAGTGTTGTTGTTCTGCTTGCCAGAGTCCCATTTTTGGCTTTTCTGAAGACTCCCTAAACAATCATTTCTCCAATATTTTCATCCTATTGTACTTTCCCTTCTTATAGGTATATGCAACATGAGAACTTATTTCTGACTCTAGAAAATGATAAAGTGGTTATCACCACCGATCCCACAGAAGTACAGACTACCATCAGAGAATACTACAAACACCTCTATGCAAATAAACTAGAAAATCTAGAAGAAATGGATACATTCTTGGACATATACACCCTCCCAAGACTAAACCAGGAAGAAGTTGAATTCCTGAATAGACCAATAGGCTCTGAAATTGAGAAAATAATTAATAGCCTACCAACCAAAAAAAGTCCAGGACCAGACGGATTCGCAGCCGAATTCTACCAGAGGTACAAGGAGGAGCTGATACCATTCTTTCTGAAACTATTCCAATCAATAGAAAAAGAAGGAATCCTCCCTAACTCACTTTATGAGGTCAGCATCATCCTGATAACAAAGCCTGGCAGAGACACAACAAAAAAAGAGAATTTTGGAGCAATATCCCTGATGAACATTGATGCAAAAATCCTCAATAAAATACTGGCAAACCGAATCCAACAGCACATCAAAAAGCTTATCGACCATGTTTAAGTGGGCTTCATCCCTGGGATGCAAGGCTGGTTCAACATACACAAATCAATAAACGTAATCCAGCACATAAAGAGAACCAAAGACAAAAACCACATGATTATCTCAATAGACGCAGGAAAGGCCTTTGACCAAATTCAACAGCCCTTCATGCTAAAATCTCTCAATAAATTAGGTATTTATGGGACATATCTCAAAATAATAAGAGCTATTTATGACAAACCCACAGCCAATATCATACTGAATGTGTAAAAACTGGAAGCATTCCCTTTGAAAAGTGGCACAAAGCAGGAATGCCCTCTCTCACCACTCCTATTCAACATAGTGCTAGAAGATCTGGCCAGGGCAATCAGACAGGAGAAAGAAATAAAGGACATTCAATTAGGAAAAGAGGAAGTCAAATTGTCCCTGTTTGCAGACGACATGATTGTATATTTAGAAAACCCCATCATCTCAGCCCCACATCTTCTTAAGCTGATAAGCAACTTCAGTAAAGTCTCAGGATACAAAATCAATGTGCAAAAATCACACACATTCCTATACACCAATAACAGACAAACAAAGAGCCAAATCATGAGTGAATTCCCATTCACAATTGCTTCAAAGAGAATAAAATACAACTTACAAGGGATGTGAAGGACCTCTTCAAGGAGAACTACAAGCCACTGCTCAACGAAATAAAAGAGAACACAAACAAATGGAAGAACATTCCATGCTCATGGATAACAAGAATCAATATAGTGAAAATGGCCATACTGCCCAAGGTAATTTATAGATTCAGTGCCATCCCCATCAAGCTACCAATGACTTTCTTCACAGAATTGGAAAAAACTGCTTTAAAGTTCATATGGAACCAAAAAAGAGCCCTCATCGCCAATACAATCCTAAGTCAAAAGAACAAAGCTGGAGGAATTATGCTACCTGACTTCAAACTATACTACAAGCCTGCAGTAACCAAAACAGCATGGCATTGCTACCAAAACAGAGATCTAGACCAAGGGAACAGAACAGAGCCCTCAGAAATAATACCACACATCTACAACCATCGGATCTTTGACAAACCTGACAAAAACCAGAAATGGGGAAAGGATTCCCTATTTAATAAATGGTGCTGGGAAAACTGGCTAGCCATATGTAGAAAGCTGAAACTGGATCCCTTCCTTACATCTTATACAAAAATTAACTTAAGATGGATTAAAGACTTAAATGTTAGACTAAAACTTAATACCATTCAGGACATAGGCATGGGCAAGGACTTCATGTCTAAAACACCAAAAGCAAAGGCAACAAAAGTCAAAATTGACAAATGGGATCTAATTAAACTAAAGAGCATCTGCACATCAAATGAAACTACCTTCAGAGTGAACAGGCAACCTACAGAATGGGAGAAAATTTTTGCAATCTATCCATCTGACAAAGGGCTAATATCCAGAATCTACAAAGAACTTAAACAAATTTACAAGAAAAAATCAACCCCATCAAAAGTGGGCAAAGGGCATGAACAGACAATTCTCAAAAGAAGATATTTACGCAGCCAACAGCACATGAAAAAAAAGCTCATCATCACTAGCCATCAGAGAAATGCAAATCAAAACCACAATGAGATACCATCTCACACCAGTTAGAATGGTGATCATTAAAAAGTCAGGAAACAACACGTACTGGAGAAGATGTGGAGAAATAGGAACACTTTTACACTGTTGGTGGGACTGTAAACTAGCTCAACCATTGTGGAAGACAGTGTGGCAATTCCTCAAGGATCTAGAACTAGAAATACCATATGACCCAGCCATCCCGTTACTGGGTATATACCCAAAGGATTATAAATCATGCTGCTATAAAGACACATGCACGCGTATGTTTATTGTGGCACTATTCACAATAGCAAAGACTTGGAACTAACCCAAATGCCCATCAATGATAGACTGGATTAAGATAATGAGGCATATGAACACCATGGAATACTTTGCAGCCATAAAAAGGATGAGTTCATGTCCTTTGTAGTGACATGGATGAAGCTGGAAACCATCATTCTGAGCAAGCTGTCGTGAGGACAGAAAACCAACCACCACATGTTCTCACTCATAGATGGGAACTGAACAATGAGAACACTTGGACACAGGGTGGGGAACATAACACGCTGGGGCCTGTCGCGGGGTGGGGAAGGAGGGAGGGATAGCATTAGGAGAAATACCTAATGTAAATGACGAGTTAAAGGGTGCAACACACCCACATGGCACATGTATACATTTGTAACAAACCTGCACGTTGTGCACATGTATCCTAGAACTTAAAATAATCACCTTAATCTGCATAAATTCATTATAATACATAAAATGTTCTCTAATAGAGAGTAAAGGATTATATTTGGTAAACCAGTACTGTTTTCTCTTGTCTACAAATTCCTTGGATACCTGGTTAGACGTAATACGTGCCTGTTTTCATGGGTTTTGAATTTTTGGGTGATCACATAACCATCTACAACCATATACTTCTTCCTCAACCTTATGAAAGCCAGTCTCTGAGACAAGCTTCCTGATGTATTGCATGCTGATTGTCATGTCACCCCATACTACATTTTTTTCCTTCTACTATTCTTCATTACCATTTTATCCTAAAACTTTAAATGAGATGGTGAGAAAATGCAGATCTTCTGAGTGCTGTTCCATATCCATAATTTTTTTCCTTCTACTTTGGAGTCTGAACCAGTGATTGCCAACTCTCTCTTTAGTCAGCTAATCACATGCATAGAGTTGGCAAGCACTTTTCTATTCTGTTTATGTGCATTTTATTGACTTACTTATAATCTGCTCCCATTTAGCATTGTTGCTCTCAGAGAGGAGGAGAAAACGAGTGGAAACTAGAGAGAAAGAATTGAGTAGCAAAAAGCTATATAGGATGTTTGTTTTCAAATATTTCAAGTGTAGAGAAAGCAAGGGTGATTTACTAAAAATATTTTCCAAATAGGAAGAAAGTAGGGAGCAGATAGTTTGAAACTAAACAGTAAAAGCTTTTTATATGAACACACATGTGCACACACACACATCCATGTGCAGCAAACAGGGAATCTATGTCCTTCTTTTTATCTTTGTACACTTTTTGGAAGAAATTTCAGAGACATCAATGTGGTGATTTCTACATCTAACTTTATTAACAACATTTAATTGGCTTCCGTGGTGTTTAAACAATAACTTTTACATCAGTATACATGTCTGCTTTGTTGATTTTATCTTAAATTACTCCCCAAATGAAGAGTCCTCACTGTTGTATTTTCTAATTATTTTTTATGTACTCTAATTATGCTTGTTCAAATAATTGTACTGAAAAATAGAAAACTGTATTAATACCAGTTTTGTTTATTTTGACATTAAAATTTTAACTGTATCACAGCACTACACAATTTCTAAATTTTTCCTTATTTCTGAATCTTTTTCTTTTTCTTTTCATGTGTTCTTTGCATTCTAAGAATTTTTTCTGTATTTTAAACTATCAAGATACCTTCATTTAATGGTTAATAGAAAAATTCAAACAACCATATTGAGAAACCCACGAGGAAAATTAGGAAGATAATGAACATGGTTCTCAAAACAAAGTTGAAGATTTTTTAAAATAAAAAGGACTATATTGTTTTGTTTTGTTTTGTTTTGAGACAGTCTCACTCTGCTGCCCAGACTGGAGTGCAGTGGCATGATCTCACCTCACTGCAAACTCCCCCTCCTGGGTTCAAGCGATTCTCCTGCTTCAGCCACCTGAGTAGTTGGGATTACAGGCACCTACCACCACGCCCAGCTAATTTTGAATTTTTAGTAGAGATGGGATTTTACCATGTTAGCCAGGCAGGCCTCAAACTCCTGGTCTCAAGTTGTCCACCCTCCTCAGGCTCCCAAAGTGCTGGGATTAAAAGCGTATGCCGCTGTGCCCAGCCCAAAAAGGGCTATGTTGTTAAATAAAACATTTTAACCTACAAAAGGCATGAAATATGTTCATAATTCTATACATAATTCAGTGTTCAATAAATAACCAGTATGTTTGTTAATTTAATCTACGTGACCTTTATTGTACCAGATAGGAGAAGAAAGAGTTTGAGCAGCCTCTTCCTGAAATATTTATGGTGTACTATTATCCCTCCTACCCCTTTTTCATTTATCATCAACACTGTAATTATTTGTTTATTTATTCATTTATTTCATACATATGTTGACCATGTTACTATGTATTAGACCCTGGATATAAATTAGGAACAAGACATAGCTCCTGTCCTCATGGAACTTATTGTCCAGAGAGGTATATAGAAAAATAATCAGATGCTTACAATGTAATTGACAAAGGGAAGTAAAGAATAATATAAGAACACATAAGAAGAGTATATAAGTGCCTTGGCAGGTCAGGGAAGGCTTATGAGAAGAAAGAGATATAAAGAAAATCCTTGGAGATATTGTGGGATTGGTTCTAGACCACAACAATAAAGTGAACATTGCAATAAAATGAGTCCCACACATTTTTTGGTTTTCCAATGTATATAAAAGTTATGTGTATGCTACACCATATTCTATTAAGTGTGTAATTGCATTATGTCTAAATTCAATGTGTGTACCTTAATGAAAAATATTTTACTGCTAAAAAATACTAATGATTATCTGAGCCTTCAACAAGTCATGATCTATTTGCTGGTGGAGGGTCTTCCCTGAATATTGATGGTCGCTGATGGATTAGGGTGTGGTTGCTGAAGACTGAGGTGCTGAGGTGGCTGGGGGCAATTTCTTTCTTTCTTTCTTTTTTTTTTTTTTTTTTTTTTTTTTTGAGACGGAGTCTCGCTCTATCTCCCAGACTGGGGTGCAGTGGCCGGATCTCAGCTCTTTGCAAGCTCCGCCTCCTGGGTTTACGCTATTCTTCTGCCTCAGCCTCCCGTAGCTGGGATTACAGGCGCCCGCCACCACGCCCGGCTAATTTTTTGTATTTTTTAGTAGAGACGGGGTTTCACCGTGTTAGCCAGGATGGTCTGGATCTCCTGACCTCGTGATCCGCCCGTCTCGGCCTCCCAAAGCGCTGGGATTACAGGCTTGAGCCACAGCACCCGGCCAACTGGAGGCAATTTCTTAAGATAAGACAATGAGGTTTGTCTCATCAAGTGACTTTTCCTTTAATGAAATATTTCTCTAGGGCAATGAGATGCTGTTAGGTAACATTTTATTTACAGTAAAATTTCTTTCAATCTTGGAGTTAATCGTCTCAAACTCTGCTGGTACTTTATCAACTAATTTATATAATATTCTAAATCCTTTTGTGTCATTTCAACAATGTTCACAGAGCCTTCACTGGGAGTAGATTCATCTGATGAAACTACTATCTTTGCTCATCCATAAGAAGCAATTCCTTATTTGTTCATGTTTTACCATGAAATTACAACAGTCACACCTTTAGACTCCACTTCTAATTCCAGTTCTCCTTCTATTACCACCACATCTATACTTACTTTCTCTTCCAAAGGCTTGAACACCTCAAACCGTCCATGAAGGTTGAAACCAACTTCTTCTACTAATGTTAATATTTTTACTGTCTCCCCCAATCACAAATGTTCCTACTGGCATCTGGAATAGTGATTCCTTTCCAGTAGGTTTTCAATTTGCTTTGCTTAGATCCATCAGAGGAATCACTATCTATGGCAGCCTTGTGAGTGTATTTCTTTAATAAGAATTGAAAGTCAAAATTACTCCTCGATCCGTGGCCTGCAAAATGTACGTTGTGCAAGCAGGCATGAAAACAACATTAATCTTGTACATCTCCATCAGAGCTCCAGGGTGACTAGGTGCATTGTCAATGAGCAGTAATATTTTGAAGGAAATCTTTTTTTTGGAGGGGGGAGGGGGAGCGGTAAGTCTCACCAGTGGGCTTAAAATATTTAGTAAACCATGCGGTTAACAGATGTGCTGTCATCCAGGCTTTGTTGTTCCATTTATAGAGCTCAGGCAGAGTGGATTTGGCATAATTCTGAAGGGCCCTAGGGTTTTCAAAATGGTAAATGAGCATTGGCTTCAGCTTAAAGTCACCAGCTGCATTAGCCCCTAGCAAGAGAGTCAGCCTGTTTTTGAAGCTTTGAAGCCAGACATTGACTTCTTCTTTCAAGATATGAAAGTCTAAGAAGGCATCTTTTTCCAATATAAAGCTGTTTGGTCTGAATTAAAAATCTTGTTGTTTAGTGTAGCCACCTTCATCTATTATCTCAGCTAGACCTTCTGTATAACTTCCTGCAGCTTCCCCATCAGCTCTTGCTGCTTTACCTTGCACTTTTATGTTATAGAGATAGCTTCTTTCCTTAAAACTCATGAACTAACTTCTGCTAGCTTCAAAATTTTCCTTTGCAGCTTTCTGACCTCTCAGCCTTCATAGAATTGAAGATAGTTAAGGCTTCACTTTGGATTAGGCTTTGGCTTAAGGGAAAGCTGTGGCAGGTTTGATCTTCTATCCAGAGCGCTCACACTCTCCATGTCAGTAATAAGGCTGTTTTGCTTTCTTATTGTTCATGTATTCACTGGAGTAGCACTTTCAATTTTCTGAAAGGACTCTTTCTTTGCATTCACAACTTAGCTAACTGGACAGGAGACTTTGCTTTCAGTCTATCTCTGCCTATCTTGGTTTTTGACATGCCTTCCTCACTAAGCTTAATAATTTCTAGCTTTCGATTTGAAGTGAGAGACATGCAACTCTTCCTTTCACTTGAATATATAGAGGCACTTGTAGGGTTATTAACTGGTATAATTTGAATATCACTGTGTTGTAGGAAATAGGGAAGACTGAGGAGAGGGAGAGAGAAGGGGAATGGTTGGTCAGTGGAGCAGTCAGAGTACACACAACATTGATTAAGTTTGCTGTCTTATATTGGCATGTTTTATTGTGAGCCAAAACAATTAAAATAGTAACATCAAAGATCACTGATGACAGATCACCATAGCAGATATAATAATAATAAAGTTTAGAATACTGCAAGAATTACTAGAATGTGACACAGAGACATAAAATGAGCACGTGCTGTTACAAAAGTGATGCCAACGAACTTGTTCAATGGAGGGTTGCCACAAACCTTGAATTCATTATTTAAAAAGCAGTATTTGTGAAGCTTTGGATAGCTGTGAATAAAGGGAAGTACAACAAAAGGACGCCTATATAATTTAAGGCTAAAAGGAAGAAGATACGTGGTCATTTGTTAGGGGTGGTTAGAGAAAAGGAAGAAGGAATATTTGAAGCACGGTAAGCAGAGTATATGGTTTATACAAAGATTCTGGCATAAAGCAGTTGGGAAAGTAAAACGTAGAAGTCTGTGGGTGGTGGTAAAACCCTGGTTCTGAGAGAATGCAAATAGAGAGGCAGAAAGTGGAATAAAGATAAAGGAATGAGGTTGAGATATGGATGAAACAGGACCAAATAACGATTGGCCCAATAAGACATATGAAAATGTTGGAAAGGAATGGCATATATCAATGTGCATTTCGGAATGATTATTCTGTCTGTAACACAGAGAGTAAAGAGGTACAACATTGTCATCAGAGAGACCAGTTAGTGGGAAATTACAATAATCCAGGTGAGAAATTATCATTGTCTGAATTGGGCATCCGACAGTGCAAGTTGATGGAGTTGAGACATATTTAATTGCTGGACAGAGGGACTTCGTGATTGATTGGAGAGGATAACCATGATGAATGACAAAGATAAAAAAAAACTTGAAGATGATACCCAGATTTATGACTTGAGAAACAGGATGCATCTAGTGACTGAAGCTGTGGAACTGTGTGGAGAGTTGTACACAAATCAAGGTGCCATACTGAGAGAGGCTTGGGGCCATGTGTTGCTATCTGTGATGCAACATAGCATGGTTTACATCACTGTTGCTGTATCTTTAAGTTCATGTATATAATATACTACATTGGAAATTTATAATGTCATATGAGATGATCAGTGATGTTAAGAACCTAAGGGAGCATTCTAACACTGAAAGCTTACAAAGATCTAAGTGGTTGCACTTTTCCGTATAGAGAATTTAAAGATGAACAGGCAAGTAGACAACGACATCATAGAAGGATGCAACAGTAAGGTTAAAGGAATATGGAAGTAAGAAAGCATCCAGGAGTAATTAAACAGGACTTTGGAGAATGGGAATTTTGGGATGTCTGGAGAGAAGGTAGAATACACAGATGGGGAAGAGATCAGGAAGTATCACCTGTTCTTCCCAGGGCTGAATCACTATTTATCCACAAGAATAATTCATTAACTAATTACAAGCATGGATTTATATAATATCTACAATTTATAAGGATATCACTGGCACTGTTAAAAAGTAAAAACTACATGCGTGTAATACCAGCACTCTGGGAGGCTGAGGTGGGCAGATTATGAGATCAGGAGATTGAGACCATCCTGGCTAACATGGTGAAACCCCGTCTCTACTAAAAATACAAAAAAAAAATTAGCCAGGCATGGTGGCGGGCACCTGTTGTCCCAGCTACTCGAGAGGCTGAGGCAGGAGAATGGCATGACCCGGGAGGCAGAGCTTGCAGTGAGCCAAGATCGTGCCACTGCACTCCAGCCTGGGCAACAGAGTGAGACTCTGTGTCAAAAAACAAAAAACAAAAAAAAAAAAGGAAAAAGTGAAGAAGGAGATGTTGGGCACTAAGAAACTTTCAAAGAGAGATAAAAAGAGGTAGGGAGACTATTGCAATTGCTGGGAAGTGAAAATAAAGAGGCAGACCATGGTGAGAGTGGAGAGCAAGAGAAGAGGACAGAAAGACAACCATGCTACAACTGCTGAGTAGGCACAACCTTGTGGCCTGCAAAGTCTAAAATATTTACTCTCTGCCTTTTAGGAGAAATATTGTTGACCCCTGGTTTAGACTACCTTTTGTAGAAGCAGGAATGTGGTAAGTTAAAGAGAGAAGCAGAACCTAGGAGACATTTTATGTTTCAAGATGGGACATAACTTTGTTTATGAATCAATAAGAAGGAGACATTGAAGATATCGGAAAAATTGATTAACTCTGGGAGGAAGCCCTCAAAGACAAAATATGGCGGGATTAACTTTGGTAGAAGGGGGAACATTTTCCGTACATAGGGGTGGAAAGATTATGGTTGAATTTTTTTTTTAAATACATTCATTATAGGAAAAGAGGTAAGATCAAAGCATTTATGTTTACTGATTTCTTTTTATTCTTTGAGGTAGGGAACAAACTCACTTGCTGAGAGTAAGAAAGAGCTTGCAGAGAAGGGTGTCGTCTTTGAAAAACCACTTTGAGTGACTGGCAGAAAGAGAAAGGGAAATATTCAGCCATTCCTTGGCTGTCCCTGGGACCAGAAGAGCCTAGAAACCACAGGTTAGTGGTCGCAGTTACCAGCTCAGTTGTATAGCATCTGTTACTTCCCTTTGCACATACTTAGAGGTGCAATCATGAGAAAATCCCACCTCAAATATGTTAAAATAAATATTAACTCCAAGAACCTGACATTGACACAGATATAATTCAACAGATTTTTGAAGTTTAAATATTGTACTCTGCTGGTTTTTATAAACCCCAAAAAAATAGTACAATACTTAAACTTTAAAAGCTCTGTGGCTTTCACTGAGACCACAATTAGTAGGTAAAGAGCAATATATCTGCATGAGTAAGAGATGGAACTGAGGACAGTCAAACCATCAGGGTTAGGCAATATTTTTGAGATAAAACAAAAGAAATGCATAATTAATCACAGAAGTTAGGGGTAAGTTTAAATCAAGGTAAAGGGAATATTAGTATATAAATAATGTGAAGTAACTATACTGTGATCTTTAAATAAATGATTTGTTTGTTTGTTTTCGTTAAACACATTGCACCCAATGGAAAAGAATCATGGGCAGAAGACATGATTCTGCTTTAAGTTAAAGACAGGAAAATAGAACTCATATTTAATTATCATCCCTTACATATGTCTAAATAAAAAGTTGCTGTTAATGAGTCTGACAGGAATATGGCTAAAAACATTAAAAGTACATGGCTAAGGCATTTACCTCTACCTCACAGATGACCTGATTTTCCATACGTGCAAGAAGTTACTATATCAAAAATATGAATTTAATCAAGGGTTTTATGACAAACGGAAAGCTCATATCTAATCTCATGAAACTTTCATATAAAAGTTTAACCTTCCAAATACTGTCTCTAATAATTCCATATAAATCTATCTTCATATATTTCTAATATACTGAAAATCTCAGTTGGCATTCAAATATTTTAAAGTTTATGTTCTAGATTATAAGTTTTTAGATAACTATATTTTTGAATAATTATAATTTCACATGTTGCCTTACATAAAATAATTTCAGAAATAATAGTTGATTTCTTGGTGCTTCTATTTTGATTTATTTTTTAAAAATTATATTAGAAAATAGAGAAGTACAAAGGGCTCTAATTTGAAATGTCCAACTGGATGGGCCATCAGTTGTATAAGCCAAATCAAACTATAGAGTAATACCGCAAGAGGTTCCTTCATGCACCCTCTCAATCATCTCTCCTAGAAGGAAACACTATTTTGATCTCTATCACGATGCCTTAAAAGTTCACTTTGATAGAAAACAGTTTTTTATAATTAATTTAGTAAAATCAAAAATGTATATTATTAGATAGCCTATTGCAGCGATAAGAGAGGTTATTTACATGTAAATTTCCCAGCCTGGCTTTTGCACAGTGACTAAGTTCACTAGATATAATTACCACTAGCATCAGCTTATTTTGTGTGGTGCTGTGTGGAGCAGAAATAAAAAGCCTCCTTTAATGGCAAACCTTCAAAAGCATTACTCAAGAGTCATGATCAAGTCCTAATTATTATGGGGTGTATAGCGAATCTCAAATAAAGTCAGAGTCTTTGAAGGCAAAGAAGGCCTACATTTCATGCCACTAAGTTAACAGAGATAAAAATTCAAGGTTTATCTATTGATGGCAACTACAAAAGCTTTGTTAAAATAATAGTCATACTCTTCTTCTCACATAATGATGCTTCTGTTGCAAAGCTTCACAGTTCGGTGGATTGAACAAAATTGATGAATAATGGCTTTCTACTAGTGGTGCAAAATAGCAAAGCCATTCACTTCATTCTAGTATAGTTTGTCATATTTTCCAGATTTTTTTAAATCAGAAAACGAAGTCTTTATGTGTGCTGTGTGACATAGTAGTACATCCTCACGGAGCACACTCATTGTTGGTGCTTTGTACGGAAAGGATGCCACTCCTGAAATTCTGATAAGTAAAAGGCAGACTTTCCATTGCATCTAGCCTGACATTGGGAGAGTTCAAAGAGAGGGAAGTTGGATTAATTTGTTGGGCATTAGTGAATTGAACATAAGCAGTAGGCAAGGGGCTATGATGTTTTTATTGGTAGAGTTGAGTGGGAGACATCTTCATTCAGGAAAAATTTGTAGAGCCTCTACTCGAGGGACTGTGCTAAATATATTCTTTAAGGGGCATAAAAACAACGAGAATCCTTGCCTGAATAATGATTCAGATCAGCAGGGAAGGCAAGACATACAAATAATGATGCAAAGAAAGTTTTATCATACATAGAAAGCAACATGTTAAAATTACTATTTGACAAAGACTGGATGCAAAATTTGAAAGTAGAAAATAGAAATGGCAAAGAATGTCCTGGTAACATAGAAATATCCTAATTTTAAAATCCCACCACTACGACCCCTCTACCACCCCAATATCTCAATATGTCCTTCTTTCCTTTCTTTTCGTTTCTTTTATTTTCTCTTTTTTGTGTGTGTGTGATACAGTCTTGCTATTTCACTCAGGCTGGAGTGCCATGGCACATTGCATGGTCCACTGCAGCCTCGACCTCTGGGCTCACACCCTGCCAATTTTGGTTTAGAGAGACAGAGTCTCGCCATATTGCTTAGGCCAGTCTTGAATTCCTGGTCTCAAGTGATTTCCCACCTCTGCCTCCCAAACTATTGGGATTACAGGCATAATCCACCATGTCTGGCCCAAAATACTTTCAAACATATTTATTACTATTATCCAACTAGATCCATCTCCTCTTTGGATGTCATGCACTGCAGCTTCGTCTAGTATGCTGTTTCCCTACTTAGAAAGCATTTATTCTATTTATTTCCATTATTTCCTTGAAGATCCACTTCAAATTTGTGTTCAAGAAGCCATCCCTAATTGTGTGCAATAGATGTGTATTCTTCCTTCATCACATTTCCTCAATAATTAGATGTAAATATCATATGACATTGCTGTGACCTGTTTAAGATCATTTTCCTCCCTACAAGAAAATGGCTAAAAATTGTTGCATTGGGTTTATTATTCATTAGTATCATATACAAATGAAATATTCAAAGTGTTTGCTGTATCATTAAATATTTGAATGAAGAGAAGAATGTTGCTTCTGTGTATGGGAAGCTCAGCATAGCAGAAGGCAGGAGTCAGAGTTAAATGCTTTTGGTGTGATCCTCAGATCTGTCAGTGAACAACTGTAATCCTGAGCAAACCATATCTGAAGGCACAGAGACAGGAACAGATAACAAGTAGTAATCTAAGGGAAATGATGGAGCTTAGCTTGTTACCAAGTGATTCTATTTAATAGATAAAGAATCGTAATGTGTTGCATCATTGCTTAATGAGGAATAACAAGGCACAACAATGTTTACTATTGCCATTAAATAAAGGGAATGACATCAAACAACGAGTTTGATTTTTTAAAGCAGATTCTGGCAGGACATGTGCAGGTGTGCTACATGGGTCTATTTGCATAATGCTGAGGTTTGGATTTCTGTTGAGCTCATCACCCAAATAATGAACATAGTACCTGATAGGTAGTTTTCAACCATTGCTCCCTTTCCTCCCTTCCTCCCTTCCTCCTTTGGGAATTGACAGTGTCTATTGTTTCCATCTTTATGTTCATGTGAACCCTTTGTTTTGCTCCCACTTATGAGAATATGTTCTCTTTGAGTTTCTGTTTCCAAATTAATTCACTTAATGGCTTCCAGCTGCATCCATATTGCTGCAACAAACATGATTTTATTCTTTTTTATGACCACATAATATTCCATGGTGTATGTGTACCACCAAAAAATAAAGAAGAAGAAAAAAAATGCAAAGAAACAACTGAGTCTTAAGAAGAGGTTGAAAGATGTCCAGCAAGGCAAAGGAAGATAAAATTAGGACTGTTGGATTTGGCTTTGAGAAAGATGTAGTGCTCAAGCACTTTGGAATGGGTGATTTCCATGGATCAGATTGCAATCTGTTGAAGGGTAATTGAAAGTTAGGAATAGAGATTCTGAATGTAGCTTATGCTTTTTAAAAGGTTGGACCAATAAAGGCAGAAAAGGATAAACAGCCTCAATGTGAAGGTCTAAAGGCACATAAAGTCAAGTTTTTTCTTTGTTTTATTTGATGTTTCAGTTTTTGTTTTGTTTTTGGTTGAAATATATTAAAAGCACCATAGTGACATCCATTATTTTGCGTGTCCTATACTTCAAAATAGCACAAATGTAATTTTGCTATGTAATGCTTATATGTAATTTTTTATTCATGCCATACCCAAGAAATAAAAGCAGTTTACACTGTCATTTTTGTTTAAAATTTTTACAAATTGTTTATAAATAGCTGCATTCTTTGAGTGACTTTGAACTTTGTTTAGGAAAAATGTTTTTCACACAGTGTGTTCCAGCAATAGTTTGATTATGTTTGACTGCTTTTGCTTCCTATGCATATTAATGTGTGGCTCCCATGTCACTAGAAAAAAATGAAAAGCTTCAAACCTGTGAGCAAACCATTCGAAGGAGATTGTAATGATATCACACAAATTTCCCTTACTGTGTCCAAAAGGGAAATAAAATGTCAATTGCCTTGCTACTTGATTAATTATGCCAGGGGCCAACAAACTATGACCTATAGGCCAAATTGGGTCTGCCCCCTCTTTTTGTAAATAAAATTTTATTATTACATAGCCATGTCAATATATTTATATCATCCATACCTGCTTTCACGTACACACAACTGTGCCATTGAATAATTATCACAAGATCAGGTAGCTCACAAAATCTAAAATACTCATTATCCTTTAAAGAAAACCTTTGCCAATCCTTGTATTAGAGCTTTATATAATTATAGTGAAGATAAATCTTAACTTCTAAAACAGATTTGAAATATGTGCTTTCCCAAATTATATTTCTTTATGTTGACACTATTAATTCAACAAATATGTATTGACCATCTTCTATAAAGCCAGCTCTTTTTGAGGTGCTGGCACTATAGCAGTTAACAAAACAAATGAAACTCTTTGTCCTCATAGAGGTTACGTTCTAACTGTGGTCAACTAGATACTCAACAATCAACAAATAACAAAATAAATGAGAAACTGTATTTTAAAATAGTGTGGGAGATGATCATATGCACCCTGTGTAAAACAAAGAAGGACAAGGAATAATGAGTATCTAGGATTGGAGGGATTAAGGAGCATACATTTACTACTATATATCATTTATAGTGTCCTAAGATTGTCCTTGAATAAAATGAAATTATCAGTCAAGGGATCAAGTAAAATAGAACTACTCCCTATTTAAAATGTCTGCATCCTAAGTTGATAACATTCAGTCCACACTCATTAAAATATACCATTAAGCTTCACTTTTAATTTGTACCTGTTTGTGAAGCCACAAATTACAAAATGGTGTGAGACCAAAAAAGAACCATATTAGGCAAAGTCAATCCCCTCAAGAAAGCCTATCACATTAAGTTGGTCCCTATAATTCTGCACAAATTCAGTGTTAAAAGCCAATGCATAATCCCTGCATAATATTATATAAGAAAAGTAAACTTTGTATAAAATTGTTTATGTCAGCCTAGAAAATAATAGAGAAAAAAACTCTAATAATATTGTAAATCTTTCCCCCAAAATAAATGGAAAGTAGTCATCACTTAATCATTGTTAGCCCATGAAATATTATAAACAATATAAAACAGCTAGCTATAAACAATCTGTAATCCAATAACAATTTTATTTTATTATATTGATAAGGCAAATGGTAATTTATATTTTTATTTTGCTAGAACTTTTTTGAATGAACTACATAGATCATGTACAATGGGCTTAATCTCCCTTTATGTGTGCCAAACCAAAAATATAAAAATCAAATGGGCATAGTGATTTTTACTGGGATATCTTGAGATCTGAAAGCTCTCTGTAGCTTGTCAGTACAGCAACCCTGTTCTGAGTTTTGATTAACTGTCTTTTTACTTGAATTAGATATTAGTTTCTTGATGTTTTTATTTTAAGAGAAAATTACTATTGAAATGTTCAAGGTAGCTTTAGAGTTAATGTTAAGATTCAAGGAAAAATATTTTAAAAACCCATGTTCTTAATTTCTCTGAGATGTACATTTTTTTCTTTTTCATTTTTACATTAATGTTTTATGGGAGGCAAAGTAATTACTTTCCTATAAGATATAAATTAAATGGCAACTGTTAAAATACCTTACAATACTAACTTTTTCTGAACTCTTGTTCTCCCAACCAATAAAAAAGACATGACCTAAAAGAATTCCAACATGAAAATGGAACTTTAATTAAAATACAAATGAATATATTTGGTGTTATTTCAGTTTTAAGAATATACTTACCATTATTGTAAGTCTCTCACATTCTTATACTATGTCTTTTTCTCCAAGATGTTTCCAGAAGAATGGTGCTACCCGGGGTAGGAGGGTAGTAGGGGAGTTTGAAAACAGCCACTATACTAGGTCATACCTGTTCTTCAGTTTTAACAATGTAACTCTACCACGTGCCTATAATTTCCTCAAGTTTTATATTTTAAAATTAGAAAAAAATATGTTAACTGTTTCCAGATCCTTGAGGGTGCCATTCATTAGTAGGTGAAAAACAAGTCAGTTCTCCTATAACATTGCAAAAATAAGAAACAGTGCACATGGTTGTCATTTGCATTGTTTGGGTGGATAGTGTACTTGCCATAATTCAACAATATAGAACTTTTTACAAATATCTAAGTGTCTATTTTCTAGTCAAAGTAATAAAACAATGACTAAGCGCCTGGACCTAATAGTATAACATGAAGAGAATCAACGAAAAGAGAACTAAAAATGCTGCTTCAAGATGAATTTCTAGAAATGGCTTGGAATTTCAAGGCTGCCATTGTCATTGTCAATGAGATATCTGTTTATAGTAACCCTAAAGCTATCCAAGGAAATGCAACTATATAAGCAGAAGGATATCCAATAAGAAAGAAAATTGCCAGGCATAAGAAAAAAATCTCTTTCATAAAGAAGGTTTTATTTGTTACTGATAATGATCATATTTGTTTCCCACAGCATGATCCACATATAAAAGTAAGTTAAAAGATAACGAATTGTAAGGAAAAACAAGACGTTTGTGTCTACTTATGCTGCCAATAGCTTTCCTTGGGTGGAGAGTGGTACCTCTACTTATGCTTATGATTCAAACAAACTGCAGCACAAATTGTCATAAAATACATATGCTCAGGATATAATGTTTTGAAAAGCTGAATTTCTCAAATCACTGCTACCAAATGCTGTATCAGTCAGGATTCAGACCAGGAAACAGAAAGCACTCTTGGAATTCAAGCAGGGAGAGATTTACTGATTAGGGGTTTCAAAAATCAGAGGAGCTGGAGGAGTTGGAATCGAGGAGTTACAACCGGACTACTAATTTCAAGGTCATACTGCCATAGCTGTGATGTAGAGGTCCGGAAGCTCTGCTGCTGCTGGCTTAGATATCCCTACCATAGGCTTTCATACCCCCAGAGCTGGTATCTTGCATTGGCACGCAGAGTGCAAGCATGCCAACCCTCTTTTCTGTCTGACATTGCTTTGCTGCAGTCACCATAAGGCCACTGTTTTGCTTCTGATTCGAAAGCTTGCATACAACTGCTAGCTATAAGGGAAGATGGCAAAGTAAAAGGAAAGTGTAATAGAAATTGAGAGAGCTAGGCCAAGTACTGCTCCTTAAACTTTTACCCCTTGTCCCAAAATGTTAAAAAACAAACAAACAAACAAAAAAAAACTCTGAATCTAAAAGATTTTTAAAAAATAACTTACTTTGTAAATCGCACCTGATATGCACTAATTTGATATTAAAATCTGTCTGAGTTGATTGTGAGGCTGTGTTTTATCTTCGTTTATCCTACTAAATGTGAATATTTATATGATTCTCTACATGAATATCAAGTTGAATACAAGGTGACCTGACCCTCTGAGAGTGTTATGAACTATACAGCAGAAATTACACCAAGTATAAGAATGTCAAATATCAGATTGTCAAATCAGACTTGCATGCATTGGACATCTTATCCAGTATCATCTTACCTGACACCAATCTTTACTAATAACTTCAGTAATAGAAGTAATGCAAGGCAAAGGAAAATCGGAGAGTGGTCTGGGACCTCTAATGTAGCTACCTACTTCTTTTCTTACCATTTTGTATATTCTGGACCTAGATTATCATATCCTTTAACCATGTGTGCAGTTATACATTTAAATGATAAAACATGTCTAATATCAAATAAGCTAAATCACTTATGTGATATATTCTAGGAAACTTTACCAATAAATCTATATATTCTAGATTTATGTCCCATAACCAATTATAGACAACCAGGTTCATCATATTGAAAGTATTGCATAAATGATTATTCTAACATAAACAAATGCCATTAGTGTGTTACCAAAGACATTCATAATTCGTATATTTACAAGAAGATTTGACAATTTTTTGTCTTGATAGTTTCCCCAAATCCTTAATCCTTAACGAATAGAAGGAATAAACTGTAGGCCAGTTTCACGTCCATTTTCTTCTCAAGGTATCTGCATTAGAGTACCTTTTTAAAATCTGAAACCTTCTGAATTCTGAAGTGCATCAGGCCCCAGGGGTGTAGGAAAGGCAGTTTTGGACCTGTATCTACCACAGTGCATTTCTTTGCATTTCAATGACCACATGCATTCTTGCACACATATTTCATCTTCCAGATAGCAACAGCATTCTTCTATGTAACCTAAGACATTTATTCTTTGTATAAATGAGGATCTTCTCATAATCTTAAAACAGGAGACTTAAAGTTGAATTACTCATTGTATGTATCTTTGGGTTTATCCTCTAGGAACTCAAGTGTTGGTACCAGATTTTAAAATTGGACTCTGCCTCTTACTTTTTAGGAACTCTTTTCACTCCAGTTGCTTTATGTCTGGGTTGGCTTAGATTAGTGGCTCCCAGTTTGGGTACCTGGGCTCTTGTGAAAGTAACACTGAGAGTCCATGAGCTACTTCAACATATTAAAAAGTCTAGTGTGGTATTTCCTAAACATGGTTAATATATTGATAACCTAAGATGCTTCCTTAAAAAATTCAACTTTTTTGGCTGTACTTTGGTCTTACTAAGTCAGAATACCTTAGCAAGTACTAGAAATTTACATGTTTATTCAACTCCATGGGTAATACTCATACACAGCATAATTTAAGGACTGGTAGTCTAGTGGAATCATGTCTACGTATGTGTGTATATATATATATACACATATATATATATGCATGAATTGACTAAAATAGTAATTATGTTTGTTTTAATTTGGAATCATAGTAAATTATGTGTGCTAACCTCCTATTAAAAGAGAAAATTCTAACAAATTTAGTTATGGATCTAACTGGATTTTATTTGCAATTCATGAATCAAGACAGCTTACATCCTACAAAACATAATGTGAGCTCTCACTGGGAAGTAGCAGAACAGTGGGTTTTGTAAGGTGAGAAGGAAACAAAACAAAGGAAAAAAAGGTGATTGGTTAACACTAGGTTACTTGAGTTAGTTTTTGGTAAGGGTTAAAACAGAGAGATCTTCCTTATTATGCTGACTCATGTAGACTGGAATCCCCTGTTTTCAGGGAAAATCTGTGCTGTTTGGGATCTATCTGTTTCCTAAAAGTTGCAGTTTGCTTATGTGACATTTAGCATGAGTGACTCCATTTTGGTTTGATCTGGTCTGATGGGGTCTAGTGCAAGAGCGCAGTCCAAGACAATGGCCTCCTATAATTGTGTTTAACATCAATTTTATTTTATTTTCAGCTTCAATTTTATTTTATTTTATTTTATTTATTTATTTTTTTTTTTGAGATGGAGTCTCCCTCTGTCATCCAGGCTGAAGTGCAGTGGTGCTATCTCGGCTCACTGCAAGCTCCGCCTCCCAGGTTCACGCCTTTCTCCTGCCTCAGCCTCCAGAGTAGCTGGGACTACAGGCACCCACCACCACACCTAATTTTTTGTATTTTTTAGTAGAGACGGGGTTTCACCATGTTAGCCAGGATGGTCTTGATCTCCTGACCTTGTGATCCTCCCACCTCGGCCTCCCAAAGCGCTGGGATTACAGGCGTGAGCCACCGCGCCTGGCCTCAACTTCAATTTTTATTGAGCACGTAGATGGCCAGATTGTCTAGATGCTGGGAATATAGAGATACAGAAAACACAGCTTCTTTGCTCAAAAAGCTTGTGTGGATAAACATGCAAGCAAACCAAAAATTATTAACAGTGTCTTCAGGACTTTAGCAGACATATGTCCCAGGTGATACAGGAGTATACAGGAGGTATTAAAACCCATCTGTTTGGCAGTTCAATATACCTTTGAGTAATAATATAAAAATAAGAAAATAAATTTCAAAATTGTAGCATTTTTAGGTAACTAAGCAATCATTCAGTAACAGGAACATTTAATTAAAAAAGGAAAAATAATTTAGTGTTAAAACATGTTCTTTTGTTGTTGTTTTTTATTTGTTTTGTTTTGTTTTATTTTGAAATGGCGTCTCACTCTGTCGCCCAGGCTGGAGTGCAATGGTATGATCTCGGCTCACTGCAACCTCCACCTCCTAGGTTCAAGCAATTCTCCTCCCTCAGCCTCCTGAGTAGCTGGGATCACAGGCGCCCACCACCATGCCAGGCTAATTTCTGTATTTTTAGTAGAGATGGGGTTTCAACATGTTGGCCAGGCAAGGTCTCGAACTCCTGATCTCAGGTGATCTGCACGCCTTGGCCTCCCAAAGTGCTGGGACTACAGGCATGAGCCATTGCGCCCAGCCTAAAACATGTTTTTATATTCAATTGACTACATGATGATTGTAAATTCTTGCCATGATCTAACAGTCAATAATTTCATGATTTTACATTTTTCTTATAGAAACAATCATTCTCTCTCACAGGTAGTTGATTTGATGTATGATGAATTGGTTAATTGGTTGTTTGTTTTATGGTTGTGTAATCCTCAACAGGGTAACTCAACTAATTTTACCTTACCTAGTTTATATTTGATCATGGAAGGAGCTCAGTTTTACCTACTTAGGTATTAATTAGAGACAGCTTTTGATGTACCCTTTGCCTCTTCTAATTGCAGACGTTTCTTTTTAAACTAAGAGTTTTTGAGTTACATTAAATAGAAACCCAGAGACACTCAATAGAATTCAGTGATTTTTTTTTTAAACTTTGTTGTTAGGTTGATTATTACTTAGTCTATGGCTTTCAGAAATATTTTCTTGAATTTATATTAAGCATACACAAAATTATAATTTAAGAGTTTTTGTTTGTTTTTTACTTTATGGATTGATTTTTGTCATATACAAAATAAAACTTTTCAGGGAAATTTGAAAAGAAAACTCATCACCAACTAATGAAGTGGGTTACAGAATCATTTAAAACTGTTTATTACATGTTTACTGTAGTGGTATTCACAAATGCCAAGGTATGGAATCCACCTAAGTGTCCAACAGTGAGTCAATGAATAAATAAAAGGTGGTATAGATACACAATGGAATACTATGCAGCCATTAAAAAGAATTAAATCCTGTCACTTGCCACCACATGGATGAATCTGGAGAATATAATGTTACGTGAAATAAGCCAGACAGAAAAACAAATACCACTTGGTATCATGCATATGTGAAATCTTAAAAAAAAAAAAAAAAAAAGTGGGAGGGGAGTTGATATCATAGAAGCAGAGAATAAAACAGTGCTTACAAGAGACTGGATAAGAGGAGGGAAGGGAAAATGGAGAGAAATTGATCAACAAGTACAAAGTCACAATAAGATAGGAAAAAAAGTTATCATGTTCTATTGCACAGTAGGATGACAATGCTTAACAGTAAGGTACTGCGTATTACAAAATAGCTAGAAGAGAGGTTTTTGAATGTTCTCACCACAAAGAAAGGATGAATGCATGAGGTGATGAACATGCTAAATACCCTGATGTTAATACTATGCAACATATACATGTATCAAAATATCAAATTGTGCCCCAGAAATATGTAATTACAATGAGTCAATTAAAAAGTAAAAATTCTAATTTAGGAAATATATATATTATTAGCATATATGTCGATTTAGGATATACATCTATATTAATTTAGAAAATACATACAATACCTATAGATATAAATGTATATATCAGGATATATATAGTTTCTGTCACAAGTCAAGCATTGTGCTAGGCACTGTGGACAAGGCAAAACAAAATCATATCCTACATAGTTCTGCTTTATTGGAAAAAAGAGGCAATTATAATATGGTTTAATTAATGCCTATATGGGGACATTACAAGTTTCATTGCAATACATAAAAGAGATACTTACAGAAATAAATCCAGAGAAATCAAGCATTACCAGCTTAATTTTATTTTGGTGGGCAAAGGAGCCATGTTTCTTTTCACCACCTCTCTTGGGATGTCTTACTCAAAGGTCTGGAGTGAAGAGTGTTTGCCTAGACTTTTCCTTCTAACCCCTTGCATACCATGAGTCTCTAGGTACAACTATTGTTTTCCACTGAATGGAGCTGAGCAGACACAGCATCATAAAGAGAGGAAATCACTAATCATTTACTGTTTCCTCTAACTGCTGAGAGCCCCTGCTGGTCTCTGGCACTCTTGCTTGTTTTGAAGTGATAATATAAGTTTATTCTCCCTGGAGACCAGCCTGGCCAACATGGTGAAACCCTGTCTCTACCAAAAGTACAAAAACTAGCTGAGCATGGTGGCAGGCACCTGTATTCCCAGCGATTTGGGAGACTGAGGCATGAGAATCGCTTGAACCTGGGAGGCGGAGGTTGCAGTGAGCGGAGACTGTGCCACTGCACTCCAGCTGGGGAAACAATAGTGAAACTGCATCTAAAAAAAAAAAAAAGTCTGTAATTTTACAGCTAGAAAGGGCATTAAAGATCATCAATCACTCCCAACTCATTACAGATAAGAAAACTGAAGTGCTTAAAGACCCAGTGACCTTGCACAAACTCCAGGGTGGGTTAGTGGCAGCACCTAAACCAACAGGAAATACCTGGAATCCATGTCTGGGCTTTTCCTTATGCAATGAGGCTTCTTTCTATATAATGACACCATTCTCCAGCTCATTCTAGGACAGTCAGAAATTGTTCAGAGCAGCTTTCAGTTGATGAGCACTTCTTCCCCCGCTGTAGAAATAAAAGAGTCTGACCAAACCAGTCACTGTTGTTAGAACTTACCGTTGAAGGAAATAAAGACTAGGGTAATGAAAGAATCTATCCAGAGGCCTAAGATACCCAGAGGCCTGAGATACCTCTTTCTCCTCCAAACACCTGGGACACATCACCTCCAAGACAGTTTGTTGACTCACAGTATACAGGAGTTATATTTTTTAAAAAGAGAAAATTATGAATTATAGTTTTTAGTTTATGAAGATTATCACTTGCAGTTCCATAGCACAGATATATTCTGTAGAGCCTGCTTCAAATCTCTACCTGAGGTCTTGACCTAATCCATGTTTTAAAATGGCTTGTGATGTTCCTCTGGAAGGCATTTTAGAAATTCAAAGGAAAATTTTTTGTTGATACGATGATTGGGAGCCTGTAGTCAAAAGGGATGCAGAAGTTTATAAGAACTGTGCTGGGGAAGATAGTCTTTCACAGTAAAATCCTGTCTGTATTTTATACAGCAGTATATTTATTATGGAGCTAGACATTCAACTGGTTGAAAGATTTGTTTCCAGTCTGAGTCCAGAACATAACTCTATTTTATACACACTGAAGTTTTTCTTCACAGTACTAAGATACACTGAATTTTTTAGGAATAAAATTAACATGTAAATCAATGGAATAGTCTACCTTGTTTTGTTTAGAAGTTGTCAAAGTGCTTATCATGGTTTTAGGAAACCTAGCTACTTATGACAATGTTGTTTATATCATAGGAGTGGTCAGTGCCTCACACTTCTATCAGTTGGCAGCCACAGTGATTGTATTCATAACTTTAGACAGCTGGGCCAGCACATTACTTCTAATTCTATACAAAGGCACTTACATGGTTTGGCTCTGTGTCCCCGCCCGGATCTCACAATGTAGCTCCCATAATTCCCACATGTTGTGGGAGGGACCTGATGGGAGATGACTGAATCATGGAGGCAGGTCTTTCCCGTGCTATTCTCATCATACTGAATGAGTCTCATGAGATCTGATGTTTTTTAAAAACGGGAGTTTCCCACACAAGCTCTCTCTTTGCCTGCTGCCATCCACATAAGCTATGACTTGCTCTTCCTTGCCTTCCACCATGATTGTGAGACCTCCCCATCCATGTGAAACTGAAAGTCTAATAAACCTCTTTCTTTAATTGATTGCTCAGTCTTGGGTATGTGTTTATCAGCAGCATGAAAATGCACTAATACAGGCACTTTACATATTAAGATATCTATTGTTTTATTGTAAACTTTTCTTTTTTGTTTTATTATAAGTTAAATATTTTGATTTTTAAAAATTACATGTATAGGCATGTAATATCATCCATGTATTTGATTTCTGCCTAGTGAAAGGCAGGTAACAAAAATATAGTTTTAAGAGGGAAACATGGAATCAGATGCTGATGAGAACAATCTAGTCATCACTCATTGGCATGGGCTAAAATTTTATACCTCAACATTTGAATAAAGTGTAATTTGTAACCTACCATGACGAATGTTGAAATTTTAGTTTGACCATGCTTTCCCACATATAATAAAAAACACTTAGCTCTGAAAATACTGATTTTTCTTGTAAGTTTAAAGATTTTGGCAAAATTCCATAGGACAATTATAAGCAATATTCTGTAAAAAGGAGAAATCATAAATCTTCAAAAAAACAAGTACATCAGATCTACTACATCTCAATATGGTGATGTGGTCCCCAGCAGCCTGGACTGTTACTTTAAGTTGGTTGAAATGTAAATACCTTTACCTTTATAGGTGCCTGGGTCACTTCAGAATTTCATCTCAGATTAAGTTCATTCCAGACCATGCATAGGTCCATACTTTATTCATCAGACATTCCCAGAAATCAAAGAGGATTGATTAAATTGGTGAAACTTCTATGGGAAGGGTGTTGGTATCCCACCTATTTGTTTCCAGAAATCAAAGAGGACTGATTGAATTGATGGAACTTCTATGGGAAGGGTATTGGTATCCCACCTATTTGTAACCTACTAGTTCGATGGGAGGGTTGGGAATGTACCATTACATGAAATACATAGCTGTATTAATCTGTTCTCACCCTACTAATAAAGACATACCTGAGACTGGGTAGTTAATAAAGGAAAGAGGTTTAATTGACTCACAGTTCCACATAACAGGGGAGGCCTTACAATCATGGCGGGAGGTGAAAGAGAAGCAAAGTCACATCACATCTTAAGTGGTGGCAGGAAAAGAGCATGTGCAGGGGAATGCTCCATTATAAAACCATCAGATCTCATGAGACTCATTCACAATCATGAGAATAGCATGGGAAAAACCAACCCCCATGATTCAGTTACCTCCTACCTTATTACAATTCAAGGTGAGATGTGGGTGGGGACGCATTGTCAAACCATATCAATAGCTATGTATTTTTTAATTTTCTTTTTGTTGTTGTTGCTTAATAAAGACAAATTTAATAAAAACCTACCATGTGCCAAAAAACTGTACTTGGCATTTCAGCATTTGAAGTCTTTTTTTTCAGGATATTGCCTTTTTGAAATTATCTCCAAGTTTCTCTATCACACATTTTCACAATGGTGGATAAATAAATAACTAATATTTACATCAATTTCCATTATCTCTCTGCTGAATAGGATTGTTACAAGTGTGTGGGAAGGGAGGTGAAATATTTTTAATAAAAATCATATACATGCTTACCATTTTGCGAGCAAAATTCATGATATATTCAAGTCAAATATTAGCATTACCAACTAGGCAAGTTATCTAACCAGGACTCGTGAATTACAAAGTATTTGATAAAATCAAATAGGTTTCTTTTTTTCTATTTTTATACATATTGAAGTAGAATCTGAAACAATAGATCCAATATTAAAGTATTTTGGAACACTTATTTGTGCTTTTATATTTATTTATGCTAATTGAATAAAAACGTGGATATTCCTTAGAGCTTACTATAAGAAGATTAATAATGCAGCTTGCTTCCTTATTTCTCTCCACTTCTTATCACCTACCTTCCAAAAGAAAAACTAACTTTATGTATGAATGCATGTATGTATGTATGTATGTATTTATGAGACAGTCTCACTCTGTGGCCCAGACTAGAGTGCATATGGTCCATGGCAGCCTCTGTCCCCTGGGCTCAAGTGATCCTCCCACGTTGGCCTCCAAAAGTGCTGGGATTACAGGTGTGAGCCACTACACCTGGCCAAAAAACTAATTTTAAATAAAATATACATAATGTCTGGAAAAATAAAAGTAGATGATCGTATAATGTTTCATGCTAACAAGAAGTTTAGGTACAGAAAACAGAAGTTATACACTGTAAGAAAGATATGGCTTGGGAGGTCGAGGGGGGCAGATCACGAGGTCAAGAGATCTAGAACATCCTGGTCAACATGGTGAAACCCCATCTCTACAAAAAATACAAACATTAGCTTGGCGTAGTGGCAGGCGTCTGTAATCCCAGCTACTCAGCAAGCTGAGGCAGGAGAATCTCTTGAACCCGGAGTCGGAGGTTGCAGTGAGCCGAGACTGTGCCACTGCACTCCAGCCTGATGACAGAGTGAGACTCCGTCTCAAAAAAAAAAAAAAAAAAAAAAAAAAAAAAGGAAAAGAAAAGAAAAATACGATATCTTGTGTTTCCTAGACTTGTTATTCTAAAAAGAATATTTTAATATCCTCTTCAACTGCAAAATTACCACTGATCTAAGCGTAAAGAAGGCAGGCTCTTATCCTGTCCTCAGTAGATATTTTTTTCTCTGTCTTCAGCATATCATATGTGCATTATTTGATAAGGAGTGCCAAGCTACCAGGTGTAACTGCTTAATATTGAAATGGGAAAATTTCCATGGTCTCCCTTGCAGGGCGTGCGACTGTGGTATGGCTCACTTCTTCAGTGCCCTGCTGCTCGAAACTGTAGGGGAGCATGCAGGCAGGCAGGCAGGCTGTGGGGCTTTGACCCCAAGGCAGAGTCTCGGCGTGCATGTTTACAGCTGAAGGCCCCGTGGGCGTGTGTTACAGTGTGAGCTTTCAGTTTAGCCATCTGCAGGTGGCTTGTGTTAACCAGCTCAGTTAGACCCTCTGCCTTATCGCAAGGACAGAGGGCTTTCTGTATCCCAGGTTCTTGCCTAAGTGTACTGGAAAAAATCGGATCACACATGGGCTTGGAATGAGTGCAAGAATTTTCAGTGAGTGGTGGTGGCTCTCAGCAAGCTGGATGGGGAGGCCAGAAAGAGGATGGAGTGGGAAGGTGGTTTTCCCCTGGAGTTGGGCTGCCCAGCGGTGGGACTGTCCTCTGACCTCCCCAGCCAAACTCCCTGTCATTCCTCCAGTCTCTGGCCTGCCGGTGCCTGTCGGTGCCTGTCACTGTGCTCTTCCGCTGGAGTGTTCCTCTGGACGTCCAGCCGCTTGTGTCTTCTTCCACCGAAGTGTTCCTCTCCACGTCCAGCCACTTGTGTCTCTGCCCACCAGGGTCTCGGGGGTTTTTATAGGCACAGGATGAGAGAGTGGCGGGCCAGGGTGGTCTTGGAAAATGCAACATTTGGTCAGGAAGGCAAGAATGGCTGTCCTCAACTAAGTCCCTGGGCGCCGGTCCCGGGAGTGGAGCCCTCGCCAAGGACCCGCCCCCCTCCCATATCAGTATGATGATGGAAAATGTTTCCATTTCACAGGAACACAGTTTATATTTTTGCTTCTGTGGATTGATTTTGTGCAATAAGGAGAGATTCGTTGTCACATAATTTTTGTCAGATGGACAGTAATCATTGATCACTCTTACAGCAATAACATTTTATAGGCAAGTATTGACAGTCTGTTTAATCACAGAGAGGTGAATTCAGCTGAAATTTGTTCTGTGTCTAAGAATTCAAAATTTGGAGAGTAGAATTATAACAGTAACTATCACCCTGAGTATTTTTTAAAAACGTGGCATGGAAATTGTGCCAAGTATTGACCAATTTGGCTTGCTTAATTTTGCCTTATGGAAACTATTATGAACTTGAAAATTTATTCCTCTAATTCTTTGTCATTAATTACCTTACATGTACTTTTTTCCCAACTGTAACTCTGATATTATGTATAAATAGGTCCATCTGAACAGTTTGTTGGGGAAAAAGGCTGTCTAGAAACATGTCAGTCTCAAAAAGTCTAAAGTTTTCCATAAAATGATTTTATTTTCTGTAACAGTTCTACCTTTGCAAATGTGCCTAAACTTTTATAAACTTACAACCATGTATTTTTTTTTTTCTTACTCAGGAAAATGAATGGCATTAACGGAGAGATGACATTTTCTCTTGCTATCACTTGAGTAATCAAGCATCACCTCATTAGTATTAAGCACTTTCCCTTGTGTCTGTAATTTATAGCGAGAACAAGCCACTCTGTGGCTAATGAAACCTGGCATGCCCTAACACATTATTGTTTCCCTTGCCCTGGTCCACTGTGTTAACTGGAGGTCATATTTCTATCTCCTTTGTCAATTACGGGCTTATCTTAGGATATTCTGATCCTATTCCCCCTATGACCTAAGAGTACATCATCTTCGCCATCTTTTTCTAAATTCCAAACTATACTTTATGTCAATGTCCTTTCATACAATTTGGATAATACATTATGCCAATTACATCCACAGAAGGTTAACCTGACAATTTAGTCATGTTATAGCTGGCCTTACCTGTAACATGATTGATTGAATGCTTGAGTTGATTCAATCAGACACTGAAATTGTAAAAAGGATAAGACCATTCACTTTCCATAAAATTGCACTGTTTTTAAGTCTTTAAAATTGAAACACCTTGAAAAGTGCCCTACGTTATAGATTTTCTTTTGTACAGGTGCCAATGGTAACTTTGTATGCTTAATTCTGAGGGGGAAAGTAGAGTAGGTGAAAAAGGATAGCACACATTTGGCAATCAAGTCGAGTGATTTTTCAGTTCATTAGGCTTCAGAATTTAAGCTGTTCTAAATAAGACAAATGTGTTCCCTTTATTCTAATATATAAAGCATGATTATTTCAAATTACTTACTTGGCTATTTGGTACATATTCTAAGATTATAAAAAGGTGAATTAGTTAATATTTTTGAATTTCAAGTGTTAACTTTAATATTCCATTACTTTTGTGGTATAGGAGTATGCATACATGTGTATGTTGAATGGAGAGATGTGTGTGTGCCTACCTATAAGGAAAATCTTTCCTGCTCATAACTTCTCAAAATGTAACTACTAAAATTAAGAAAATACTATTCAAGGAGATGTTTTTGTAATGTATAAATTTCATTGAAAACTTTTGAAAAATAATATTTCTTGTATAAAATATTAATAACTTTCAATTGAAAAAGATTATACATATAAATTTATTATATGGTAAGTTTTACTGCAAATATTTGTGACCTATGCTGGGGAATCAAAAGTAATATCCTCATTTTAAAATTCACTGGCCTCTGTATATACACAGTGACTCTATCTTTTCCACATCAGTTCAGCATATGAGGCTACAGTGATCAGGTCATTTGCATTAAATTAAAGGAAAAACAATCTTAATTTAGTCCTTGTTATTCTTCTGCCTGAAAATATTCTTCCCCAGATAACCATGTGCTTCATGCTTTCACCTCCTTTATTCTTTGCTCAGAGAATCCTTTCCAATTAGTTGTATTTAAATTACCACATCAGTTACTGAAACTTACATAGCACATTTATTTTCTCACTTATATGATTCTTGTCTATTTCTTCCCCTTACAATGTAGTCTCTGGGAGGTCAGGAAAGTTTGTCTGATGTGTTTCCCCTGTATTTCCAAGGCTTGCATGAGTGCCTAACACATAATAAGTGCTCAACAGATATTTACTGAAAGGATAAAAAAAAAATCTGTCTTATTTTTATTTCTTATAAATAATTTAGTATTTACTGATTAATCAATAATTTTTCTTGATCATATTTCACATTATTTATTTTATTGACTTGAACATGTTAAAGAAAAAACATTATTTTGATAATTTGGTATAACTTAGGTACATACATATGTCAATTTGCATACACTGAAAGATTAAGAACTCTACAAAATATATTTATCATCTAGATTCCTTGTGGTAGAGATTCTAGTCGTGTATTAGTCCATTCTCATGCTGCTATGAAGAAATACCCAAGAGTGGGTAATTTATAAAGATCTTTAATTGACTCACAGTTCTGCATGGCTGGGGAGGCCTCAGGAAACTTATAGTCATGGTTCAAGGCACCTCTTCACAGGGCAGAAGGAGAGAGAAGAATAAGGGGGAGAAAAGGCCCCTTATAAAACTGTCAGATATCATGAGAACTCACTTTCATGGGAGTTCCGACCCCATGACCTAATCACCTCCCATGAGGTTCCTTCCCCAGCACATGAGGATTATGATCTGGATTACAATTCAAGATGAGATTTTGGGTAGGGACACATCCAAACTATATCGAGTAGTGACTGATCTTCAGAGTGCTGTATATTTTGGGGATAACATCCTGACAAGATTTTCTTAAAATTAAGGTAAAATACAGAGAAGAATTTTTTCAAGTATAATCAGGAAGAGAGTTGCCCCAATGAACTTGTCATAGATGTTGTACTTGTTATTCCTTTGGGTTATTTTAAAATCATATCCTTGATCCTCTCTTAGCCTTGTTTCAGAGATCTTGACCAATTTTTAAATCTGGGGATGGATCTTAAGCCTCTACACACATCTGTATAAGATGTGTGAGGCAAATAAAATAGCAAATAAATGAACACTGAAGCTTATTCATATCTTTTGTGTGGAAAGTCACAGAAAATGATGAGCAAATGTATGGCTGTACATTGATCCTAGTACTTAAAAATAAAAGTCACAATGCATTTAATTCTTCTGGTTGCTAAGGGACCTCTGTATCCAGAGTGTAAATTTTCGAAGCACAAAGCTTGCTATGTGCTCTCTATTCACCGATTCTCAATTTGCAAACATATAGGAGCTCTCAGGGGGGATTTTTTTAAAAATGTGTCTTTATGAAGAACAAACCAGATCAGACTAATCTAATTCCCTCTGTGACATAGTGACAGACCCTGTGGTTAAGAGGAAAGCAATAGATACAAGATCTTTATTTCAGTCAGGCTTCTAATTCACTCTCATATGACATTAATTAGGGAGCAGCAAAGCAGAGTTGAGATCCTGCTATTAAAGCATGGGTCTGCAACTGCTTGGAAGGTCACACTCAAAGAGTAGTTATTAATCGGTTGATGCTGCCCTGAGGGATGGGGGTGGCTATTGAGTGATGCTTCAGATACTGTCCTAGGTCCATTACCATATCTTTATCAATGACTGGGATGATTAAGTAGAGCTCTTATTCCTTAAGTTCATGGATAACATCAAGTTGGGAGGGGTAACTCTCCTTGGAGAACAAACTTGAAAATTTAAATGACCTTCTTGAGACGAGAAAGTGGCTTGTGCAAACACAACAAAGGAGAAAGGATTGCATCCTAGGAAAAAAATGTGAGGGGAAGCAAACAAAAACAACTCAACAAACTGAAAGTGAGAAGTTGTAGGACTATATTTTTAGGTAGCCACAATGGGAGAGTGCAGTTAAATGAGCCCCAAAGAGGGTGACTTAAAAATACTTACCATTCTCCCAAATGACTGCACTGCATATAAGAATATGGAGAAGTTCCTGCTTTTGAGTAGAATGTAGAATGTGGCACTCTCCATTCTTGTCAGTTAAACTGCTCATCACCTATTCAATTTTACATACCTGTCTTTACTTGATATCCTAGGCTAGCCACACCTTTAGATTCCTTTCTACCTCATTAGAACGTAGGAAAAAGATTTTCTGGCAGACAAAGAAGATACTACCACTTACGGGTATCTATTTGTTTGCTAAATGGAGTGCGCATTTTATTTTCCTTGACCCTATTTTGCTCAAACTGGCTATCTTGGTTTCTGTTATCCTATCCTCTTAGTTTTTAGGAAAATATTGTAATCATTCATTTTCCTTATATTCTAGTCTCATGGTTTCTTATCAGTAGGTGAATTTCATCACCTTGATTTATTGGGTATGGGTAATCTGGCTACTTGCTAAACTTGACCATAATAACATTGCAGTGTCATTTAATATCACAGTGCTTTCAGACTCTTGCATGTCTGCTTCTTTCAACCTCTGACCTCATCCCAGATGATAACTTGTCAGTTTTGACTCCCTGCCAAGATTTAACCCAGCACCTAACCTTGATTTCTGGTGTTTATTTGTTCTCTATCTCCAAATTGATTACCTGGCTTCAGAACTCTGACACCCTTTTGGCCACCTTCTATAGCCTACATACACAGGGCTGGGCTTGAGCTCCATGCCTGCCTACTATATGAATATCTTAAATAATATTTATTGCTTTGGGGATGGGGAAGATTCCAAAAGTATCTCAAAACAAAATCATTGTAAAATTAAAACCATACCAAAAAAAACTCAGAGGTAATGATAATTCCTTGCATTTCCCATTCTTTTCCACTAAGAATGTCTCTTGATAAAACCTGGTATATAATCATCCAGGTGTGTATACCTATAACATTTGAAACATAATAAACATTTTTAATAAGATGATATAATTTCCTGCAACTTTCTTTTTCATCAGTTTCCTTTCGATGAATGTTTCTAGGTTTCTCCTATTATAAAAAGTACTATTTATCTATATCCTCATAAATTTGTCTTTGACATTTACATATATGTTTCTAGGATAAATTTATTGAAATGTAACTGATAGAAATTGAAAGAAACTTTGATGATGTCTTGATGACATAGGGATTTAACTGCAGTCTATCGTAAAATGCTCAAGCTTCAGGTAAATATCTATAAATTAAATTGTGAGCCATCTAATTTTCCACTTTTTTAACAAAAAAACTTTTAAAACTTAAACATAAAAATAATAGCAATATATGTAATTTATATTTGAAAAAATATCAGTAATATCTGAAACTTTTCTTTCTGAAGCTCAATTGTTGTGATATCTAAGCTTGTAAGCCAAGGAGAATAGTTTTTCACACTGTTATTTTTAAAGGAACTTTACATGTCCCCCCCCCCCCCCCACCCAATAATACAACTTTTGTTTCTTTCAATTATTTTTAAAAATTTGGTATAAATTTAGATTCAATATTTTGGGTTTCACTCAAAGATCTTCTTTTTGTAGATTACCACAATGAAAGATACACATCTCTGACCATTGAACACAACTTTTAAAACATTTCAAAATAAATTAAGAGCCAAAAAAAGCTTTAGAATATCAATATAATTTCTTTTCCTTATTGGAGAGCAAACCTTTAGCGATATCCTTGGGGACCTTGAATTATCTATTAGCATGTGGCATTTCAGATTCACAGGTCTAAATTTTCTACTTTAGTCTACTTCTATTTTCAAACTCAGTTTCTAAAATACCAGAACTTTTCCTTAAAAGCTAAAATGTCCGAGACGGGTGGATCACAAGGTCAGGAGATCGAGACTATCCTGGCTAACATGGTGAAACCCCGTCTCTACTAAAAATACAAAAAACTAGCCGGGCGCGGTAGCGGGCGCCTGTAGTCCCAGCTACTGGGGAGGCTGAGGCGGGAGAATGGCGTGAACCCGGGGGGCGGAGCTTGCAGTGAGCCGAGATCGCGCCACTGCACTCCAGCCTGGGAGACACAGTGAGACTCCGTCTCAAAAAAAAAAAAAAAAAGCTAAAATGTTAGGAAAAACTTTCTTGTGGAAGGCACTGCTTCTGTTATAAAGCTTTGGATTTTCTGGTTAAATAGAAATGTTTACCTAAAGTAAACATGATATAAGACTGAGAGCCTGAAATGGGCTTAGAATTTTATTAGGTTCCCCCAAAAGAATCATTTTGAGTAAGGTGGCTGATGTAATCCGTATTTTTGGGAAAATAAATATAAAAGATGAAATGTGCTAAAGTATTTTACTTGTACTTTACAACCATGAAAAAGGAAGAGTGAAATTGATTAGAGATTAAAAACATAGATACTCTCACAGTCAGAAAAGAAATTGAAAAGAAATAGGCAATCATAGGAAAAGAAATTTTTAAGAAAGCAATTTTCAAAATTATGACATTATTATTCTGCAATGTGGAGCTCTCCATGTTTGTGAAGAAGTGTGTGATCATTGTTCTTCATTTTTCTTCTGTGACATGGTAAGATAGGACTTCAAGATGAGTCATGTTATGTAGACTTAAAAACAAAAGAAACAAACCCAGATGGCTTTTCTTGAATCCCAGTGAACAAGAATGTGAACAGATACAAAACAAGAATACTTACAAGACTGAAACAATATAGGATCAATTTATTCTTATATCATGCTGGGTTTTAAATTTTCATTATTGAATTTTAAAAATTATTTGTGGGTTCTATGACTTAAGTAGGTCAGGTACTCTGGTATATATTTTAGTTATCACCTTATCGGGGGATAACATACTCTTACACTACATCCAGGAGACCGGTAGATGTATGTCCATTTTGCTACATAGACTTAATAGTACAGATGATCCCTGGTTTAGGATGCTTCAACTTAAGATGTTTCAACTTTACAAATGTAATTCCGTTATAAATTGAGGAGCATCTGGATTTATATTGCTTTGACTTAGGATTTTTCTATTTCATAACGGGTTTATCAGGGCATTAAGTTCACTTTTGACTTACAACATTTTCAACTTACGGTATTTTTGACTTATGATAGGTACATTGGAATGTAACCCCATCATCAGTAAGTCAAGGAGCATCTGCATATGAAAGATCTGGAATGTATTTTTAAGGTACAAGTTACAACATTCCTGTGATTACAGAAAGTAAGGCACATCAAAAAAAAAAAAAAAAAATCTGAGGTCCACAGAAAATCTTCGCCTCTGGGAAGATTTTTCATGACCCTTTCCAAATTCCCCTGGTTACTAGCTCTCATTTTATTTTCTGAACTGCTAATGTATCCTGTAGATGAATCTTTCTGAGTCTCCATAACACTTTATTGCACTTGTTATTCACATATCTAACTCCTTGTATCCAAGTTAGGTATATCTTATTTGACTACCTATGGTGCATATGACAGTACCCAATGTCTAGTAAATACCAAATAAATACTATTGATTATTTGCTTAATCTTAAAGCATCCTCTGAATTAACTCCAATCTACTTATCGTTACAATTTTTGTCATAAAATAATATGTGCAAAAAAGCAACTATTTATTCTGTCCATTATGCATAAAACAACAATGAATTGCTTTTACATGTGGGAGAATATTAGCTGTCATACAAAGCAAATAGATTATATTTTGAATTATGAAATTAACAAGGTAGATATATATAAGCATGAATAATGCATATATATTTGTGTGTATTATATATACATGTGCATGCATAATACATACATATATAAGTGTGCATACATATATACATAATATATAAATATATATATATGGGGGGAGAGAGAGAGAATTGAATATACATAGAAAATTTCAGAGGCCTCTAGAACAATCTATGCAAAGTGTGGTTCATGTACTGGCTATCAATTCTCAAACTGTTAGTTACTGGTCTGCAGTAAGATGAAGCACTTGAGCTGAAAAGTAAATCAGATATAGAAGTAAGCATGATATTTAGTTGAGCTGAAAAGTTCTTGTTGAAGAAAATAGTGACTTGATTTACATGCTGGCACAAGTTCCTGATCTTATTGTGGGCTGGCATTTCAAATAGCACTGCAATATAAAACTAACGTGTTTAATCTGCATGCAGAAGGATCTATGCTCTATGACAACATTTCTACCACTTTAGCTGTTGACCGTGCAGCTAACTGCAAAGAAAGATGATTCACTGACTTACAATATCCCATTAGTTCATGTACCATGAGAGAATACCTCAACTTTATGATAATATAAAATACTACATATAATAAGAACATCAACAGAAAAACAGGCAAAAGAAACAATTTGGATTTTTAGATAAGTGCTCATAAACACATCAATGAGTTCAACATCATAATGAATGAATAAATGTAAATGGAGACTATGATAGACACCATGTCTCACCTATTGAATCCCTCCCAAATTTAAAAATTGGATAGTATCAAGTGCTGACAAGGATGCAGAGTATCAGCACTTATCTACTGCCAGTATCTAAAATGGTAAATTTATACAATTATTTTGTTTCTATTTGTCATGCTTCAGGACTCCTTTGTCCTACTATCTTATTGTCTTGGATTCCTTCAGTGTCCATGATATTGAGTGTCCTTTATTATTTTCTATTCAGTGCCTACTCACTTTGAACCATAGTATATGTAGACTGTCTTGTATTGTTATTTTAATAACTTCAGTCCATGCTTATTCTCCTTCATTTTCCCAAATAGGTTGCAAGATCCTTGGGAGCAAAAATGTATTTTGAACATGTATTTTATATTTCATTGTTATTAATCCCCTCAGAATCCAGCACAATGCTTCTTATAAAGAGTGTAGTTAAATTCATATTTGTAAATGAGATTGAAAGATAATGATACATTATCCTAAATGGAGTAGAGAAAAAAATGGTGAGGAGAAAAGGAAAGTTTTTAACCATCTTTGTCTCCAAAGGTGTGTGTGTGTGTGTGTGTGTATGTGTGTGTGTATATATATTTATATACATATTTATATATATCTTGGATGCAGTGACAATAAGGACCAATGCTCTGTTAACAGCTTTAGTTTATTTCTAAAATGAAAAGAAATGAGAATAAAAGCTAACATATATGACTTGGAGTGGGGTTGGGGAAGAGCAAGGGCAGAGGGTGAGATCACACAACTAAAGAATATTAGAGCAAAAATAGACTAGAGGTAAAATTGAGGATCAATCATTTTCTCATTGAGCATTCTAAGGCCCAGAAAAGTTAATCAGGAGGATGTCTAGCTATTTATTCACAAACCCTATGTTTCTGATCACTTTACATAGCAAACAGGATGTTTTCAAAGAACAAACAAGGAAAGTAGAATATATTACTATTTGGGCATAGTTAAAAATGTTACCCTTATAAACAAAAGAAAACATGTAGCTTGAAGGAGAAATTTGCCCAAGATTAGAAACAAGAATCTATAATAGATGTTTAAAAACTACTGGAGGCAGTCAAACCACCCCTTCTCTCCCCAAGGAAGAGCTAGGTTTATTCTAGAGTAGCCAGCCAGGTCAGGCAATGTACCCACTGTGTCACTGATCTAGCCTTGCTATCAACTGGTAACTAAGTGGAGTTCCTGGTGATGCATATCCACTGACATCATGATTCTGAAGTACTCCTGGCTATCACTTTCAGTCTTTGGATAGTTATATTCTCCTGAGTGGCCAGAATGAGATTAAATTGGTAGCAAAGAGCTACCAAAAATTTTGTGAATTCTCTTGCAACATGTTCAGTTGTCAAAGCCAAATGCAATCAACAGGCAGTCGTATTCTATTGTTGTAATACACATTATTTTATATTGTTTTGTAACAATAAAGACTAGATCAATTAGAAAGCTCTCAAGGTTCATTTTAAAGAATGACTTGACTTTTATTATAATTTTGCTAAAGATAATCTTAGATGGAGGTTTGAATTAATAATAACTCAGATTTCTGAAAGGAGAATTTTGTTTAGTGTTCATAGTGCTTAAATATACCTCATACTCTTTAAATAATATACAGATATATACATCAGATAAGCATAGAGGAAAAATGGAAACCATTGAAATGCAGTTATTCTTTAACAACTTGTCTTTATATAACATTATGTGGTCATATTCTGAGAGGCAGGTAAAAGAGTTGATCCAATGATAACCTGTGAACTTCAGATTATTGTTTAATAAAGCAACATGACCATCTGTGTTAAGGAATAACCATATTCACCTTTGAACTTCTTTAGGCAATTTACACTGTTTTCCATTGCACTTTTTTTGTGTGTGCATGTTGCAGTGTTAGTGGCAAATGTGGATGAGGTGGTGATTTGGAGAGTTAACTGTGTTACAAGCCTTGATTCTTCCATTGTCTTATTGTGTGACTTCATTGAAATAACTTACCTTTTCTGTGTATTTTGTTTGTCAAATGGTAAAATACTTGCATGTAAAGTATTTGTGAGGCTAAGTTAGGTGAGAGACAGCAAGCATTTTCAGCTCTTCAGATTATATATGCCATATAAATACAAAATATAGACATCTGTATTCATTGAACGGAATTTTGCTGTGACAACTATATACAGAAATATATATTTGGCTACTTAAATTGATCATTGGTTGAAACATTTATTTAAAAAATGAGCTGTACTTCTGAGATATTATCATCCACTCAGTGCAACAGACTTGACCTCCACAAGACAGCCCTCTGATTATTACTGTGAAGCGTGAGTTGTGTGAACTCTGTTTCTAGATTTGTGTTTATAAAAAGCTTTTTATTTGCAAGATATTACCTAACCTCAATTACTGAGTGATACACAGACAATCTACCCCATATTTATTACGTATGAGAATACCATAATATGACTCCAACTCTGAGCCAGGGATGTGCTTGTTATAGTGTTCCTTCCTCTTTTTTAAAGATCATTTGTGCTTTATCTCCAGGTCACATATTATGGTGGCTGTAATTGAAGCTATTTTGTACATTCAATGGCATCTCTGCTAATGGTTCTTCTGTGGAAGTGACTATTACTACTTTCACAGATAAAGCTTTTTAAAGACCTTTTCTTTTAAAAATAAAATGAGCCAAAAGTATTACAGATGTTGATGAGCTTTCAAATCTTCTCAGAATTATTTCAAATTATATGTTTTATGTAACACATAAGGCTCATTGACACGGTAGCTAGAGATGCTTTTAAAGCAAGTATTTTTGAGATCTGAAAATACAAGTGTATATATAGATTTTCCTATACTTTTCATAGTCCACATTTTATGAAAGCACGTGGGAAGATAAATCTACCACAAAATTAGGGAATAAAAGAATGTTAAGTGAGTTGACCAAGCTAATTATAACTCTTATTTTGTGTTAACACAGTCCTTTGAATACTACAGATATTATTAAATTGTCTTCTTTGTGTCTCTGTACTCCAGGTATTTTTTTTTAAATTCTTATTTAGATAGTCACAAGAAAGACATTACAGTATAAAGATCTTTTTTAGATAATTAAAATTAATCTTGCATTTTGTATTCCACTCCCAAGGAAATGAATTGTTTTCAAGTGTTTATAGTTTATAATTGAATCTTTAGTATCCTAAGAAATCTAAAACTTGCAATAGCCTTGCTGTCTTTTTTAAGTGTCTATGTACACAAAGTCATAGAAGTTCATGCTTCCTGTTTGATACCTATGATTTTTGAGCTCTAATTTCTTTTTTTTTTTTTTTTTTTTTTTTTTTTTGGGGGTAGTCTCAGCTCTATGTGGGCTGGAGTGCAGTGGCGGATCTCAGCTCACTGCAAGCTCCGCCTCCCAGATTCATCATTCTCCTGCCTCCAGCCTCCCGAGTGGCTGGGACTGCAGGCGCCCGCCACCTCGCCCGGCTAATTTTTTGTATTTTTTTTAGCAGAGGCGGGGTTTCCACGTGTGTAGCCAGGATGGTCTCGATCTCTGACCTCGTGATCCATGCGTCTCGGCCTCCCCTAAAGTGCTGGGATTGCAGGCTTGGGCCTGTAGCTGGCTCTAATTCTGACATTAACAAGGTCAGAATGGAGTGGTGGGAACAGAAATATTACGTCTCACCAGGAGTCAAATGTAGATCTAAAATTCATTGAGATTTTTTCAATGAGATTTTTTTATTTATCTACTAGTCCTGGACAGAGACTTAGGTTGTTTCCATAGTTCGGCCATTTGTGAATGATACTTGCAGTGAACATGGGGCCACAGATATAGGCTCTACAATGCGTAGTTTTGTTTCATGCACGGTGCCGCATTCAGAAGGGAGGAGGATTGCTGGAGTCATGTGGGTACTGTGGTAGGGAAAGTGATTTGTAAAAGTGGGTACTCTCATCATTTCCGGACGTGCTAACATCATCTGGCATTAAAGATAGTGGCGGGGCACAAGGGCTCACAGTGGGAATTAAAAAGTGAATTAAGAATATCATCCATTGTGGAAATCCCTTTAATTCCATCGTTCAGCTTAGGTACACCAGTCAGACCTGCTGTCTTGCTTCACTAAGAAGAGGGCATGTCACTGTTTCAGTAAAACAGACAGAATAAGACTGATAGAGTGTATGTCCTTGGCAATATAGAGTTTAATTATGGAGTACAATAAGATTTCAGACTACCTTAAGATGAGGATTTGCATTGTTATAGCTTAGTAACTTCTGTTTCCAGAGAGGTGTAAATTGGTTATGACCTTGGAGTCTTTATATTACAGTTACATATTTTCTTAATACAAGATTCATAAATGCAGTTCTTATCAGAGTAAACTTTTAAAACTTCCGAAAGAAACCCCTCATAATTAGAACAGTTGGAAGATGCTGTACTCAGCTCCTATATTTTATTTATAACAGAGAAGAAAGATATTCAAGACACTGGATCAAGACTGTTCAAATTTGAAACACACTTACCATATGTGTAATGTTGACCTGGTAACTTCACTTCGTGGTGCTTCAGTGTCATCTGAAAAGAATGGAAATAATACCTAAGGTTTATTGTGAAGATTAAGTTCGAGAACACGTATGAAAAACTGGGAACAGTGCCTGGCACTTAATAAGTGTTCAATAAGTTATAGCTGTTACTTTTACTTTAATTTTATATAGTATATACTGAAGGCACACAACATGATGTATTGATAAACATGTGCACAGTGAAATGATTGCTACAGTCAAGCATATTAACGTGTCCATCTCCTCACATGTATATTTTCATTTTGTAGTCAGAACACCTGAATTCTGCTCAGCAGATTTTCAGCATACAATAAAATAAATACTCAAGAAGAGCAACCGCAAGACACATAATTGCCAGATTCACCAAAGTTGAAATGAAGGAAAAAATGTTAAGGGCAGCCAGAGAGAAAGGTCGAGTTACCCACAAAGGGAAGCCCATCAGATTAACAGAGGATCTCTTGGCAGAAACTCTACAAGCCAGAAGAAAGTGGGGGCCAATATTCAACATTCTTAAACAAAAGAATTTTCAACCCAGAATTTCATATCCGGCCAAATTAAGCTTTATAAGGGAAGGAGAAATAAAATCCTTTACAGACAAGCAAATGCTGAGAGGTTTTGTCACCACCAGGGCTGCCCTACAAGACCTCCTGAAGGAAGCACTACACATAGAAAGGAACAACTGGTACCAGCCACTGCAAAAACATGCCAAATTGTAAAGGCCATCGATGCTAGGAAGAAATTGCATCAACTAACGAGCAAAATAACCACCTAACATCATAATGACAGGATCAAATTCACACATAACAATATTAACCTTAAATGTAAACGGGCTAAATGCTCCCATTAAAAGACACAGACTTGCAAATTGGATAAAGAGTCAAGACCCATCACTGTGCTGTATTCAGGAGACCCATCTCATGTGCAGAGACACACATAGGCTCAAAATAAAGGGATGGAGGAAGATCTGCCAAGCAAATGGAAAACAAAAAAAGGCAGGAGTTGCAATCCTAGTCTCTGATAAAACAGACTTTAAACCAACAAAGATCAAAAGAGACAAAGAAGGCCGTTACATAATGGTAAAGGGATCAATTCAACAAGAAGAGCTAACTATCCTAAATATATATGCACCCAATACAGGAGCACCCAGACTCATAAAGCAAGTCCTTAGAGACTTACAAAGGGACTTAGACTCCCACATAATAATAATGGGAGACTTTAGCACCCCAATGTCAACATTAGACAGATCAACAAGACAGAAAGTTAACAAGGATATCCAGGAATTGAACTCAGCTCTGCACCAAGCAGACCTAATAGACATCTACAGAACTCTCCACCCCAAATCAACAGAATATACATTCTTCTCAGCACCACATCGCACTTATTCCAAAATTGACCACATAATTGGAAGTAAAGCACTCCTCAGCAAATGTAAAAGAACAGAAATTATAACAAACTATCTCTCAGACCATAGTGCAATCAAACTAGAACTCAGGATTAAGAAACTCAATCAAAACCGCTCAACTACATGGAAACTGAATAACTCGCTCCTGAATGACTACTGGGTACATAACGAAATGAAGGTGGAAATAAAGATGTTCTTTGAAACCAATAAGAATGAAGACACAGCATACCAGAATCTCTGGGACACATTTAAAGCAGTGTGTAGAGGGTAATTTATAGCACTAACTGTCCACAAGAGAAAGCTGGAAAGATCTAAAATTGACACCCTAACATCAAAATTAAAGAACTAGAGAAGCAAGAGCAAACACATTCAAAAGCTAGCCAAAGGCAAGAAATAACTACAATCAGAGCAGAAATGAAGGAGATAGAGACACAAAAAACCCTTCAAAAAATCAATGAATCCAGGAGCTGGTTTTTTGAAACGATCAACAACATTGATAGACCGCAGGCAAGACTAATAAAGAAGAGAAGAGAGAAGAATCAAATAGACGAAATAAAAAATGATAAAGGGGATATCACCAATGATCCCACAGAAATACAGACTACCATCGGAGAATACTATAAACACCTCTATGCAAATAAACTAAAAAATCTAGAAGAAATGGATAAATTCCTGGACACATACACTCTCCCAAGACTAAACCAAGAAGAAGTTGAATCCCCGAATAGACCAATAACAGGCTCTGAAATTGAGGCAATAATTAATAGCCTACCAACCCAAAAAAGTCCAGGACCAGACGATTAACAGCTGAATTCTTCCAGAGGTACAAGGAGGAGCTGGTACCATTACTTCTGAAACTATTCCAATCAATAGAAAAAGAGGAATCCTCCCTAACTCATTTTATGAGGCCGGCATCATCCTGATACCAAAACCTGGCAGAGACACAACAAAAAAGAGAATTTTAGGCCAGTATCCCTGATGAACATTGATGCAAAAATCCTCAATAAAATACTGGCAAAACGAATCCAGCAGCACATCGAAAAGCTTATCCACCATGATCAAGTGGGCTTCATACTTGGGATGCAAGACTGGTTCAACATTCACAAATCAATAAACATAATCCAACATAATCCAGAACCAAAGACAAAAACCGCATGCTTATCTCAATAGATACAGTAAAAGCCTCTGACAAAATTCAGCAACCCTTCATGCTAAAAACTCTCAATAAATTAGGTACTGATGGGACGTATCTCATAATAATAAGAGCTGTTTATGACAAACTCACAGTCAATATCATACTGAATGGGCAAAAACTGGAAGTATTCCCTTTGAAAACTGGCACAAGACAGGGATGCCATCTCTCACCACTCCTGTTCAACATAGTGCTAGAAGATCTGGCCAGGGCAATCAGACAGGAGAAATAAATAAGGGATATTCAATTATAAAAAGAGGGAGTCAAATTATCCCTGTTAGAAGATGATATGATTGTATTTTAAGAAAACCCCATCGTCTCAGCCCAAAATCTTGTTAAGCTGATAAGCAACTTCAGCAAAGTCTCAGGATACAAAATCAATGTGCAAAATCACAAGCATTCCTATACACCAATAACAGACAAACAGAGAGCCAAATCATGAGTGAATTCGCATTCACAATTGTTTCAAAGAGAATAAAATACCTAGGAATCCAACTTACAAGGGATGTGAAGGACCTCTTCAAGGAGAACTACAAACCACTGCTCAGTGAAATAAAGGAGGACACAAACAAATGGAAGAACACACCATGCTCATGGATAGGAAGAATCAATATCGTGAAAATGGCCATACTGCCCAAGGTAATTTATAGATTCAATGCCATCCCCATCAAGTTACCAATGACTTTCTTCACAGAATTGGAAAAAACTACTTTAAAGTTCATATGGAACCAAAAAAGAGCCCACATTGTGAAGACAATTCTGAGCCAAAAGAACAAAACTGGAGGAATTATGCTACCTGACTTCAAACTATACCCGAGGCTACAGTAATCAAAACAACATGGTATTGTTACCAAAACAGAGACACAGACTAAGGTAACAGAACAGAACCACACATCTACAAACATCTGATCTTTGACACCTGACAAAAACAAGAAAAGGGGAAGGATTCCCTATTTAATAAATGGTGCTGGGAAAACTAAAGCTGAAACTGGATCCCTTCCTTACACCTTATACAAAAATTAACTCAAGATGGATTAAAGACGTAAATTTTAGACCTAAAGTCATAAAAACCCTAGAAGAAAACCTAGGTAATACCATTCAGGACATAGGCATGGGCAAGGACTTCATGTCTGAAACACCAAAAGCAATGGCAACAAAAGCCAAAATTGACAAATGGGGTCTAATTAAACTAAAGAGCTTCTGCACAGCAAAAGAAACTACCATCAGAGTGAACAGGAAACCTACAGAATGGGGGAAAATGTTTGCAATCTACTCATCTGACAAAGGACTAATATCCAGAAAATACAAAGAACTCAGATTCATAAGAAAAAAACAAACAACCTCATCAAAAAGTGGACGAAGGATATGAACAGACACTCCTCAAAAGAAGACATTTATGCAGCCAATAGACACAGAAAAAAATGCTCATCATCATTGGACATCAGAGAAATGCAAATCAAAACCACAATGAGATACCATCTCACACCAGTTAGAATGGCAATCATTAAAAAATCAGGAAACAACAGGTGCTGGAGAGGATGTGGAGGAATAGGAACAGTTTTACACTATTGGTGGGACTGTAAACTAGTTTAACCATTGTGGAAGACAGTGTGGCAATTCCTCAAGGATCTAGAACTAGAAATACTGTTTGACCCAGCCATCCCGTTACTGGGTATATATCCAAAGGATTATAAATCATTCTGCTATAAAGACACATGCACACACGTGTTTATTGCAGCACTATTCACAATAGCAAAGACTTGGAAACAACCCAAATGTCCATCAGTGACAGACTGGATTAAGAAAATGTGGCACATATACACCATGGAATACTGTGCAGCCATAAAAAAGGATGAGTTCATGTCCTTTGTAGTGACATTGATGAAGCTGGAAACCATTATTCTCAGCAAACTATCGCAAGGACAAAAAACCAAACACTGCATCTTCTCACTCATAGGTGGGAATTGAGCAGTGAGAACACCTGGACACAGGAAGGGGAACATCACACACTGGGGCCTGTCATGGGGTGGGGGGAGTGGGGAGGGATAGCATTAGGAGATATACCTAATGTAAATGACAAGTTACTGGGTGCAGCACACCAACATGGCACAAGTATACATATGTAACAAACATACACATTGTGCATATGTACCATAGAACTTAAAGTATAATTTAAAACAATTTTTAAATTTAAAAAATAGTATTAACTATGCTCCTTATGCTATAAGTTGTGTCTGTAAGTTTATTCATCCTACATAACTGTACCTTTCTATCCTTTGACCTACATCTTCTGATTCCCTCCCCCACACTGCCCTATCCCTGGTACAAAGGTGTTGATTTTATTTCCTTGGTGTATTTACACAGAAGGATAATTACTGAGTCATCTGGTAGTCTTATTTTTAGTTTTTTGAGAAACCTCATACTGTTTTCTATAATGGCTGTATCGATTTATATTCCCCCCAACAGTGTTGGTTATCTTTGCTTCACACCTTCACCGACATCTATCTGTGGACTTTGTGATAATAGGCATTTTGACAGATGTGAAGTGATACCTCTTTGTGGTATTGATTTGCATTTTCCTGATGATTAGAGACACTGAACACCTTTTCACATACCTGTTGTACTATTGTGTTTCTGAAAAAAGAGCCATTTTATCTCTTATGTAAATCATTTTTTTACTATTGAAAATTTATAACAAATATATGATATATTTGATTTCATAGTCGGTAAGAGATTAGAAAGATTAAATAATATAATTAGATATACATTTGGAGGTAGGGGAGGACCAAAAAAGGTGGGTGAGTTCCCAAAGATAGAAGAAAGAACAAGTAGCTGTCAGTTAATAGAGGCACATAAAAGTGGACAAAATTAGTACGAAAATTACAAAGGCCTGCATTTGTAGGTCATCTCAGGCCATTTAGTTTAAAAGGCGTAACACTATTTCAATGTTTACTATGGGAATGAAAATAATAAAATAGAGTAAATATTAGTTTAAAATGAATTTCTTGGGTTATCAAAATAGCTTAAGTTACGTTCAGTGCATTATGTTACAGAATAGAAATATATCTCTAAAATATTTCAGTGAGGGCTTATTTCAGACTTTGTTTATTAAAGAAAATTACCTATGCAGATGCAATTTTGCCTTACAAAATCACATGTTGCCTTTGTACTTAAATAACCTGTCTCTTCCCTGCCCTTGCATTTTCTGCCTATTCTGGTCTCACACCCCGCTGCAAGTTCCCCTTCAGTTACACCTGGGCATCTCCAGCAGCTGTCTCCTGTGCTCGCTTCTCCAGTTCAAGGCCATGGTGTTTTATCTGCTCCAGTGCCACTCAAGGGTATCAATACTAAGTCCTCTCCTGTCTGAGAAGCTACATGAAGTCACCACCAATCTCCTGGGATTCACCATGAGCCGGATACTCACGGCAGAGACATTCCCTCTCCACCTCCATCACCACTGTTGTCCCAATTCCTCAAAAACACTGCTCACTGGAGGCCACAATGAGTTAAAGCCCCACTGTGCCCATGATCCTTCATGCTTCTTCTCTCAATATATTTTTCAGAAGTTGTACATAATTTACTGAGAACTTATTATATACTATACATATTATAGACATGAAGGATACGGTTCTTACATAGACCTGATTCCTGGCTCAGTGAAGTGGAAGATGAATGTAAGTATATTAGCCATTAAAATACAGCCCAGCACTTACGGATGTACAGCTGAGGCTCAGATATTGTTATTTTTAACGTTTCCCTTATTACTCCATCTGCCTCCCCTCCAGTATCAGGTTACTAAAATCCAATGACATGAAGGCCAGTTTACTTTTGACACTCAGAGATGAGGCTGCACAATGGGAGGGTGCACAAGTGCAAGAATCTGGGAGAAATTGCTGGGTTGAAATCAAGATACAGTTTCCATTTTATTAAAATGATGCCAAATAATGGTCCCAAATGGGTTTTACCAACTTATATTCCAATCCGCAATGTGTGGCAATTCACCTTCTTTTTCTACTTCATCAACATTATTCATTTTCTTTTTTAACATTTGACAATCTGTGAAGGAAACATGCGTTTTAAAATTTTCACTATACAGTTAGATACATCTGTCTGTATATACTTTCATATATGACAAAGTCATATCTGACTTTATATATACAGATATATGCATATCTATCAAGATTTTATATAGGATAGTTCATAATCATATAATTTGCCAAATCATTATAAGGCAAATACCCGTATAATTTATACTTGCATCAAGTAGACAATATTCCTAGCATCTCAAAGTCTCATTCATGTTCCTTTGCAATGAAAATCTCTCTCTTGAGCACCTTGTCATACTATCTCGAGGAGAAGTAATGTTAAAACTGGATCATTCTTTTTCCCATGTGATTCTTCTTCACCCCAATCATTTAATTCATCTGTTCATTTTAATTCAAGCCTTTTAAATCTAAGAACGGTTCTTTGCATTTCCCACAAGTTCTCCAATAAGGAGTTAATTTGGATTCTGTTTGTGTTTGTTTTCTGTTTTTGTTTCATTTGTGTGTTGGTTATTGAGCTGTTTCTCAACTTTAAGCTTTCTTTCACTCAAATACTTACCTAGAGTGCTGACAAAACAATTCTACTTTCTAAAGACAGTCAAGGTGAACATTATTTATTCCAATGCAATTCTGGTAATATTTAAACACCTCCACATCCATGAATCCTATAAGGATGCTAAGCACTTAGAAGGGTCTTTTCATTTTCACAGCAGTATTTGGCATACACAGACAGGTCAGGTATTATATGAAGATAATAAAAATAAAGGCGCTTACCACAAGGAAAGAACCTATTATTAATTGTTTGAGAGAGG